>NC_053024.1:605400581-605754746 GCF_003073215.2 Triticum urartu | reverse complement strand
ATGCGGATATTCAAGATCTCGTACCATTGTAACCGACGTTGTGTAACCCTAACCCTCTACGGTGTCTATATAAACCGGAGGGTTTTAGTCCGTAGGACAACTTCATCATACAACAATCATACCATAGGCTAGCTTTTAGGGTTTAGCCTCCTTGATCTCGTGGTAGATCTACTCTTGTACAACCCATATCATCAATATTAATCAAGCAGGACGTAGGGTTTTACCTCCATCAAGAGGGCCTGAACCTGGGTAAAACATCGTGTTCCTTGCCTCCTGTTACCATCCGGCCTAGACGCACAATTCGGGACCCCCTACCCGAGATCTGCCGGTTTTGACACCGACATTGGTGCTTTCATTGAGAGTTCCTCTATGTCGTCGCTTTTAGGCCCGATGGCTCCTTCGATCATCAACAACGATGCAGTCCAGGGTGAGACTTTTCTCCCCGGACAGATCTTCGTCTTCGGCGGCTTCGCACTACGGGCCAATTCGCTTGGCCACCTTGAGCAGATCGAAAGCTACGCCCCTGGCCATCAGGTCAGGTTTGGAAGCCTAAACTACACGGCTAACATCCGCGGGGAATTGATCTTCGACGGATTCGAGCCACAGCCAAGCGCGCCGCACTGTCTCGATGGGCATGATATAGCTCTGCCGCCGAACAGCGCCTTGGAGGCCGCACACGCATCGGTTCCGACCATTGATTCGGAGCCTACTGCGCCGATCGAGGATCAGTGGTTGGACGCTGCCTCAGGGGATGTGATCTCAGAGGCGATCGAGCCGAACTCCAGCCCCGCACTCCGCATGGCCCGTGACACCGAGGAGCCGGATTCCTCTCTGAACTCCGAGCCCCCCGCGCCCCTGCCGATCGAATCCGATTGAGCGCCGATAATGGAGTTCACCGCTGCGGACATCTTTCAGCACTCGCCCTTCGTCGACATCCTGAATTCTCTAAAGTCTCTCTCTTTATCAGGAGAGCCCTGGCCGGACTACGGTCAGCAAGGTTGGGATACGGACGATGAAGAAATTCAAAACCCACCCACCACCCACTTCGTAGCCACTTTCGACGACTTAACCGACATGCTTGACTTCGACTGCGAAGACATTGACGGCATGGACGGCAATGCAGGAGACGAACAAGAACCAGCACCTGTAGGGCGCTGGAAGGCCACCTCTTCATATGACATATATATGGTGGACACTCCAAAGGATGGAGATGGCGATGGAACAGCGGGGGGCGATACCTCTAAGAAACAGCCCAAGCGCCGGCATCAGCGGCGCCGCTCTAAATCCCGCCAAAGCAAAAACGGTGATTCCGGCACGGGAGATAATACTACTCCGGATAGCGCCGAAGAACACCCCCTCCAGCAAGATTCAGCACAGGAGGACAGAGAAGCCAGCCCTCACGAGAGAGCGGCGGACCAAGAGGTTGAGGACGATAATTATACGCCTCCCTTCGAAGACGAGGCAAGCCTCGATGACGACGAGTTTGTCGTGCCAGAGGATCTCGCCGAACAAGAGCATTTTAAACGCAGGCTTATGGCCACGGCAAGCAGCCTCAAGAAAAAGCAGCAACAGCTTAGAGCTGATCAGGATTTGCTAGCTGACAGATGGACTGAAGTCCTTGCGGCCGAAGAGTAAGAACTCGAACGCCCCTCCAAGAGTTACCCAAAGCGCAGGCTCCTACCCCGACTAGAGGAGGAAGCACCTACATCACCAGCGCATGACATGGCCGACCGGCCACCTCGTGGCCGCGACAGAGAGGCCTCTTGGCCCTCCACTCAAGCCATGCCCCGACGCCGCGCCAAGCATACTAAGGCACGGGAAAATGCGCCCGACCTGCGCGACAAACTGGAGGACAAGGCAAGGCAAACAAGATCGATCTACGGATCGCGCAGGCGCCCCACGGCACGTGACGGTGATCGTCACTCCGGATGCAATAAATCCGGCCGGGCCGAACTCAACAGACAAAGCTCCTTCGAGCTGCGTCGTGATATAGCCTAATACAGAGGTGCCGCACACCCACTATGCTTCACAGATGAAGTAATGGATCATAAAATCCCTGAGGGCTTCAAACCCGTAAACATAGAATCGTACGATGGCACAACAGATCCTGCGGTATGGATCGAGGATTATCTCCTTCATATCCACATGGCCCGTGGTGATGATCTACACGCCATCAAATACCTCCCACTCAAACTTAAGGGACCGGCCCGGCATTGGCTTAACAGCTTGCCAGCAGACTCAATCAGTTCTTGGGAGGACCTGGAAGCCGCATTCCTTGACAACTTCCAGGGCACTTATGTGCGAGCACCGGACGCCGATGACCTAAGCCACATAATTCAGCAGCCAGAGGAATCGGCCAGGCAATTCTGGACACAGTTCCTAACAAAGAAAAACCAGATAGTCGACTGTCCGGACGCAGAGGCCTTAGTGGCCTTCAAGCATAATATCCATGACGAGTGGCTTGCCCGGCACCTAGGACAGGAAAAGCCGAAATCTATGGCAGCCCTCACGACACTCATGACCCGCTTTTGCGCGGGAGAAGACAGCTGGCTAGCTCGCAGCAACAATTTAACCAAGAACCCTGGTAATTTGAATACCAAGGACAAAAGAGACAGGTCGCGTCGGAACAAACAAAAGCGCCGCGTTAACAGCGACACCAACGAGGATACGGCAGTTAATGCCGGATTCCGAGGCTACAAATCCGGTCAACGGAAAAAGCCATTCAAAAGAAATACTCAGGGCCCGTCCAGTTTGGACCGAATACTCGATCGCTTGTGCCAGATACATGGCACCCCCGAAAAGCCAGCCAATCACACCAACAGGGATTGTTGGGTATTCAAGCAGGCAGGCAAGTTAAGAGCCGAAAACAAAGACAAGGGGCTGTATAGCGACAACTAGGAGGAGCCCAGGCCGCCAAACAACGGTGGACAGAAGGGATTTCCCCCGCAAGTGCGGACGGTGAACATGATATACGCAACCCACATCCCCAAGAGGGAGCGGAAGCGTGCGTTACGGGACGTATATGCGATGGAGCCAGTCGCCCCAAAGTTCAACCCATGGTCCTCCTGCCCGATCACCTTTGATCGAAGGGACCACCCCACTAGCATCCGTCATGGCGGCTTCGCCGCATTGGTTCTAGACCCAATCATTGACGGATTTCATCTCACAAGAGTCCTCATGGACGGCGGCAGCAGCCTAAACCTGCTTTACCAGGATACAGTGCGAAAAACGGGCATAGATCCCTCGAGGATCAATCCCACCAAAACGACCTTTAAAGGCGTCATACCAGGTGTAGAAGCCAACTGTACAGGCTCAGTCACACTGGAAGTGGTCTTCGGATCTCCGGATAACTTCCGAAGCGAGGAGTTAATCTTCGACATAGTCCCGTTCCATAGTGGCTATCACGCACTGCTCGGGCGAACCGCATTCGCAAAATTCAACGCGGTACCGCACTATGCATACCTCAGGCTCAAGATGCCAGGCCCTAGAGGAGTAATCACGGTCAATGGGAACACTGAACGCTCCCTCCGAACAGAGGAGCACATGGCAGCGCTCGCAGCAGAAGTACAAAGCAGCCTCTCTAGGCAGTTCTCCAGTTCGGCCTTCAAAAAGCCGGACACTGTCAAGCGCGCCCGGAGTACCCTACAACAAGACCGCCTGGCACGTTCTGAGCTAGTGTAGTAATGCGGCCCCAACCCTAGCCCTCGCGATATAGCGAAACCAGTGCTTCGCGTACATAACTACGCTCTTGAAATACCATGGGCACAGGGGAAGGGGCACTATCACGGCACGCCCGAAATATGGCTTAAACCGCACCAGGGGCTGCCAGATTCCTATTTTTTCTTTTTTTCTCTTACTCTCAGGCATAGTTTCAAATAGCGGAGATAGCATCCGCTATTGCGTCCGCAATAGCGCTGTCGCAATAGCATCAGCTATTGCTCAAATTTAATGTCATTAATGTCAGCAATAGCAATAGCGTCCACCCATGAAGGTTCGGTCCGCTCGAGGCCCTGCTTCAGGGCACCCACCTCCATAGTCAGTGCGGCAGTGGCCAGCAGCGAAGCCTGCATACGTATATTGACTCCTTTTTAGTTAGACTCCTGTGATATTTAATAGATCCTCTATTCGGCTTTTCTTTCCGAACGCCAAACAGAGCATCAGGGGCTACTGTCTATGCGGTAATATTTTTGCATATTTTTACTTACCTCGAAGCCTGTTAGAAGGCTAGCACAAGCTTCAGTCAGTCCGTTTTTGGCGGACCGAACCTTCTGGACCACCGTACTCATGATGGTACGGTGCTCCTCGTCGATGGAGGCGCCCTTAAGCACCTCCAGCAGATTGTCCGGCGCCTCCGGGTGGACGGAGGATGCCGGCTCAATAGGCTTGCTCCTCTTGGCAGGAGTTCGCCTGCCGCGGTCCGGAACCGTCGATGATTCCGACACGGTGTACGGCCTAAAGCCAGACTTGGAGCCCTGGGGGGTCTTGTCCCCTTTACTCCTGGAGTCCGGGAGGTCTCCTCGCGGCTCCTCCTGGACCACCTCCTCTTGCCCCGGAGCTTGCGCGACACCACTTCAGCGTCATCCGCAGCACAGGGGGAGGCAGCGGGCGGAACTGAATTCATGTCTGATGAATCCAGGGAGCCGCTCGACGACTCGTCGAGCCCATCCTTGGGCGGGCTGCATGATTATATTCGACATTAGGGAAAGCTGCGCAACCAAAGGAATATCATGAGTTACTCTGGTATCCGAACACTTACGATTTTGCCGGACGCTTGGCCCTGTCCGGCCACTACTCTTCGTCCTCGTTGGCGTCGAGGGCGTGGTCCGGCGGAGGGGTTACCTCTTCTTGGACCCTTCGGCCTCCCCTACTAGGGCGGCCTTCCTCTTATTTCCTCCCCCCGCTGGAGGGGGAGAGGTCTCTTCTTCCTCCTCCTCGTCTTCACGGGAGGAGTGCGTCTCGGACTCATCGGACGACGAGTCCGACACCACCATATGCCGGGAACTCTTTCGAGTCCCCGTGGCCTTCTTCTTCTTGGACTTCTTCTCCGGCACCACATAAGGTGTCGGAACCAGCAGCTTCACTAGGAGAGCAGGGGCTGGGTCTTCGGGCAAGGGAGCCGGATAGTTAATCAGTCCGGACTTCGCCTGCCAATCCTGTCAAAGATGAGGGAGTTTAGATCCCACAGAGTCAAACTATGAAGAAAACTTAACATCCTGTAAAAGATGAAAATATTTTACCTCGCCAGCAGGACGCTGCGAGCTGAATCCGCGGTCTTCGGAGGCGGATGTGGGAGCCTCGGTGCCTTTGGTTAGCCCCTTCCAGACATCTTCGTACGTCGTGTCGAAGAGCCTGCTCAGAGTTCGGTGCTGCGTCGGGTTGAACTCCCACAAATTGAAGTCCCGTTCTTGACACGGAAGGATCCGGCGGACGAGCATGACCTGGACTACGTTGACAAGCTTGAGCTGCTTGTTCACCAGGGACTGGATGCATTTTTGCAGTCCGGTCACCTCTTCTTCATCGCCCCACGACAAGCCCGTCTCCTTCCAGGACGTGAGCCACGTAGGGGGTCCGGATCGGAATTCAGGGGCTGCGATCCACTTCGGATCGAGTGGCTCGGTGATGTAAAACCACCCTGACTGCCACCCCTTCAAGGTCTCCACAAAGGAGCCCTCGAGCCATAGGACGTTGGCTATTTTGCCCGCCATGGCACCTCCGCACTCTGCCTGGTTGCCGCGCACCACCTTTGGCTTGATGTTGAAGGTCTTGAGCCAGAGGATGAAATGGGGGCGGATGCAGAGGAAAGCCTCGCACACGACGATAAACGCCGAGATATTGAGGATGAAGTTCGGGGCCAGATCGTGGAAATCTAGGCCATAGTAAAACATGAGCCCGCGGACAAATGGGTGGAGAGGAAAACCCAGTCCGCGGAGGAAGTGGGGAAGAAATACTACCCTCTCATGGGGCCTTGTGGTGGGGAGAAGCTGCCCCTCCTCAGGAAGCCGGTGCGCGATGTCTTTGGACAGGTATCCGGCCTTCCTTAGCCTTTTGACATGGCCCTCCGTGACGGAGGAGACCATCCACTTGCCTCCCGCTCTGGACATTGTTGGAGAAGGTTGAGGTAGGAAGTGCGGGCTTGGGCGCTGGAGCTCGGGTGCGCAGAAGATGGATAGGCAAAGGAGGAAGAAGGCGTAGGTAAAAAGGTGGATCCTTATCCCCTTATATGAGCGGATGTGACTATGCGTCCCCACCAGCCTAGTAAAACTCGCTTGCCTCCCAAGCGCCGTGATAAATGGCGCGGTTGGGTTACCCACGTCCGTATTGATGAGAATCCCGTAAATGGGGGACACGATCTCTGCTTTGACAAGACGTGCCAAGGAAACCGCCTCGCAAAACACGCTGAGGTGGAAAAGTGAAATTGATTCGAATAAAGGCTTGGCCGTAGTCACGCTGCGGAATACGTCAGCAGATTAGATTTTTGTTAATATTATTCTCTCTGTGGTAATACATGGAAACTTATTTTGCAGAGCCAGACACTACTCTTGGTGTTTACAAACTTTTATGAAGAATTTGGAGGAGGAACCCGCCTTGCAATGCCGAAGACAATCTACGCGCTGGACTCGTCGTCATTGAAGCCTGGTTCAGGGGCTACTGAGGGAGTCCTGGATTAGGGGGTGTTCGGGTAGCTGGACTATACCTTTAGCCGGACTCCAGGACTATGAAGATACAAGATTGAAGACTTCGTCCCGTGTCCGGATGGGACTTTCCTTGGCGTGGAAGGCAAGCTTGGCGATGCGGATATTCAAGATCTCCTACCATTGTAACCGACTTTGTGTAACCCTAACCCTCTCCGGTGTCTATATAAACCAGAGGGTTTTAGTCCGTATGACAACTTCATCATACAACAATCATACCATAGGCTAGCTTTTAGGGTCTAGCCTCCTTGATCTCGTGGTAGATCTACTCTTGTACAACCCATATCATCAATATTAATCAAGCAGGACGTAGGGTTTTACCTCCATCAAGAGGGCCCGAACCTGGCTGAAACATCATGTTCCTTGCCTCCTGTTACCATCCGGCCTAGACGCACAGTTCGGGACCCCCTACCCGAGATCCGCCAGTTTTGACACCGACAAAGATTTACACACGCAATACACTTAGGTTAACTTGACGAGCCTAGCATGTACAGACATGTCCTCAGAACACGGAAGACCGAAAGGTCAAACATGAGTCATATAGTGCATACGATCAACATGAATATGTTCACCGATGATGACTAGTCTGTCTCACGTGATGATCGGACACGGCCTAGTTGACTTGGATCATGTATCACTTAGATGACTAGAGGGATGTCTATCTAAGTGGGAGTTCATTAAATAACCAAATGAACTTAATTATCATGAACATAGTCAAAAGGTCTTTGCAAATTATGTCGTAGCTCACGCTTTGGTTCTACTGTTTTAGATATGTTCCTAGAGAAAATTTAGTTGAGAGTTGACAGTAGCAATTATACGGACTGGGTCTGTGAACTGAGGATTGTCCTCATTGCTGCACAGAAGGGCTATGTCCTTAATGCACCGCTCAGTGTCCTCGAGCGTCGTCTATAGATGTTGGGAAACATCTGACATACACGTTTTGATGACTACGTGATAGTTCAGTGCATAATACTAACGGTTTAGAATTGCGGCACCAAAGACGTTTTTGAAACGTCGCAGAACATATGAGATGTTCCAAAGACTGAAATTGGGATTTCAGACTAGTGCCCACGTCAAGAGGTATGAGACCTCTGACAAGTTTCTTAAGCCTGTAAACTAAGGGAAAAAAGCTCAATCGTTGAGCATGTGCTCAGATTGTCTGAGTACTACAATCGCTTGAATCGAGTGTGAGTTAATCTTCCAGATGAAATAGTGATAGTTCTCCATAGTCACTGCCACCAAGCTATTAGAGCTTAGTGATGAACTATAACATATCAGGGATAGACATGATGATCCTTGAGCAATTCGTGATGTTTGACACCATGAAATTAGAAATCAAGTAGGAGCATCAATTGTTGATGGTTAGTAAAACCACTAGTTTCAAGAAGGGTAAGGGAAAGAAGGGATACTTCATGAGACGGCAAATTAGTTGCTGCTCTAGTGAAGAAACCCAAGGTTGAACCAAACCCGAGACTAAGTGCTTCTATAATGAGGGGAAAGGTCACTGAGGCAGAACTACCCTAGATACTTGGTAGATGAGAAGGTTGGCAAGGTCGACAGAAGTATTTTGAATATACATTATATTATTGTGTACTTTACTAGTACTCCTAGTAGCACCAGGGTAATAAATACCGGTTCGGTTGCTAAGTGTTAGTAACTCGAAATAAAAGGCTACAGAGACTAGCTAAAGGTGAGATGACGATATGTTGGAAGTGTTTCCAAGGTTGATGTGATCAAACATCGCACGCTCCCTCTACCATCGAGATTGGTGTTAAACCTAAATAATTGTTACTTGGTGTTTGCGTGGAGCATAGACATGATTGGATTATGTTTATCGCCACACGGTTATTCATTTAAGGAGAATAATGGTTACTCTGTTTATTTGAATAATACCTTCAATGGTCTTGCACCTAAAATGAATGGTTTATTGAATCTCGGTCGTAGTGATACACATGTTCATGCCAAAAGATATAAGATAGTAATGATAGTACCATGTACTTGTGGCACTGCCATTTGAGTCATGTTGGTGTAAAACGCATGAAGAAGCTCCACGTTGATGGATCTTTGGACTCACTCGTTTTTGAAAAGATTGAGACATGCGAACCGTGTCTATAGGTAGATATGCATGAAGAAACTCCATACAGATGGATCGTTTGGATTCACTTGATTTTGAATCACTTGAGACATGCAAATCATACCACATGGGCAAGATGACTGAAAGACCTTGTTTTCAGTAAGATGGAACAAGAAAGCAACTTGTTGGAAGTAATACATTTTGATGTGTGCAGTCCAATGAGTGCTGAGGCACGCAGTGGATATCGTTATGTTCTTACTTCACAGATGATTTGAGTAGATGCTGAGTATATTTACTTGATGAAACACAAGTCTGCATTATTGAAAGGTTCAAGTAATTTCAGAGTGAAGTTGAAGATCGTTGTGACAAGATGTCTATGATATGATCATAGAGATGAATATCTGAGTTACTAGTTTGGCACACAATAAAGACACTGTGGAAATTGTTTCACAACTAATACCGCCTGGACCACCATAGTGTGATGGTGTGTCCGAACATCACAACTGCACCCTATTGGATATGGTGCATACCATGATGTCTCTTATCAAATTACCACTACTGTTTATGGGTTAGGCATTAGAGACAACCGCACTCACTTTAAATAGGGCACCACACAATTCCGTTGAGACGACACCGTATGAACTATGGTTTAGAGAAACCTAAGCTGGCATTTCTTAAAAGTTTGGGGCTGCGATGCTTATGTGAAAAAGTTTCAGGCCGATAAGCTCGAACCCAAAGCGGATAAATGCATCTTCATAGAATACCCAAAACAGTTGGGTATACCTCCTGTTTCAGATTCGGAAGCAAAAGTGATTGTTTCTAGAAACAGGTCCTTTCTCGAGGAAAAGTTTCTCTCGAAAGAACTAAGTGGGAGGATGATGGAGACTTGATGAGGTTATTGAACCGTCACTTCAACTAGTATGTAGCAGGGCACAGGAAGTTGTTCCTGTGGCACCTACACCAATTGAAGTGGAAGCTTATGATAGTGATCATGAAACTTCGGATCAAGTCACTACCAAACCTCATAGGTCGACAAAGATGCATACTGCTTCAGATTGGTACGTAATCCTGTCTTGGAAGTCATGTTGCTAGACAACAATGAACCTATGAGCTATGGAGAAGCGATGGTGGGCCCAGATTCCGACGTATGGCTCGAGGCCATAAAATCCGAGAGAGGATCCATGTATAAAACAAAGTATAGACTTTGAAAGAACCACTTGATGGTCGTAAGGCTGTTGGGTGCAGATGGATTTTAAAAGGAAGACAGACAATGATGGTAAGTGTCACCATTGAGAAAGCTCGACTTGTCGTTAAGATGTTTCCCGACAAGTTCAAGGAGTTGACTATGATGAGACTTTCTCACTCGTAGCGATGCTAAGAGTCTGTTGGAATTATGTTAGCAAATACTGCATTATTTATGAAATCTTGCAGATAGAATGTAAAAAACATTGTTTCCTCGACATTTTTCTTGAGGAAAGGTTGTATGTGATACAACCAGAAGGTTTCGTCAATCCTGAAAGATGCTGACAAGTATGCAAAGCTCCAGCAATCCTTCTAAGGACTGGAGTAAGCATCTCGGAGTTGGAATGTACGCTTTGATGAGATGATCAAAGATTTTGGGTTTATACAAAGTTTATGAGAAACTTGTAATTCCAAAGAAGTGAGTGGGAGCACTATAGAATTTTTGATAAGTATATGTTGTTAACATGTTGTTGATCAGAAATGATGTAGAATTTCTGGAAAGCATGCAGGGTTATTTTAAAAGTGTTTTTCAATGGAAAATCTGGATTAAGCTACTTGAAGATTGAGCATCAAGATCTATAAGGATAGATCAAAGCGCTTAATAGTACTTTCGAATGAATACATACCGTGACAAGATTTTGGAGGAGTTCAAAATATATCAGCAAAGAAGGAGTTCTTAGCTATGTTACAAGGTGTGAATATTGAGTAAGACTCAAGACCTGACCACGGCAGAATAGAGAGAAAGGACGAAGGTCGTCCCCTATGCTTTAGACGTAGGCTCTAAAGTATGTTGTGTTGTGTACCGCACCTGAAGTGTGCCAAGCCATGAGTCAGTCAAGGGGTACAAGTGTGATCTAGGAATGGAACACAGGACAACGGTCAAAGTTATCCTTAGTAACTAGTGGACTAAGGAATTTTCTCGATTATGGAGGTGGTAAAGAGTTCATCGTAAAGGGTTACACTGATGCAATCTTTGACACTAATCTGGATGATTCTGAGTAGTAAACTGGATTCGTATAGTAGAACCGTTATTTGGAATAGCTCCAAATAGAGCATGGTAGCTGCATATACAAGATGGCATAGAGATTTGTAAAGCACACATGGATCTGAAAGGTTCAGACCCGTTGACTATAGCATCTCTCACAAGCATAACATGATGTAGGATCGAAAGTATGTCTAGAGGGGGGGTGATTAGACTACTTGACCAAGTAAAAACTTAACCTTTTCCCAATTTTAGTTCTTGGCAGATTTTAGCTATTTTAGGACAAGTCAAGCAATCATCACACAATTCAAGCAAGCATGCAAAGAGTATATTGGCAGCGGAAAGTAAAGCATGCAACTTGCAAGAATGTAAAGGGAAGGGTTTGAGAATTCAAACGCTATTGGAGACACGGATGTTTTTCCCGTGGTTCGGATAGGTGGTGCTATCCTACATCCACGTTGCTGGAGACTTCAACCCACGAGGGGTAACGGTTGCACGAGTCCACACAGGGCTCCACCCAAGGGCAACGGTTGTGCGAGTCCACGAAGGGCTCCACCCACGAAGGGTCCACGAAGAAGCAACCACCCATAAAGGGTCCACGAAGAAGCAACCTTGTCTATCCCACCATGGCCATCGCCCACGAAGGACTTGCCTCACTAGCGGTAGATCTTCACGAAGTAGGCGATCTCCTTGCCCTTACAAACTCCTTGGTTCAACTCCACAATCTTGACGGAGGCTCCCAAGTGACACCTAGCCAATCTAGGAGACACCACTCTCCAAGAAGTAACAAATGGTGTGTAGGTAATGAACTCCTTGCTCTTGTGCTTCAAATGATAGTCTCCCCAACACTCAACTCTCTCTCATAGGATTTGGATTTGGTGGAAAGAAGATTTGAGTGGAAAGCAACTTGGGAAGGCTAGAGATCAAGATTCATATGGTAGGAATGGAATGTCTTGGTCTCAAGACATGAGTAGGTGGTTCTCTCTCAGAACATATGAGTTGGAATGATGTGTGTGTTCTGATGGCTCTCTCACTGAATGAGAAAGAGGTGGAGGGGTATATATAGCCTCCACACAAAATCCAACCGTTACACAGTTTTCCAATCTCGGTGGGACCGAATCAATAAACTCGGTCTGACCGAAATAGTAAACCTAGTGACCGTTAGGAGTTTCGGTGGGACTGACATGCAACTCGGTAGGACCGATTCGGTTAGGGTTTGGGCATAACGTAATCTCGGTGAGACCGATTACACAAACTCGGTGAGACCGAATTTGGTAATTAGCTAACCAGAGAGTTGGTCAGGCAAACTCGGTGGGACCGATTTGCTCTTTCGGTGAGACCGAGTGGAACTCGGTGAGACCGAAAAGTTACAAAGGGGAAACACTGAGTTTACATTGCAATCTCGGTGGGACCGATTCGCTCTTTCGGTGGGACCGAAAAGTTACGAAAGGGAAACAGAGAGTTTGCAACCCCATCTCGGTGGGACCGAGATCCTTATCGGTAGAACCGAATTGCTAGGGTTTGGCAGTGGCTAATGACAAGTGAAACTCGGTGGCGCCGGATAGGAAGAATCGGTAGGACCGAGTTTGGCTTAGAGTTTTGGTCATATGTGGATATGGGAAAGTGGTTGAGGGTTTTGAAGCATATCACTAAGCACATGAAGCAAGAGGCTTATTAAGCAACACCTCATCCCTCCTTAATAGTATTGGCTTTTCCTATGGACTCAATGTGATCTTGGATCACTAAAATAAAGATGAAGAGTCTTGAGCTTTTGAGCTTGAGCCAATCCATTGTCCTTAGCATTTTGAGGGTTCCACTTTCACATCCATGCCATGCAAATCATTGAGCTTTCCTGAAATAATTATCTTGGAATAGTATTAGCTCAATGAGCTATATGTTGTTATGAATTACCAAAACCACCTAGGGATAGTTGCACTTTCACATGATCAAACCCAGAACTCATTGAGTGTTAATCACATGGTAATGTGAACTAGATTATTGACTCTAGTAAACTCTTTGGGTGTTAGTCACATGGGGATGTGACCTTGAGTGTTAATCACATAGCGATGTGAACTGGATTATTGACTCTAGTGCAAGTGGGAGACTGTTGGAAATATGCCCTAGAGGCAATAATAAATTAGTTATTATTATATTTCCTTGTTCATGATAATCGTTTATTATCCATGCTAGAATTGTATTGATAGGAAACTCAGATACATATGTGGATACGTAGACAACATTATGTCCCTAGTAAGCCTCTAGTTGACTAGCTCATTGATCGATAGATGGTTACGGTTTCCTGACCATGGACATTGGATGTCGTTGATGACGGGATCACATCATTAGGAGAATGATGTGATGGACAAGACCCAATCCTAAGCCTAGCACAAGATCGTGTAGTTTGTATGCTAAAGCTTTTCTAATGTCAAGTATCGTTTCCTTAGACCATGCGATTGTACAACTCCCGGATACCGTAGGAATGCTTTGGGTGTACCAAACGCCACAACGTAACTAGGTGGCTATAAAGGTGCACTACGGGTATCTCCGAAAGTGTCTGTTGGGTTGGCACGAATCGAGACTGGGATTTGTCACTCCGTGTAACGGAGAGGTATCTCTGGGCCCACTCGGTAGGACATCATCATAATGTGCACAATGTGACCAAGGAGTTGATCACGGGATGATGTGTTACGGAACGAGTAAAGAGACTTGCCGTTAACGAGATTGAACGAGGTATCGGGATACCGACGATCGAATCTCGGGCAAGTATCGTACCGATGGACAAAGGGAATTGAATACGGGATTGATTGAATCCTCGACATCGTGGTTCATCCGATGAGATCATCATGGAGCATGTGGGAGCCAACATGGGTATCCAGATCCCGCTGTTGGTTATTGACCGGAGAGTTGTCTCGGTCATGTCTACATGTCTCCCGAACTCGTAGGGTCTACACACTTAAGGTTCGGTGACGCTAGAGTTGTACAGATATCAGTATGTGGTTAACCGAAAGTTGTTTGGAGTCCCGGATGAGATCCCGAACGTCATGAGGAGTTCCGGAATGGTCCGGAGGTAAAGATTTATATATAGGAAGTCTAGTTTCGGCCACCGGGAGAGTTTCGGGAGTCATCGGTATTGTACCGGGACCACCGGAAGGGTCCCGGGGGTCCACCGGGTGGGGCCACCTATCCCAGAGGGCCCCATGGGCTGAAGGGGCATGGGAACCAGCCCCTGGTGGGCTGGTGCGCCCCCCTTGGGCCTCCCTTGCGCCTAGGGTTGGAAACCCTAAGGGGTGGGGGCGCCTCCACTTGGCTTGGAGGCCAAGCCACCCCTAGGGTTGCCGCCCCCCTCCCTAGATGGGATCTACAAGGGGCCGTCGCCCCCCTAGGCCCGTATATATAGTGGAGGGGAGGGAGGGCAGCCGCACCTGAAGCCCTGGTGCCTCCCTCCCTCCCGTGACACCTCTTCCTCCCCGCTTGTGCTTGGCGAAGCCCTGCCGGGATCCCGCTACTTCCACCACCACGCCGTCGTGCTGCTGGATCTCCATCAACTTCTCCTTCCCCTTGCTGGATCAAGAAGGAGGAGACGTCTCCCCTCCGTACGTTTGTTGAACGCGGAGGTGCCGTCCGTTCGGTGCTAGGATCATCAGTGATTTGGATCACGATGAGTACGACTCCATTAACCCCGTTCTCTTGAACGCTTCCGCTTAGCGATCTTCAAGGGTATGAAGATGCACTCCCTCTCTCTCATTGCTAGTATCTCCTAGATTGATCTTGGTGACACGTAAGAAAATTTTGAATTATTGCTACGTTCCCCAACAAAAAGTTAGATTAATGTGAAGCTTTTGAGCGTGTGAGAGGACCTGGCGCTTTGATGTCATTGATGATCTTTTCAACTTGCACTTCTTTTGCAATGCGAGGATGAGCTGGTTGTCGTTGAAGAATTTGATCAGCATTCTCTTCAGCACCATTTTCTTCAGTATTTTCTTCAGGTGCATTAGCTCGACGTTCTTCATGTTTTGGAATGAATTCTTCAGCAGATTCTTCAGTAGGAATGACATCCTCAGTAGCCTTGAACTTGATAGTTTCCTCAGGTGCTGGTTCATCTATCATACTAGGTAGGTGCTCTCTTTGTGAGCCATTAGTTTCATCGAACCGCACATCTACAGTTTCAACAACCCTGTGAAGAACGTTGTTGAAGACTCTGTAGGTGTGTGAGTCCTTTACGTAACCAAGCGTAAAACATTCATGTGCTTTCGGTGCAAATTTTGAGTTGTGATGAGGATCTCTAATCCAACATTTAGCATCGAAGACTTTGAAGTAACTTACATTGGGTTTCTTATCAGTGAGGAGTTCATACGCAGTCTTGTTGAAGAATTTGTGAAGATATACCTTGTTGATGATGTGGCACGCAGTGTCAATTGCCTCAATCCAGAACCGACGAGGCGTTTTGTATTCATCAAGTATAGTGCGAGCCATCTCAACAAGAGTTCTGTTCTTGCGCTCCACGATGCTGTTCTACTAGGGAGTGTAAGGAGTAGATAACTCATGAGAAATACCAAGTTCATCTAGATAGTCATCGAGACCAGAATTCTTGAACTCAGTGCCATTGTCACTTCTGATGTGCTTGATCTTCGCACCAAAGTTGGTTGAAGCCCTCGAGGAAAATCGTTTGAAGACTTCCTGCACTCCATGTTTGTAAGTAACAAGGTGTACCCATGTGTAACGAGAGTAATCATCAACAATAACAAAGCCATATTGAGATGCTTCATTTGAAACAGCAGAATAATGATTAGGACCGAAGAGATCCATGTGAAGCAATTCAAATGGACGAGTAGTGGTCATGATAGTCTTCGGTGGATGCTTAGCCTTGGTCATCTTTCCAGCTTCACAGGCTCCGCATAAGTGATCCTTGAGGAATTTGACATTCTCAATGCCAATGACATGGTTCTTCTTCGCAAGCGTGTGCAAATTCCTCATGCCTGCATGACCAAGTCATCGATGCCAGAGCCAGCCTTCCAAAGCTTTTGCAAGTAGGCACACGGCTGGTTGTGGTCCTGTAGAGAAATCAACAATATACAGGTCTCCTCTCCTAAAGCCTTCGAAGACTTTGGAATTGTCAGCTTCCATAACCACAACACAACGGTACTTGCCAAAGACAAAAACCATATCAAGATCACAAAGCATTGAGACAGACATAAGGTTGTATCCTAAGGACTCAACAAGCATGACTTTGTCCATGTGTCGATCCTTTGTGATCGCATCCTTACCTAGACCCAATACCTAACTTTTGCCTTTGTCGGCAAAGATGATATGCTTCAGATGCGACGGAGATAATGGAGCATCCATCAATAGATTCTTTTCACCAGTCATGTGATTTGTACATCCACTATCGAGGACCCACTGAGTGGCTTTGGGTTGATCATCCTACAGATGAATTAGTGCAACTTACAAACTAATATACTTCATCAGTGAAGAATATGACATCAATTCATCAGATCAATTTCATCAAGCAAAATAACAGATAAAGCAGTATGAGGGCGTGAGAAATGAAAATTCATTTCTTCATGATTAGCATGCGTCCTTTCAGGCATGCTCAGGTCTCCAGCAAATTCTTCAGACGATTACGTACGTCTGGAGACCTGACCCTGCAGAAGAGAATAATTCTTTTTCTTCACCACCCACATCTAAAGTGGTGGCAAAGAGTTCATAATTCTGCGAGCTCCATACGAGAAGGATGGCATAGAAGCCAGTCCATTTCGTTTTACATAAGAGGGGTTAGAGTAAGCATACGAGTAAGCAGAGAAATTCTTCAAGGACTTATGGACATAATGATTTGAAGAATAATGCACATATCCATAATCCTTAGATCTTCCCTGCGAAACAGACGGGTTAGCACGATGATATTCATATGAGGACTTTGATCCTTTTGAGGAATATGATCCATGTGAGGAGTTTGGTCCGTATGAGGACTTGGATCCATATGACGAATTTGGTCCATATGAAGAATTTGATCTGGGTTTCCTCTTCTTCACAGGTGGCGTCATGATGACATTCACCTGAAGATTTTCAAGGCATCTATTGGGAACCCAGATTTTCTTCATAGGGGAACCGTTCCTACAGTTAGTGCCAACATATCTAGCAAATACTTCACCATTCTGATTTTTGAATAGTTTATAGTTGGAGTCAAATGACTCATCATCAGAACAAGGAGATTCACATGCAAATCCAGATAAGTTAGATGGATCAACTGGAGGTCCTTTTGCAGCAACCCATGTAGTTTTGGAGTACTGCTCAGGCTTCCAATATGTACCATCAGCATTGAGTTTCCTCTCAAAGGCAATACCCTCTTTCCTAGGGTTCCTGTTGAGGATTTGCTTTTTAAGTACATCACAAAGAGTATGATGCCCTTTGAGGCTTTTGTACATGCATGTCATGTACAATTCCTTCAGCCCTGCATCGTCAGTGATACTAGCAATGTCCTCAGATGAGGACTTAGTGATAGCAGAGGCATGTGAAGAATTTGAATCATTAGTAGCATTTGAACATTCAGGTGAAGAATTAGCAGAGTCACGTTCAATGCATTTCAAACAAGGAGGAACAAATTCTTCCTGAGAAGCGCTGATTTGTTGAGAAAGTAATGAATCGCGCTCCTTCTGAAGATCTTCATAACTCACTCTTAGCTTCTCAAGGTCTTGCTTTCTTTGAAGAAATTCATAAGAAAGCTTCTCATGATCGAATAAGAGAGTGTTATGATGACCTTGAAGATTGTCAAACCTAGTCTGAAGTCTCTGAAGATTTTCAGTCAAGGCTTTAGTGCGATCCATTTCTTCACCCAACATATCATCACTTTTGTCTAGCATGATTTGAACCTTTTCTAAAGCCCTTTGTTGTTTTATAGCAATCTTAGCAAGTTTAGAATAGCTGGGCTTAAGGTTTTCATCAGATTCATTCTCACTTGATTTAGCGGAGGTATATTTGAGTACCTTGGCACCCTTTTCCATGAAGCAATAGGTGGGAGCATAGTCATCATCGCCTTCATCAGCCTTGTTGGCGAGGTCATTTTCTTTGGTGTTGAAGATAGACTTGCTGATGAATGCAGTAGCGAGAGCTAGGCTCGCCACTCCGGATTCGGACTCCTCAGATGTCTCATCTTCCTCATTTTCTTCAGATTCAGCCTCACAGTCCATTTCCTTGCCAGTGAATGCCCTAGCCTTCTTGGAGCTGCTCTTCTTGTGATATGAAGGCTTTGAGGATTTTGATGATGAAGATTTTGTGGATTTCTTCTTTTTCTTCGCATCATCAGAACTGTAATCCTTGTATTTCTTCTTCTTTGATTCCTTTTCCCACTGAGGACAATCTTGAATGTAATGTCCAGGTTTCTTGCATTTGTGACAGAGCCTCCTCTTGTAGTCACTGGATGAGGAATCATTGCTCCTTGAGGGTCTTCCAAAGCGACCACGTCTTGAGAACTTTTGGAACTTATTCATGAGCAAAGCTAGATCATGGCTTAGTTCTTCAGGATCACCAAGGCTGCTACCAGAGTCTTCATCTTCGGACTCAGATACTGCCTTGGCCTTCAGTGCACGTGATCTGCCATAGCTCGAACCATAGAGATCTCTTTTTTCAGCAAGTTGGAACTCATGAGTATTTAGCCTCTCGAGAATATCAGCGGGATCAAGTGACTTGTAATCAACACGTTCTTGTATCATCAATGCCAGAGTGTCAAATGAGGAATCAAGCGATCTCAGCAATTTCTTCACCACCTCATGGTCGGTGATGTCAGTGGCACCAAGTGCTTGAAGCTCATTTGAGATGTCAGTGAGGCGATCGAAGGTTTGTTGAACATTTTCATTGTTGAGTCTTTTGAAGCGGTTGAAGAGATGGCGAAGAACATCAACTCGAGAGTCACGTTGTGTTGAGACTCCTTCATTCACTTTGGACAGTCTATCCCAGATAAGCTTAGTAGTTTCCACAGCACTCACTCTTCCATACTGTCCTTTTCTTAGATGGCCACATATGATATTCTTCGTTTTAGAATCAAGTTGCTTGAATCTCTTCACATCAGCAGCATTCAGAGAAGGTGTGATTGAGGGAACACCATTTTCCACAACATACTAGAGATCGTTATCAATTGCCCCAAGATGCATTCGCATCTTATTCTTCCAGTAGGGGTAGTCCGTCACATCGAAGGTAGGACACCCAGCAGAGACCTTGATCATACCTGCGGTCGACATAACTAAAACTCCAGGCGGTTAAACCAAAATCACACAGAACAAGGGAGTACCTTGCTTTGATACCAATTGAAAGTGCGTTATATCGACTAGAGGGGGGTGAATAGGTGATTTTTATGAAATTCTTCACTGAGGAATTTGCCGGTGAGGAAATTTCTTAGCGAAGAACTACTAGCAGCGGAATAAGTACTCAAAAGTAAACATAAGAGAACACAAGCATAGTCATCATGATGAAATGAATACAGGCACAGAGTACAGGAAGCGTAAGCACATGATAACACGGGATGAAGACAAACAGACTGAAGAAATTGAACTGAGGAAATCGAGGAAGTCTTCAGTCAAAGTCTTCAAACACTGAACAAACACACAACACCATTATGAGGAAATGAAGGAGTTGAGGGAATAGAACCAGTAAGCTTGGTGAAGACAATGATTTGGTAGACCAGTTCCAACAGCTGTCTTAGTTGTACATCTGGTTGGAGCGGCTGAGTATTTAAACTTGAGGACACACAGTCCCGGACACCCAATCCTAAGCACGCAGCCCAGGACACCAAGTCCTCACCGTATTTTCCTTGAACTAAGGTCACACAGACCTCGTCCAATCACTCATGGTAAGTCTTCAAGTGACTTCCGAACCTTCACAAACTTGGTCACTCGGCGATCCACAATTCCTCTTGGATGCTCTAGACCATGACGCCTAACCGTCTGGAAGAAGCACAGTCTTTAAAGGTAACGAGCGTAGGATCCACACAGGATCAATCTCTTCAGTGATGCTCAATCACTTGGGGTTTGTAGGTGTTTGAGTTTGGGTTTTTCCTCACTTGATGATTTTCGCTCAAAGTCCTCGGAGGATGGGTTGCTCTCAAATGACAAGTGTCTGTTCTCTTGGAGCAGCCAACCAGCTAGTGGTTGTAGGGGGCGGCTATTTATAGCCTAGGGAGCAGCCTGACATGATAAGACATAAATGCCCTTCAATGACATGATCGTTAGGTGGATAGATAGTTTGGGACAGCTGGCGCATAGCACAGCAACGGTCTGTCACTGAAGAATATGACTGAACTGTATGATATTTCCAATGGCTTCACTCGAAGGGATTGGTCGGTGTAGGATTTTGAGTTGAGCATCACATGGAAATTTTTCCTTAGTATTTCCTCGACCCCCTTTAACAGTACGGTGTTTCCTATGACTCAAGAAAGAGAAAATGAAACTATGAAAACAAAAGTCTTCACACTTCATATTCCTCAAATGGATACCAAGTCTTCAAGGTCACACCAATTTCTTTACTTTCGAATTCTTCAAAAAGTCTTCAGAGATCCAAAGCCTTTAGTCGAAGAACTTCATTTTTATGGGTCGACTTTCTATGTAAATATCAAACTCCTCGTAGACTTATAGACCTGTGTACACTCATAAACGCATTAGTCCCTTAACCTATAAGTCTTCAATACACCAAAATCACTAAGGGCACTAGATGCTCTTACACTGAGTATGCCTGAATGGACGCAGGCTAATCATGGGAAATGAACTTTCATTTCTCACATCCTCATACTGCTTTATCTATTCTTCTGCTTGATGAAGTATATGAGTTTGTAAGTTGCACTAATTCATCTGCAGGATGATCAACCCAAAGCCACTGAGTGGGTCCTCGATAGTGGATGTACAACACATGACTGGTGACAAGAATCTACTGATGGATGCTCCATTATCTCCGTCGCATCTGAAGCATATCATCTTTGCTGACAAAGGCAAAAGTCAGGTATTGGGTCTAGGTAAGGTTGCAATCACAAAGGATCGACACATGGACAAAGTCATGCTTGTTGAGTCCTTAGGATACAACCTTATGTCTGTCTCAATGCTTTGTGATCTTGATATGGTTGATGTCTTTGGCAAGTATCGTTGTGTTGTGGTTATGGAAGCTGACAATTCCAAAGTCTTCGAAGGCTTCAGGAGAGGAGACTTGTATATTGTTAATTTCTCTACAGGATCGCAACTAGCCGTGTACCTACATGCAAAAGCTTCAGAAGGCTGGCTATGGCATCGATGACTTGGTCATGCAGGCATGAGGAATTTGCACACGCTTGCGAAGAAGAAGCATGTCATTGGCATTGAGAATGTCAAATTCCTCAAGGATCACTTATGCGGAGCCTGTGAAGCTGGGAAGATGACAAAGGCTAAGCATCCAGCGAAGACTATCATGACCACTACTCATCCATTTGAATTGCTTCACATGGATCTCTTCGGTCCTAATCATTATTCTACTGTTTCAAATGAAGCATCTCAATATGGCTTTGTTATTGTTGATGATTACTCTCGTTACACATGGGCACACCTTGTTACTTACAAACATGAAGTGCAGGAAGTCTTCAAACGATTTTCCTCGAGAGCTTCAACCAACTTTGGTGTGAAGATCAAACACATAGTGACAATGGCACTGAGTTCAAGAATTCTGGGCTCGATGACTATCTTGATGAACTTGGTATTACTCATGAGTTATCTGCTCCTTATACTCCTCAGAAGAACGGCGTCGTGGAGCGCAAGAACAGGACTCTTGCTGAGATGGCTCACACAATGCTTGATGAATACAAAACGCCTCGTCGTTTCTGGACTGAGGCAATTGATACTGCGTGCCACATCATCAACAAGGTATATCTTCACAAATTCTTCAAGAAGACTGCCTATGAACTCCTCACTGATAAGAAACCCAATGTAAGTTATTTCAAAGTCTTCGGTGCCAAATGTTGGATTAGAGATCCTCATCACAACTCAAAATTTGCACCAAAAGCACATGAAGGTTTTATGCTTGGTTACGGAAAGGACTCGCACACCTACAGAGTCTTCAACAACGTTCTTCACAAGGTTGTTGAAACTGTAGATGTGCGGTTCGATGAAACTAATGGCTCGCAAAGAGAGCACCTACCTACTATGATAGATGAACTAGCACCTGAGGAAACTATCAAGTTCAAGGCTACTGAGGATGTCATTCCTACTGAAGAATCTGCTGAAGAATTCATTCCAGAACATGAAGAACGTCGAGCTAATGCACCTGAAGAAAATACTGAAGAAAATGGTGCTGAAGAGGATGCTGATCAAATTCCTCAACGACAACCAGATCATCCTTGCATTGCAAAAGAAGTGCAAGTTGAAAAGATCATCAATGACATCAAAGCGCCAGGTCCTCTCACACGCTCAAAAGCTTCACATTTATCTAACTTCTGTGGGCACTATGCTTTTGTCTCTATTACAGAGCCCACTAAGGTAGATGAAGCATTTCTGGAGTCTGAGTGGATTCAGGCCATGCAAGAAGAATTACATCAGTTCGAGCTCAACAATGTCTGGGAACTGGTCAAACGTCTAGATCCTCGCAAGCACAATATCATTGGCACAAAGTGGATCTACCGCAACAAGCAAGATGAAAACGGCCTTGTGGTGAGGAATAACGCACGGCTCGTAGCTCAAGGCTACACACAGGTTGAAGGAATTCATTTCGATGAAACTTTTGCACCTGTTGCTAGACTTGAGTCTATTCGCATATTACTTGCTTATGCTAACCATCATGATATCACTTTACATCAAATGGATGTGAAAAGTGCATTCCTCAATGGTAATCTTGAGGAAGAAGTATATGTTGCTCAACCCCCTGGTTTTGAAGATCCAAAGAATCCTCACAAAGTCTTCAGACTCAACAAGGCCCTCTATGGCCTCAAGCAGGCCCCACGGGCGTGGTATGATACCTTGAAGGAATTCTTCATGAAGAAAGGCTTCAAACCCGCTTCACTTGACCCTACTATTTTCACTAAATCTTATGATGGTGAATTTTTTGTGTGCCAAGTATATGTTGATGATATTACCTTTGGTTGTACTGACCAACGTTATAGTGATGAATTTGCCTATATGATGAGTGAAGAATATCAAATGTCTATGATGGGAGAGTTGAAATTCTTCTTAGGTCTTCAAATTCATCAACAGCGGAATGGCATATTCATATCTCAGGAGAAATACCTCAAGGATGTACTGAGGAAATTTGGCATGCAAGATTGCAAAGGCGTCAAAATTCCTATGCCCACAAATGGCCATCTGTGCACTGATGAAAATGGTATTGACTTCGATCAAAAGGTATACCGCTCCATGATTGGTTCCTTATTGTACTTATGTGCATCTAGGCCAGATATAATGCTTAGTGTTTGCATGTGTGCCCGATTTCAAGCTATACCGAAGGAATCACACCATAAGGTTGTGAAGCATATTCTTCGATATCTAGCTCACACACCAACACTTGGATTATGGTACCCCCAAGGGCTCAGCTTTTGATCTCATTGGATATTCTGACTCTGACTATGCTGGTGATCGTGTGGACCACAAGTCAACATCTGGTACATGTCATTTCCTCAGACGATCTTTGGTCTGTTGGTCCTCGAAGAAACAGAACTGCGTATCATTATCTACTGCTGAAGCTGAGTATATTGCCGTTGGCTCTTGCTGTGCTCAATTACTGTGGATGAAGCAAACTCTCAAGGACTACCACATCAACATGAAGAATGTGCCACTCTTCTGTGACAATGAGAGTGCCATCAAGATTGCTCACAACCCAGTTCAGCACTCGAAGACTAAGCACATTCAGATTCGTCATCATTTTCTTCGTGATCATGTGTTGAAGGGTGACATTTCTATTGAGCATGTGAAGACTGAAGAACAACTAGCCGATATCTTCACAAAGCCCTTGGATGAGAAGAGATTTAGCAAGTTGCGGTGTGAGCTAAATATCCTAGAATCTTCGAATGTTCTTTGAAAAGGACACTCATCCTAACACTTATGCAAAATTGATGACTTAGATGTGCAACACATGAAGAAACGTTTTTCTTCAATCAATGAAGAATAACACTCTAAGTGTGAAGAAATTAACGAATAATTTGATTCTCAGAACCCTACGATAATTGTACGCGGTGTCTGAAATCATCATTCTTATACGGTGGGTCACGCCACCACCAAAAGTTGAAATTCCTCGGTTGTTCAAATTCTTCAACTTTGCATTGTCTTCACTGTTTCCATTGTTTTTCTTCATTGGCTATACACACACACACACACACATAAACACTATCCTGATCACGGGATCAGAATAATATTCTGATCACAACCTGACCTGCCCCGGTAGTAGTACGTTGAACTTCCCTGTGAACTAGGTTGAACTTCCGCCAACATTGCCCAAATGGGGCTTGCGATATACCGTTGGAAAGCTATGGACACCAATATCATGACCCAACTTAAATTTTTGACAAAATATAAATGGTTTAAGAGTAGTTTTGAAATCCATTTTTTCTTCGCACAAAAATGTGAATCGTATTTTCGATCGCATTTCTAAACCGTTTATCGGAATGAGACATATAATATGCCGTTGGAAAGCTGCTGCAAAACCGCTCCTTCCACATGTTGAAAGTTTTCTCTAATTCCCTATGGTTAAATAGTAATTTGAAAAAATGTAAAATTTCGTAAACCGAACAGTTGAGTTCGTTTTTTCGATGTCATTTCTAAACGGCTAATCCAATGGAGGCATATGATACGGCGTTGGAAAGCTTATGAAAATGCGCTGCTTTTTCATCTTAAAGTTTTTTTTCTAATTTTGAATGGTTTAAGAGTAATTTAGAAAATGGTCCAAGTCCTACCGAGTTCGTATTTTGGAGCAAATTTTTTAATTATACGTCCGAATGCAGCAAATGATATGGCGTTGAAAATCTTGAACAAATGCGAAACTTTTTGGTATGTATTTTTTCTCCCAATTCTTTACGGTTTTAAGTCAGTTTCGAAAATGGCGAAAAAAGTATTTTCGCCGTAATTTCTACAAACTTTATTGGAATGGGGCAAATAATATACCGCTGAAAAGCTACGGAAAATGCGAAACTTTTTCATGTTGATGGTTTTCTCTGATTCCTAGCCGTTTTCAAGTACTTTCGAAAACGGCGAGATCATTCGTTCTGCCTTTATCGCGGAACAGATTCTTCGAAAATGCACGGCGTGAAGAATCTGAACTTCCCGACGCGTGTACCTGAACTTCACTCTATTTTTTCACGTGCTTTTGTCGCTCGTGGCTCTTCATCCACTGCTCGTAGCACTCCGCCCGCTCACTAGAATTGAGCAAGTGATATACCGATGGAAAGCTGTTGTAGACACGCATCTTTACCGTGTTGATCATTTCATCAAACTCACGATGATTTTAAAAGTTTTTCATCTGAAATTCATTTAGTGTAGTTGGTGAACTTCCTGCTGTTTTCACGTTGAACTTCTGTGACGTATTTTCGCTTGTAATTTTGTCATCCATTTCTTCAGTGTTACACAAATGATATTCCTTTTATACATCCTCTCTCACAATAATTTTTTAATTTTTCTTCGACCGAGGACTTGAACTTATAACAACAAAACTTTTAGTCTTTGCTTTTTTATTCTTTTTGTAATACAAAATGCACACCGTGTAGTACGTGAACTTCTCACAGTTATCAATCTGAACTTCTCTCGGTTTACGTGAAAATATCTAAGTTTTTAATGAATATTAATCTGAATTTCTTAATCCATTTTTATGAATTTTGAAGCGCTCTATTTTTAAAAGTTGACTTCTTATTATTTTATTTTTGAACTTCTTGTTTCCACTCTTTAATAACGAGGAAAATCTAAGTTTTATATAATCATTGAACTTCTCCATCTTTTTAATATGGAATTCCTGTTTTTTTCTTTATCTTTTTTATGAATTTTGAAGCGCTCTATTTTTAAAAGTTGAACTTCTTGTTATTTAATTTTTGAACTTCTTTTTTTCATTCTTTAATAACGAGGAAAATCTAAGTTTTCTATAATCATCGAACTTCTCCATCTTTTTAATCTGGACTTCCCGGTTTTATTTCTTTTAGTTACAGAAAAATCCTACTTTTTGATAGACATCAAGCCGCTCCGTTTTTAAATTTGAACTTCTAGGTTTATTTGAATAGAGATTTTTTTATAAAATTGTTTGAGATGTTTTTAATGACTTTCTTTGGTTTTGTAACAAGCATTGAACTTCTTCGTTCTTTTAATTTGAACTTCTTATTTTAGATATTTGATTGGTTTAACTTGATCATCTGGGTTTTGTACTAAAAATTGAACTTCTTAGTTATTTAAATTCGAACCTCTAGGTTTTTATATAACCCATTTATTATTAAAAAATAGAACTTCTTGGTTTGACGTTGGGTTTTTTGTTTTTTGTACTTGTAAATCCTAGGTTTTAATATATTTTGAACTTCAGTGTTATTTTAATTTGAACTTCACATTTTTTTGAGTAAAGATTTATTTTTTGATTTTCAAACAAACATCGATTTTGCGTTTTCTTTTCAATTTGGACTGCATGGTTGATTCTCTAATAACAACGTATATATAGGTTTTTGAAAAAGGTAAATCCTAGTTTTTTAAATAAACAACGAAGCACTAAGTTGTTTTATTTTAAAACTTCTAGTTTTTTTAAAACGGGTAAAATCTTTTTAATTGCTTTTAGTTGTCCCTTTAGTTTAATTTGAACTTCTTCATTTTATTCTTTAGCAACTAGAAAAGACCTAATTTTTATATAATTTTGAACTTCTTTCTTATTTTAATTTGAACTTCTTAGTCTTATTGTTATAAAAAAATATGCTTTTAGTTAAGCATCAAACATTTTCTAAATTGAACTTCATACTTGTATTTTTCTATGAACGGAGAGAATTTGAGTTTTCCTTAAACATAGAACTACTCCTTTATTTTAATTTTAACTTCTTCATTTTTATTCTTTAGTAACAAGGAAAATCTGAGTTTTTTTACAAATATCAAACTTCTCTGTTTTTGTCATTTGGACTTCTTGGTTTATTTCTTTTAGTAAAAGAAATATCCTATTGTTGTAATAAATATTGGACCGTCCGTCATTTAAATTTGAACTTCTAGATTTTTTTTAATTTTAGAAACGATGAAAGTCCTTTTATTTTAACTTCTCTATTTTGTAAAATAAAAAATTCTTGCTTTTTAGAAACGATGAAATATCTGCTTCTAAGTGTTCTTTTATTTTTGAACTGCTATGTTATTTTTGTTTTGAATTTCCTTTGATCTTTTTGCAGCGGATTGAGATTTTACGACTTATATACATTGAACTACTGCGTTTTTTTAGTTTGAACTTTTTGATTCCATTCTTTAATTACGAGGAAATTTGAATTTTGTATAATCATCGAACTGATCCTCTTTTTTGATTTCGACTTCTTTGGTTTTGTTTCTTTTTGTAACGGAAAAAATGTATTTTTTTAATAAACATCGAGCATTTTTTAAATTTTAACTTCAATTTTTGTAAAAAACCATGAAAATTCCTTTTTTATTGTAGCAAACTAAAACAAAAATTCTAGCAAACTAAAAATGCACACATAACAATTGAAACACCACCGACGACAACTTGCAATTTTTTTTATGAATTGCTCGGTGTTTCTTTTTTGTGCAACCATTTTTTATTGAACTTCTCTGGGATGCGATCCTGCATTTTTCAAAAAGAAAATTATAAGTGAATTCCCTCTCGTTACGTTGTCAAACAAATCGTCAAAAGAACAATTTTTTAATGATGCTTTTGTGTTCTTGTTTTTTCTGATCTTTGACTTCGCATTCTATATGTCAGAACAGTTGGAATAACTATTGTCCGCTGATTTATTTTCCATCATGTATATTTTCTAAATCTAAAATCATATTGGTCAACATGGCCGTAAATCAACTTTTTTGGGCCCAACTTATCTTTTCTCACCCATGGCCCAGCTTAAATCACTTCTCCTTTTGTCCACTATCTCGCTGGCTGCATCTTCTTAAATTACATGCACGAACACGCACACGCCTCTGTTTTGAAGCTAGCGATTGCTACACACATAGGGTGATTAAGGCCACTATTTTGTCTCCACGTAAACATGAGATTTTTTGCCTAGTTTACTTCGAGTCCGTTCCATCAGAAAGCACACCATATTGTTAAGTAACGGAGGAGTTCGGGGTACGCTCAGTAGGACTTTGGGGGAATGAACTCAGCAGTTCAGTTTGATGCATGGCAGCCGGACCGAGGGAAGCTTCGCTGCCGTAGGGATGGTACGTGAGACCAAAGAGAGCATGGGTACAACTTGAGTACAGGGCGTTGCAGGAGAGCTTATTCCCAGCAGTAGCAGGGGCAAGCGGCGACACGAGGCAGACAGTTTCCCACGGAGAAAAGCAGAGGACGGGAGGTGCACTACGTCCCGTGGCGGCAACAAAGCGCAGGAGCCGAGCCGTGCATAGACGGCGCTGAATCGATTTGTGTTGGAGGTGCTGACCGCCGTCGACGAAGACGCACGGGTGCGAGGTGGCGTCAGTCGCGTTGGTGCAGTTAACTGCTGATGGTCCAACCACTGATCTGTTCGAAGTTCACACCACCTCCCAATCTGCAGTAGAACACAAAGAGAATCATGGCTGCATGAACTTGGATGAGAGAGGAGCACATGGAGTGGTGGCTCTCGCCGGTGGCGTCGGGGCGTGGACACCAGTGGAGTGAATCGGACGGGGAGCACCTTAGGACGAGGGAGGTGGCCTGGACCAGCGAGGTTTACTGGGAGATGGGGGATCCCGGTCACGTGCAGCCGAGCCAGGGGATGCGGTCACGGGCGGCGGTCCGGTGGTGGGGGCGTGGTGGGGATGGAGGGTGGCGGTGGGAGGCGATCTGGGGATGGAGAGAGGTTCGCCGGGGCTGGGGCGACGGCCGCGAGAGGCTCGTCGGGGGATAGGCGCTGGCGGTGGGAGGCGTGCCGGAGCGACGACGATGAGAGGCGCGTCGGGGCTGGGAGGGTCGTCGGCGGGAGGCGCGCCGGAGATGGAGGTGGGTTGGGGTGGAGCCTCGGGGCACTGGCGGATTTTTAGATCGTGGTGGGGGAGGTTATTAGGGACAGACCGACACTTTGTTTTCTCTAGATCTCGGGAACACCCCATCGCCTCCTATATAGGGCCCCGTGATCCAAATAGTTATTCTAATCTCAGGATTAGAATAGTGCCTCTCTCTCTATATATATGAGTTTATGTCCTCTACAGCATTCACTTATTGCTAATTTTTCAAGTTGGTTTTTTCTACTAAGTGAATGTGATCGGACCCTTCCCCCTCTATGCTAAACTTAACCCAATTTGTTCACAAATTCTTCATGTGCGTTCTATTTAAAACTCGTTCAAAATCTTCACTGTGTCCTTGACAGCTGAAGAAATTACGAACGGAACTTTAAAACCTATCCTATCTAAATTTTTGACTTTGCCGCTCAAACCGTTCCGCATCCCTCGATATACTTATCCACTCACCCACGATCTAACACGATCTCCACTTCTCAGTACGTGGGTGACGCATGTCATGCGAATGAGAAGGGTCAGGGGCACGTTCGTCCAATTTCCTCAGGCGAACAGTTTTTCACCGTGGCTATAAATACCCCTCTTCCCCTTCCTCACTTCCTTTACTCCGCTCCACCTCTCTCCAGCTCGAGCTTCTCAAACCCTAGCGCCACCGCTACTTCATCATCGCCGGTGAGGAAGAGCTTCACTGCCTTGACCTCGTTGCCGCCGTACTCGCCCCGGCCGCGGAAATCTTCACTCCGCCGCCGCCGTAGCTATCTTCCTCCGCCAAGTTAGGGCGTGGAAGATCCGCACTGACGAACTTCACATCTCCTCACTCTAGTTCGTCGTGTTCTTCGTTCAGAGTAATTAAAAGTTACTTTTACTGCCCTCTTTGATTCAAATGTTTTCTACAAAATCTTCAAAGGTGTTTTTCTTCAAATCCTCACACACAAAAACACCTCACAAGTCATTTGTTCTTGATTCATTTCTCTAAGCATCATTTTTCTTCAAGATTCCTCAATTGTGTGGATCTTCGATCTATACAACTCTGGAACCCAAGACAAAGAACGCTTAGTGAAATTCTTCAAGACTCATCTGGTCAAATTTCTCAAACTTCTGAGAATGCATATGACCTCTCCAAATTCCTCGCAACTATACTCTGTTCACAGGTACTCATGTTCGCTGCTGAATCACTATGTTCTCATCAACTTAACTCATTTGCAGCGTTCCTCGAAGAAAAGTTGCATACTTCTTCAGAGAATTCGATTGTTCAAATTCCTCAATAAAGAAAATGGCTGACGGTAAGAGGCCACAGAAGGGAGGAAAGAATCCTGAGGTCATGACTGCCTTTGAGATTCCCGATGACATCTATGCTGAGTATTGCACACCTGATGAGGCCAAGTTTGGCAAGGAAAACAAAAATCGGTGCAAGGTGTGCATACAGAGGATTGGAAGGAGATGGGCAAGATAATGGAAGGAGTACAGGTATGTAACTCCAAAATACATGAAGAAATTCTCACTCAATCCTCCATGCCCAAGAGCTCCATTGCCACCTGGCCAAGAAGCAGATCCCACTAGTCTCAAGCGCGATGAGGATTATCCTGAAGAATGGGCAAAGCGCCAAGCCAAGTTGGCTAAGCAAGCCAGAGAAGCGGTGAGGAAATTCAATGAAGACTCTGCTGCTGCTGCCTCTGCTAAGGCCTCTGCTGTTAAGCCAATGAAGGCTATGTCAAAGAAGCCTGCATGCAAGCCAAGTGCTTCACCAACAGTGCCCTCACAGCCAGAATCCTCAAAGTCCTCAAGGCCAATTCCTCATGCTGCTCCTGCTCCTCCAAAGTCTTCGGCCGCTCCGGCAAAATCCTCAGCACCTGTGCATCTCGCCTCGTGCCAAAGGACAGCGGGCATATCTATTGCCTCAGGAGCCTACGCTAGTTCCTCTACTGCTCCTAGTTCCTCAGCTGCCCCCTCACTGCTGAAGACAAAATCAACTGCTGGACGAGGTCCTCGACCAAGTCCTCAAAAGAAGCAAGTCGCTTTCCAAGTGCCGTCTGAAGAAGACGAAGCTGATGATGAAGAACTTGCCAAAATCATCAGAGACAGGCAAGTCAGGGCCGCTAGTGCCAAAGGAAGCAATGTGCCACTGCTTTTAGATCCAAGGCTGATCCTAGACTTCATTGATCTATGGCACAAGGATCCCAACACGCCTTTGCCGGAGATGAACCTCACTCCTGGTCAAAGTCATGTCTTGACTGCTTTCATTGAAGAAGAAAAATGGAAGTTTGAGAAGGCCAGACAAATCAAGAAAACAAAGTGCAGAAAAGAGAAACTTCTGAAGAAAAACATTATCACCATGACAACTGAAGAACTAGTGAAGGTTCAAGCTGAAATCAAAAGCCTCAATGATGAATTTGATTCGTATTATGCTGATTGGAAAGGAGCCAAAGTCGAGTTTATTAAACTGACTGAAAAGTTCACTTCACATGTTGCAGCCCCATCGCAACAAGAAATTCCTCAAGCTGCAGCATCTGCTGAGCCTACGGAAGAAAATGCCAGCACCGCTGATGACAATCAGGCTGCTGAAGAAAATATGAGTTCCAGGGCTGATGACTGCATTCCAGCCACTGAAGAAATTGCCAGGGCATCCACTAGTGGTGCACCTGAAGAAACTAAAGAAATCAGGGCAACTGCATCAGTTGTGCCTGAAGAAAATCAACCAGATTCCTCTGCTCCTCTTGCGCCAACACCAACTCCAATCCTTCCATCTGCATCAGATGTGAAGAAAACCAAGGCTGCAGAGCGTGCAGCAGTGAAGAAAAGGAAAGCATCAGCTACTTCAGATTCTTCAGCTCCGAAGAAGATGGAGCCTTTGACCAGTTCATTTGCTAATCCCATTGATGCTGTTCTGATCTCAACCATGCCATCAAAGGACCTTGTTCCTTTTGATAAAGAATATGTGATCCCCAGCGGATCTGATGAAGAAACTCCTTCTGCTACTTCGTCTGAGCAGTTGGATGAAGAAATTGAAGTGGATGAGATCCCTTCAACACGTGTCATCTCCTTGCCCATGCCTCAGTTCACAGCTGAAGAGGCTGGCGTCGAAGAAATGGAAGATGAAGATGTGGACATTGGCTGTTCCACACCAGTAATGAGTGATGAATTCTGGGAAAGTCAGCATCCAAACTCTCCTATGTTCACACCATTTCAGCAAATACCTTAGTCCCCTGCACAAACTGTTCAAATTGGCTCTGAAGAAACTCACCCCACTTCATCTGTACGTGAAGAAATTCCAGCCACTAGTGCTGAAGAAACTGCTACTGCTCAACATCTGAAGACGCAGACTGCCACTGAAAAGGAACCAGAAATTCCTCAGCCTGAAGAACCAGTGATTGAGATTCCTGAGGTTGTGATGCAACTCACTAACACTCCTCTGCCCAAGCCAAAGGATCCATTCTCACGCAAGCAAAAAGTTCAAGGCTGACGATTTCTTCGACGAGCACATATTCTTCGCAGACTACAACCCATATGATTCTGCTCGCATAAGGAAGAGGCGTTTATGGACTGCTAGTCAAGCTAATTTCTATTCCTCAGTGCTGTTCAACAAAGAGGAAATCTTCTACCATGAGCACATTCCTCACGTGGATATGGAATCTCGGCCGCGCTTCATGCCAGTCCTAAGTGTTCTTCACGACGCTGGACTGTTAAATTTTTGCTCTGACATCTGTGATTGGAATGAAGAACTGCTTCTTCAATTTTATGCAACGCTGCATATCACAGGAGATACTAAAGATGTGAATTCATGGGTGCTGGATTGGATGTCTGAAAACACTCACTACACAGCACCAGCTACTGAATTTCTTCGTGCCTTACCACTCAGTCCTCCCCTTGAAGAAGCTCGTTGCATTTACAGTGAACATGAGTTTACAAATCACTACACGCAAGTTCTGATGAAACCTTTGAAGCCAGGTCAGGCCCCTCGAACCGAATTCCTCGTGAAGGAATTACTATATGTGCCCAGAACTGTCTATCGCATTCTAACGAGGACAATGAGTCCTATCAAAGGCCACGACTCATCTGATGAGGAAATTGTTGGCATCATGAAGAATCTGGTATTCAATATCGTTCACGGCATTCCTGTCAATTATCACAATTTCTTCATGAGGACTCTGGCAAATGTTGCACTTTCTCCGTTTGAGCTGAAGCCTTACGCACCTTGGATTATGAGATTACTCAGGACAAGGTCTTCACTCAACTAAAAAGTTGATTTTCAGAATCACCTCAGCTACTTGCCCCCGATTGAATTCCTCAAGCGGACTTATTCCTCAGTTGATGAAAAGGGCAAGGCACCAGCTGTTATAGATGAAGGCATTCGTCCATTGGATGGACAGTTTCACAAAGCTGCATCTTATTCCACTAATGATGACTCTGCCACACATGACTCTGCCAATGCTCCCAAGTCTACTCCTCAAGCCACTGCTCCTCGTGTGATGACTGATCATGAGCTTCTGCTTAGTCTTCACCAGAAGGTGGATCGAAACCATAAATGGGTTAAGCGTCAGTTTGGTTCATTTATTCACAACATGACTGCTACGCACAATGCAGTGAAGAAAAATCATTACTACCTCCATGAAGTTTTTGGTCGCACCTAGGAAATACTGTCACATCTTTATGGTGAAGAAGATCTCAAGAAAATGGGTCTCAAAGAAGATTTTGACTGGTCTGCACCTCCACCGAAGAAATTCAAGAAGGTCAAGGTTCCTTCTCTGGTGGCTAGCTCATTTTCTTCATCGCGCGACACCGATGAGAATGAAGACTTGGACGACACTGCGTCAGGCCCTACTACGACAAACGACCCCAACAACGCTGGAGCTCCTTCATCAACTTGATATTCTTCAGGGGCGTTAGTCCTCATATTCGATCCTTTTGGTCATTTGATGACAAGGGGGGGGGGATTTTGAGTTAGTCTTCAAGCGGGTCTTTCTATATGGGCGTTTTTTTGCTAAGTTACAACACTCGTTCTTCTGAAACTTTATTGGATCGAGTTGTAAACTTAAACCCGATGGTGCTCTGATACTTTTGATATGTTTTTTTGCATGCTTATTGCTCATTTATGCTAATACACGCATGCTAAATTACATCAGTCACCATATTTCATCATGCATTTCAAATTCTTCATTATGATATGTCAAATGCGCGTATGAATTACAAGATATAGGGGGAGATCTCCATGATTCTACTCTTCAAATGTGCAATGCTTCAAAAGCAAATACCTCACCATGCACATATTCAGGGGGAGTTCTTCTATATCTTGCAATCAAATTCCTCAGTATCAGTATTTACACTTCATATGTTTATCCCTGTTGAAAACTTAACCTATATTGTCATCAATCACCAAAAGGGGGGAGATTGTAAGTGCATCTAGTGCCCCTTAGTGATTTTGGTGTATTGAATACTTATAGGTTAATGGACTAATGCGTTTGTGAGTGTACAAAGGTCTATAAGTCTATGAGGAGTTTAATATTTACAGAGAAAGTTGACCCCTAAAAATGAAGTTCTTCGACTGAAGACTTTGAAAGTGAAGAAATTCGTGTGACCTTGAAGACTTGGTATTCATTCGAGGAACATGAAGCGTGAAGACTTTTATTTTCGTAGTTCCATTTTCTCTTTCTTGAGTCATAGGAAACACCATAATGTTAAAGGGGGTCGAGGAAATACTAAGGAAAAATTTCCATGTGATGCTCAACTCAAATCCTACACCTTTTAGATCACTACTCTTTCGCTTCCGTGCGGTTCAAGGCAAGAGCGTCGATGGCGTCTTCAAGCGGCGGTTGCGGTGACGACCACGACGTGAGATGGCGGGTATCCTACACCGCTGATCTCGTCGCCCGCACGCTCTCGTTCGTCGACGGAGTCCTCACGCTGCGACGCGACGCTCTCCGGCTGGTCCTTACGGACTCGCGCGGGGTGACGGTGGATGCGAGGTTCCTTCGCTCGGGGGAGGTGATCGATGTGGGTGACGTGGTTTCGCTTCCGTGCCATATCGCGAGGGTGCGGGATCGACTGCCGCCGACGATCCCCAAGCCGGAGTTCGGCGAAGTGGCGGGACGTGTCGAGGCGGTACACGGGTACCGTGCGACGCAGCGCGCGGGCGGGCTGGACCGACCCGAGGGAAACCTAACCGCGATCCAGCGCCCAATAATGGCGGATGTGCGACACGTGGGGGGATCCACCCACCCACCCCGGGCGGTGACGCGGGTATAAATCTTCCTCCCGCACCGATCCTTGACCTAGAGATTTCCTTCTCCCACTTCTGGGCGGCGGCAGAAAACCCTAGATCCAAAACTCCAGACTCCTTCGAGTGGTGGGAGGGGAAGGTTGGCGGCGACCCACACTCCTTCGCGGCGGTGGTGGCCTCCCCCTCCATGGCGAACGACGCGGGGCGTGGCCATCATGGAGGGCGCGGCGGAGACGGCGCCGGCCGTGCTGACCGTGGAGGTGGGCGGTAGGCTGGCCGCAGCAACGGGAGGGGCGGCGACCGGAGCAAGTTCTCCTGGAGGCGCGAAGATGGAAACAGCCACGGCATCTCGACTTCCTCCAACGTTGAATCGGCGGGGGATTCGGCGCAGTGGGATGAAGCGGCTGCTGCAACTCGCAGGGAGATCCGCGATGGCAGGACGTGGGTTCAGAAATCCCAGACGTCATCGGGATCAGGTGTCAACACTACAGGGAGACAACCCACTCCTCCAACGAATCATCCACAGGGGAAACAGATCTCCGCTCAGGTGCCCCCTACCAAGAAACTTGCTATGTGCCCTATCTGCAAATCTCATGAACATCCCCCTGCTCGCTGTCCTCAAGCTTATTGTGAGCGATGCACTAAGTTAGGACATCTTGCTTCTGTCTGTCTAGAGTTTATTCCTTGGGAATGCATTGCGCCTATGTGTGTGTTTCAGTCTAGGAGGCAAGGATTCTATTACATCCATGACTCTTGTTCTTCTAATCAGCAAAAAGCTAGGGCCAATAACATTGTGGTCACAATAGTGGAAGGGGAAACCTCAACCCGTCAGATGGAATTAGATCTTTCTGCTTATCTAGCCACTGACTGGCGTTGCTCGGCTCATGCAATTGGACCAGGGTGTTTGTGGTTAGATTCCCTAATCCTAGAGCTGTAGCACAGATTTTCTATGTGGGGAGATTGACTCTTAAGACAAGTGGTGCTGTTATCCACGCCACGCCGTGGTCATCTGCGGTTGGCGCGAAGGGGAAGATGGAAATGGCCTGGGTTAAGGTCAGTAATGTTCCTTTGGATAAACGAAGTGAGAGAAACCTGGCGTATGTCACATCTTTAGTGGGGGTCCCCTTGGAGATTGATGCTGCTACTCTGCACCGCCCTACTTCGGTTAGAGTGAGACTTGGATGCAGGAACGTGGATGAGATTCCTGTGATTGTTGAGGCTGTTTTGGGAGAATACTTCTATAATTTCTTTTATGAAGTGGAACAGATCCTGGTGAGAGATCCTAGTAGGGAAAAAGAAGTTGTTCAATCCTCTGCTAAACCTGACGGTAATGCGGATGAACAAAATCATTCCCACAAAAAAATATGAAGGGGGGGGGGATAATCAGCCTGCTGTTCCATCTGCAAAAACTCCTGCTACCTCTCGGGGAGAGAAAACTGATCCTATTGTGGAATCGAAGGAAAGTGTGGAATCTGATGATTCCCTCCACACAACTCTCCTTATTGATACTATGGTTCTGGAGATGGAGCAGGAAAAAGTAAGCACCCTGATTGAGAAAAGTAACCTGCCTTATCCTGGGAAAACATATTCTGATGTTGTCAAAAATTGTTCTCAGGTGGTGGATGTAATTGGGAACTGTAATCCTACCTTACCTACTACCCAGGCTTATATGGTGGAATCTCCTGAAGCTGATCAGAGCGGGGGAGGGCTGCCTGCACCCCCGCTGGTCACTGAAGAAAATCTTCGCTTCAGCCTAAGGAATGCTCATAACATGATGGAGAGGGTGGACGAGAAGGCGCTAGCTGCTGCTAAGAAGAGAGACATTGAAGGTACTATACAGAGCCCCAACTCATTTGAAACTTTATCTAATCCTGAACTTACTCTTAGAGCGGTTAAAATGGGGGTTCAGATTCCTGACAATGATTTTGCTAGTATTGATATTTTGAGGGAGCTTGAAAAGTGTAGAAATGTTGAGAATATTAATACGAATGAGCAACATCGTGATCGAGAGGGGGAAATTATATTGGTCAATGGAAAAGGGGACCGGACACCTTTGAGGATGGAATGGGTGGATGTGAATGATGAGGAAGAAGGGGAGTTTAAGGTGGTGAGGTCTAGGAAAAAAAGAGAAAGAAAACCTACTGTTATTATAGCCAGACCCACTACGAGAAGTCGAAAAAATGGAACCTATATGGGGAGAAAAACTGGAAGCCCTGCTGTGTCTCCTAGTAGGGCTACCAGAAAGGGGGGACATAAAAAGAAAAATTCAATATGAATGGCCTTTTTTGGAATTGTAGAGGAGCAGTAAAAAAAGGAATGACCACCTGCTTCTCTGACATTATTAAAGATCATTCCCTGGATTTCGTGGGTATTCAGGAAACTAAGAAAAAAAACTTCGATAATAAGTATTTGAGGAGAGTGGACCCCTTTGATAAGTTCAGTTGGAACTTTATTCCTTCTGTTGGTAAATCGGGTGGGATTTTATGTGGAGTGAAAAAAGAAACACTGGAAGTGGTCTCCTGGACTGTAGGTAATTATCTACTGCAGGTCGCTGTGTTTGATGTTCGCCTTAAATGTGTCTGGACCCTGGTAGTGGTGTATGGGGCGGCTCATGACGATAAAAAAGATGAGTTCCTAACAGAGCTGGACTCGAGCTGCAGTAATATAAGTACTCCCTATGTGATTGGGGGGGGGACTTCAGTATCCTTCGTGAAAGTTGTGAGAAAAACAAAGAGCTTCACCATTCCCCCCATATGGATAATTTTAATAAAATCATTCAGAATTGGAATCTTAGAGAGATTCATATGGGGGGAGGCAATTACACTTGGACCAACAAACAAAAACACCCCACCCTTGAGAAATTGGATAGAATTCTCATGAGCCCCGAATGGTAGGACATGTTTCCTTTAGTTGCCGTCCGAAAATTAGTGAGAGATGTTTCAGACCACAATCCCCTCTTACTATCATTTGATCCTTTAAATAAAACGCCTCCTTGCCAGCGCGAATTCAGATTTGAATTGAGCTGGCTAAAAAATGAAGAGTTTTACGCTAAGGCCGAAATAATCTGGAAGCAGCCTGTGTATTCAGGGGATCCTATTGAGATTCTAAATATCAAGCTTAAACGCATCAAAAAATATTTCAAAGGCTGGGGATCGCATACTTTTGGGCATGCGAGAAAAAGAAAGAAATGGATCAAGAAGGAGTTGGAAAAGATCGAAAGTAAAGAGGAAGATGGCCCCCTTGATCCAGGGACATACGAGAGAAGAACCTTGTTGTGTGAGGAGCTCAACGAGATCTTAGCAGACGAGGAGCTGTTCTGGCTGCAGCAGTCTAACGAAAGATGGTTACTAAAAGGAGACCAAAACACTGCCTACTTCCACCGTGTGGCCAATGGCAGGAAGTGGGAAAATACTATCCACTCTCTGACTAGTGGGGAGACTGTTATAGAGGGGACCAAAAACCTTCTTGACCATGCCACAAATTTCTACAAAGACCTATTTGGACCTGCAGAGGGAAATCTGTTTCATTTGTCCCCTGATACTTGGTCGAGCGATGAGAAACTTTCGGCTAAGGATAACATCATCCTCACCAGTGTGTTCACTGAGGAGGAGGTCAAAAAAGCCCTGTTCAGTATGGAAAGCAATAGAGCTCCTGGCCCCGACAATATACCCGCAGAGTTTTATAAACACTGCTAGGACTTTGTTAAAAATGATATTATGCATTTATTTGAAGAATTTCATAGTAATACCCTAGATGTGGCTCGGCTGAACTATGGGGTGATCACCCTGATCCCTAAGATAAATGGGGCTAAGAAAATTCAGCAATATCGCCCTATATGCCTCCTTAGATGCCCCTACAAGTTGATTACCAAGGTTTTGGATAATAGAGTTGCGGTATTTGCTGACAAAATGATTAGCAAATACCAGAATGCTTTCATCAAATACAGAAACATCATGGATGGCATCTTCACCCTCCATGAGGTGTTGCATCATACCCATGTTAAGAAAAAAACTGGGATAGTTTTAAAGTTGGACTTCGAGAAGGCCTACGACAAGATTAATTGGGACTTTCTCCTTGAGTGCCACCGTAACCGTGGTTTCGGAGTAACCTGGTGTAGTTGGATAGAAAAAATACTGCATAATGGCACCTTGAGCATTAAACTTAACAATGAGACGGGCCCCTACTTTCAGAGCCATAAAGGGGTCCGTCAGGGGGACCCTCACTCTCCCTTTCTTTTTAATATGGCTGTAGAAGCCTTGTCGAAGATGGTCACTAATGTGCAGAAAGAAAAGATGATTACTGGGCTAGCGCCTGACCTAATAGAGGGAGGGGTGGCCATTCTTCAATATGCAGATGACACGGTGATCTGCTTTGAGCATGATAAAAATGCGACCATTAATCTGAAAATGCTACTTTATATGTTTGAACTTATGTCAGGTCTGAAAATAAACTTCATGAAAAGTGAGATTCTTTGTGTGGGGGGAGATGATGATACCTTATCCTTTTATGCGGATCTTTTTAACTGCAGTATTGGACATTTCCCGATGAAATATCTTGGGGTGCCAGTTAGTTTTTCAAATCTTCGCAACATAGATTGGGATTTCGTGGAGGAAAGATTTCTAAAGTGCTGTGAATGTTGGATTGGCAATGCAGCCTCCTCGGGAGGGCGCCTCATTCTTCTCAATACTTCCTTGACCAGCATTGTTTATCACTATATGTCTATGTTCCTCTTACCAAAAGGGGTGATTGCCAAACTTTACAAACATCGAAAAAAGTTTTTTTGGCAAGAACATGAGGGGCGGAAAAGGTACCATTTGGTTAAATGGTCCAGGATTTGTCGTTCTAAGGAAAAAGGAGGCCTGGGTGTGAAACACCTACACAAGAAAAATGTGAGCATCCTCGTGAAGTGGTGGTGGAAATTGGAAACACAACATGGGTTGTGGCAGGATGTGGTTCGAGCTAAATATTTCAAAAAAGATACGGTGACCTCTGTTAATGCCAAGTTTGGTGACTCCCCCATTTGGAAAGCTATCTTGAAGGTGAAAGAATATTACCTGGCTGGTAGGAAAGTGAAAATCAACTCGGCAATCTGGCCAGAATATGGATAGACCCCTTGGGAGAGGATCTCCCCTTATGTGAACAATTCCCTGTTCTTTTCAGCATCTTTAATGACCGTGAGATCACTGTGGCTCGATTCAGAGAAACGGTGGGTGATAATTTTTTCCGGAGAAGATTACATCCACCACTCCTGGAGCAGTGGAGAGAGGTCCAGACTCGGGTTAGGGCATGGCCACTAACTGAAGAGCCTGACCAGGTTGTATGGAATCTGGGGAGAAAAAGTAAATTCACCACTAAATCAATCTATGACTACCTAGAGAGAAATCTTTCTGGTTGTAACTATAGATGGATCTGGAGGGCAAAAATCCCCCTCAAGATTCAAATCTTCCTCTGGCAATTATCCCAGGATTCTATACTGACCAGAGATATCATGAACAGGAGGGGGTGGCTTGGGAGACCTACTTGCTCCTTCTGTAATGAGAGAGAAACCTCGCAACACCTTTTCTTCACCTGCCCCGTGGCTAGGGTGATGTAGAGGACAGTGGGATGTATGCTGGGCACGGATCGCTGCCCTAGCAATATGTGGCAATACTTTGCCTGGTGCTATACTCTACTTCCTGATGGGGTGAGATTCTATACGTTTGGCCTCGCGGCTCTTTGCTGGGCCATGTGGAATAGTCGTAATAAGAAAACATTTGAGTTCAAAAAGATGAGATCCCCTTTTGACGTGGTTTATACTGCTTGTGGCTTTCTCTCCTACTAGGCAGGGATGCTGATGGGCGACGACCGGGAGGCAAAGGAGCGCGGGGTAAAGATGTTGAGAAGCAACGCGTCAAACATGATGAGGATTTGTGCGGCACCCAGCGACCCGATGCAGAGTTGATACTGGGGGCATGGACTTTGATGGTAATTCTTAAGTTTGCTCGTCTTGTGCCGCTCCTGGTGCCTGATACTGGCGGAATGTCTTTGATCTGCGTTTAGACTTCTGTTATTCTGCTCCTGCGTGAGCTTTTGTTGCGGCCTATAAGAGGCATGTATTGAGGGTCTGATGAACTTTGTAGGGCTATGTAGCCGTTTATGGTGTCACTGGGTTTTCGCCCCATGGCGGACTGCTCGATGACGGGTGTCCATCGTGGGTTTCCCAATGATGCTTTGAACCCGCTTTTCCCCCTTTCTAGGCTTCCTGATTACTATGTGAGACTGGTTGTATTTCCGTTATGATGAGTAATGGAAAGGGGTTATCGCCCGGTTCAAAAAAAAATCCTACACCTACCAATCCCTTCGAGTGAAGCCATTGGAAATCTCATACAGTTCAGTCAATTTCTTCAGTGACAGAGACGAAGTTCTTCTGGTCTCTGAGGAATTTGTTCTGACTGAGGAGTTAGGAATTCGCCAGTTCGGATTGCCTACACAGTGAGGAACATGATAGCCCTGAGGATTTTGCTACTCAAAATTCCGACCGTTGGTGTGCTATGCGCCAGCTGTCCCAAAATATCTACCCACCTAATGGTCATATCATTGAAGGGCATTTATGTCGTATCATGTCGGGCTGCTCCCTAGGCTATAAATAGCCGCCCCCTACAAGCACTAGCTGGTTTGCTGCTCCGAGAGAAACTGACACTTGTCATTTGAGAGCAACCCATGCTCCGAGGACTTTGAGCGAAAATCATCAAGTGAGGAAAACCCAAACCCAAACACCTTCAAACCCCAAGTGATTGAGCATCACTGAAGAGATTGATCCTGCGTGGATCCGACGCTTGTTACCTTTGAAGACCGTGCTTCTTCCAGACGGTTAGGCATCATGGTCTAGAGCATCCAAGAGGAATTGTGGATCTCCGAGTAACCGAGTTTGTGAAGGTTCGGAATTCACCTGAAGACTTACCACGAGTGATTGGGCGAGGTCTGTGTGACCTTAGCTCAAGGAGAATACGATGAGGACTTGGTGTCCTGAGCTGCGTGTTCAGGACTGGTTGTCCGAGACTGTGTGTCCTCGAGTTTAAATACTCAACCGCTCCAACCAGATGTACAACTGAGACACCAGTTGGAACTGGTCTACCAAATTATTGTCTTCACCAAGCTTACTGGTTCTATTTCCTCAATTCTTTCATTTCCTCATAACTATGCTGTGTGTATGTTCATATCTGTGTTTGAAGACTTTGACTGAAGACTTCCTCAATTTCCTTAGTTCAATTTCCTCAGTCTGGTTGTCTTCATCCTGTGTTATCTTGTGCTTATGCTTCCTGTACTCTGTGCATGTCTTCATTTCATCATGATGACTATGCTTGTGTTCTGTTATGTTTACTTATGAGTACTTATTCCGCTGTTAGTAGTTCTTGACTAAGGAATTTCCTCACAGGCAAATTCCTCAGTGAAGAATTCATAAAAATCGCCTATTCACCCCCTCTAGTCGATATAACGCACTTTCAGGAAGTCCATCCGCCTCTTATATAGACGAGAGGTGACGGCCGATTGAACAACACACAATCGAACAAATCTATCTACATTTTTTTACCTTTACTTTTCCTTCTCCCTTGTTCTTCTTCTTCCTCGTTCTTCGTTCGTTCTTCGTTTGCAGGGTGGCGAACCTCGAGGCCCTAGGGGCGATCAGGTCGACCTAGGGCAGCCCATAGCCGCCGCGCGCCCTGACGGGGTCCCTCCCGGGCGTGTGGGGTTTCGGGTCTACCAAAGCGCCCGCCAGATTGTCTTGCGTACCGCGCTTCCGGCGGGTCTCCTTCGACGTGAGTTGCGGTGCATCACCTACGGCATCGAGGGTACACGGATCGCAAAGAGTAACTTGAGGCTGTAATGAGATGATGTAAAATTCATGATTTCATGTCACCATTGGATGACTCTCTTCAAGCCGATGGGAATAAATATATAGATGGTCCAAAATGGAGCTCGGATGCAAAAGTTATGACAATCTTAGAGATGTTCGTATTGACACCAGATTAGAAAATGGCATGAAACCTAACCAAGATGGCCTCTGATGGAAAAAGTTACAACTGCAAAGTTCTTCGTCTCGTCGAAACGGACGATTTTTTTATAAAAATCGTCCTCATCCGAAGTCGTATGAAAAAGTTACAGGCAAAAAAGTGGATTGCAGCAGTATTTGGCCGGATTATCCGCGCCGGGATCCGGACCATCCGGCCTTCGGCCGGATGAATGACCCGAACATCCGGGCTATCATCTGGGTAATCAACATAACCATAAATTTCGGGCCCTGTGAAGCCAGATCATCCGGATGGCACCCAGATCATCCGGGTAAAGACCAGATAATCCGGACATGAATCTGACGTCCGGATAAGTTTTTCTGCTGCACACTTTAGAAAACGACCCGAAACACCCCCAAGATGGCCTCAGATCGAAAAGTGTTCAACATGAAAGTTATGTGTCTCGTCGAGGCAGTTGATTTGGATATAAAAACGTCCAAATCCGAGGTCGTATGTGGATTCTAGAGCCAAAACAGTAAGCTGTTGTCAGAAAACTTTGCTAGGCCGGATCATCCGGGCCTAGAGCCGGACATTCGGGCCGGAAGTCGTGAGAAGTCCGAATTTGGCCAGATTTTGATGATTTGGACGACAAGGCAAGTCCTTTTATTGTACGTGAAGTCCATCCGCCTCTTATATAGACGAGAGGTGACGGTCGATTGAACAACAACACACAATCGAACAAATCTATCTACATCTTTTACCTTTACTTTTCCTTCTCCCTTGTTCTTCTTCTTGCTTATTCTTCGTTCGTTCTTCATTTGTAGGGTGGCGAACCTCGAGGCCCTAGGGGCGATCAGGTCGACCTAGGAAAGCCCATAGCCGCCGCACGCCCTGACGGGGTCCCTCCCGGGCATGTGGGGTTTCGGGTCTACAAAAGCGCCCGCCGGATTGTCTTGCGTACCGCACTTCCGGCGGGTCTCCTTCGACGTGAGTTGAGGTGCATCATCCCCGGCGTCGGGGGTACACGGTGACGTGTTCGTGTTCAAACAGGTATCATAGTAGAGAATATTGATACTGCTTCCCCCATCCATGAGCACCTTGGTGAACTTATACCCCCCAACCTGGGGTGCCACCACTAAGGCCAGATGACCCGGATTATCAACCCGGGGTGGGTGATCCTCTCTACTCCATAAAATGGGCTACTCAGACCAGCGCAGATACTGAGGCACCGCCGGTTCAACAGAGTTTACCGCCCTCTTGTGAAGCTTCTGATCGTTTTTACACAAGCTAGTGGTAAAAACATGATACTGCCCACTGTTCAACTGCTTCGGTTTGCTCTGATAACCCGACTACTGTTGTTGCTAATTCCCCTGATGGTTATAACCTCCTTGATTGCCCTGGTTCCCTTGATGGCCATATCCGTTTTGATTACCTTGGAATCCTGAACCGGAGTTGCCACCTCCATAACCTGGCCCATGAAAACCGCCTCCTGAACCGCCGGGCGGGCCATTGTCATATTGAAACATATTAGAATTCTTAAACTCCCGCATAATAAACAATCCTTCCAAAGATGAGAAGCGGGCTTTTCCTTTGATCCGTGATTCGACACGGTTGATTTAACAGACGCTCTAGATTGGGGCCGGACCCTCCGCCCCTCTGGGGCTTTTTACCCTTACGACGTTGACCGTTGTCCCGAGCATTGGTGTTAGCCACGAAGTCCAAACTATTGTCCGCCTTGCGCTTACCATTATTCCCATGGCCTGCCGGATTGTGCTGCTGCCCCTTGGTATTGCCATTCTTTTTCCCTTTCCTCGGTTTGTCATCCTCAGACTCAGGGTCTTTGGTACTATCCAAATCGACGTATTTCACCAAAGCTGCCATAAGGGTTGCCATGTCATTGCAGTGACGCTTGAGCCTCCCTAGCTTTAGTTTTAATGGCATAAACCGGCAGTTGCCCTCCAACGTTAAAACTGCTGCGTCTGCATTGATGCGGTCTGATGAATGCAAAATAGCTGAAACTTGCTTTACCCAATGCGTTGTAGACTCCCCCTCTTCTTGAACACAGGCGTCTAGGTCCACAATTGACATAGGGTGCTTACATGTATCCTTGAAATTCTGGATGAACCGATGCTTTAGCTCAGCCCATGACCCAACAGAGTTAGCTGGTAAGCTCTTCAACCAGGTTCGAGCTGTCCCCTCCAACATCATGGTGAAGTATTTAGCACACACTGCTTCATCCACGTCCAGCATTTCCATTGCCATCTCATAACTCTCCACCCATGACTCTGGTTGCAAATCGGCGGTGTAATTTGGCACCTTACGAGGTCCCTTAAAATCCTTGGGCAGCCGCACATTACGCAAAGCAGGGGTAAGACATAGTACCCCTAAAGAACTGAAGACCACGCCGGGCTCCACTGAGGTGGTAGGGCAAACCGGAGTATGCTGAAGAGCGGCATGCAGAGCTGCTAACTCGGCTTCTCAACGTGCACGACCATGATCCACCACATCCTGCCCATTAGGTTGTCCAATGGGTTGGAGTAGTGCCCCGGGGGCGTCGGAACATACTGTGGCACAATGTTGTTCTGACGAGGCGGGTTCATCGCGCGTGGCTGAACCGGCGCTCCTGTCTCCAGTGCTTCCATCCGGTTTACCACTGGCTGGTTCCTGGTTCCAGCTCCTGGCGTATTGAAGAGATTTCTTGGCTCATAACCCGGCGGGAGGTGCGACCAGTATCTCCTTCTCATGGCCTCATGTGAGGCATTCTGATCCATCCTAAGCCGGTAGGCCTGAGCTTCCAACTCGGCCCGTTCTGTAGCCATCCTGGCGTTCTCTGCTGCCAGGTCCGCTTTAGCCTGAGTATCTAATCCTTCACTTTTGCAATCTCCGCATTGTGCTGATCTTGGGCTGCGGCGTCCACTTCTGCTGCCATCAATGTTGCCAAAGCATCGAACAAATCAGACAATACTTGAGCCGGAGGCGGCGCAGAGCCCCCTGCTCCCGCTGGTGTTGTTGTTGCTGAACCGGAGAGCATTGCCGCCGCAGTAGAAGAGTGCTGCGCTGGTTGTGTACCGGCCATGAAGACCGCGACCCGGTTTGGCAGATCGAGGAGGTCCAGAATACTATTGCCATCAGACCCTCTGCTAATCCGGCCATCCTGCAGTTGATACAGGGACTCGGTTTCTCCGGTTGAAGACTCGTCATCGGAACGGATAAGGGTTTCTTCATCAGATGCCGGTCCATCCTCATACTTCGCTCCATGGATGACACCTACAAAAATATGCCTTGCTGTGGGCTGAACCGAGGCAGGGCTTGCACGCTGAGCCGTCTCGATGATGTCGGTGCGGGTGTCCGGCTCAGGGCCCGGTTCGCCGATTTTGCCGATGAAGACGTGAATTCCTCCAAAGGGGGACCCGGTACCCGTATTCAATCGAACTGGCCTCGGGACCCCACCCCGCGTCGTCGATGTAGAGCTTGCCGCGACGACTCTTCGTCATCCAGCCCACAGCGTATCCCTTGAGTCCTTCAAAGCTACCCTTCAAGAACTCGAAACCATCATGCGATAGCCCCACGGTGGGCGCCAACTATCGTGGGTTTGTCACGGTAGATGTCCTTGTGAAAGGACTTACTCATGGAGCCATCGCTACGGGTTAGCTTAAAGGGGTTAAACCGGACAAGGGACACGAGGGATTTTATACTAGTTCAGCCCCTTTGATAAAGGTAAAAGCCTATGTCTAGTTGTGATTGGTATTGCTAGGGTTTCGATAACCAAGGAGCGAATCCGCTTTGCCTGGCTCTTGAGTTGTTGTCTGTTGTCCCTAAACCGCGGCCGGGTCGTCCCTTTATATACATAGGTTGACGCCCGCCGGTTTACAGAGTCCCGAGGCCGGATCATAAACGTGTACGGCTCGGTCTCTATTCCTCTAACTTACAATACATGTTATATGAAAGAGTCGGTTTACATCTACAGGCCTTAACCCGCCTTTGGGCCTTAGGCCTTCGTAAAGAGCCACCATCCTCACGTCTTCATGGGCTTCTATCTTCATGGAGCTAACCCGGCCACTCCTAGCCGGTTTACCTCCAGTAATCATATCCCCAACAGTACCCAAGCACCGGTCCACCCACATATCAAATTATCAAAGTACCGAACACGAATCATATGAACGTGATGAAAACTAGCTTGACGATAATTCTCATGTGTCCTCGGGAGCGCTTTCCTTCATATAAGAGTTTGTCCAGGCTTGTCCTTTGCTACAAAAAGGATTGGGCCATCTTGCTGCACCTTATTTACTTTTATTACGTGCTACTCGTTAAAAATTACCTTATCAGAAAACTATCTGTTACCGATAATTTTAGTGCTTGCAGAGAATACCTTACTGAAAACTGCTTATCATTTCCTTTTGCTCCTCGTTGGGTTCGACACTCTTACTTATTAAAAAAGCTACAATAGATCCCCTACACTTGTGGGTCATCATTCACCATACGTGCATGCTACGGGAATCACAAACTTCAACACAAGTATTTCTACAATCCACAACTACCTAGTAGCATGACTCTAATATCACCATCTTTATATCGCAAAACTATTTCAAGGAATCAAACATATCATATTCAGTGATCTACAAGTTTTATGTAGGATTTTATGACTAACCATGTGAATGACCAGTTCCTGTCATCTCTCTAAATAGATATAAGTGAAGCAAGAGAGTTTGATCCTTTCTACAAAAGATATGCCCACACTCTAACAAATATAAGTGAAGCAAAAGAGCATTCTACAAATGACGGTTTTCTATGTGAAGAGAAACAGGCTATCCAAACTTCAAAAGATATAAGTGAAGCACATGAAGCATTCTATAAAGCCATACTCAAAAGATATAAGTGAAGTGCAATGAGCATTCTATAAATCAACCAAGGACTATCTCATACCAGCATGGTGCGTCAAAGAAAAGTGAAAACTAAATGCAAAAGATGCTCCAAGATTTATGCATATCATGTGACGAATAAAAATATAGCTCCAAGTAAAATTACCGATGATTGTTAGAAGAAAGAGGGGATGCCTTTCGGGGCATCCCCAAGCTTCATTGCTTGGGAGTCCTTGAATATTTCCTTAGGGTGCCTCGGTCATCCCCAAGCTTAGGCTCTTGCCACTCCTTATTCCATCATCCATCGTGATCTCTAACAAAACTTGAAAACTTCAATCACACAAAACTTAACAGAAAGTTCGGTAAGATCTGTTAGTATAATAAAGCAAATCACTACTACAAGTACTGTTGAAAACCAATTCATATTTTGTTTTTGCATTGTAGCTACTGTAATATAACTTTTCCATGGCTTAATCCACTGATAGAAATCGATAGTTTCCTCAAAACAAGCAAACTATGCATCAAAAACAGAATCTGTCTTAAACAGGACAGTCTGTAATAATCTGAACATTAACCATACCTCTGGTACTCCAAAAATTCTGACATAATTAGGAAAAATAAACAATTTGTATAGAAAGACAATGCAAAAAGTTTGAGAACCGTTTGACATTCAGTAAAAAAATTTGTAAAATCGCGCACTACAGCCAAAGTTTCTGTCTTGCACCACACAAACCAACAAGCAATGTAAACATCCTAAAGGCAAATCTTGGCACATTATTTTTACAATACAATGGAATTGTACAAGGGGATAATTATTTTTTTTGAAAACGTTTCTGTAATCAAGCAAAGTTTCCGTGAGCATGAACAAAGTTCAAGGAGCTCCCCCTCTTCAACAATGCTTGTCTCTCTCACTTTCACTTTCCTTTTTGAAAAGTTTTGGGTTCCCCTCTTTATTTTTTTTGTTTTTAAACTATATAAAAGCACTCAAGAGAAATAATGTGGCACCCCGGCTCAGACAAAACCGGAACGCCCCGTATTCCAGCCCGGAGATCGAGGTGAAGTCTATTGGAATACGGCACTGCTTAGTATAGAACAAACCAGCTCTCTATTACAACACGAATATGAATACAAGGGTTCCGATATTACAATGAATAACATCTGTACGGCGACACTACGCCAACCACGGTTGCTCTATACAAGCAGCATAACAACTTGAAGCAGCGGAACAACTACTGGCAGGGGAACAACGAACATCAATGATGGACTCCAATCTACATGGACTCTGGCTGGAACGTTTATCCTAGCTCGCACACACAGGAACCTCACCAAAAAAGCAAGCAATCTAGGCACGACCTGCAAACTGGATGACACGCCAGGTCAGTACATTGAAGGTACTTGCAAGCTCACAATAACCAGAAGCATTGAAGACAAACAATAGCATGGCAATTACAGGTTAATCAGGAATTATCATGAGATCATCCGGATAACATGGCATGAACAACAGGAACATAATATTGCTAGAACACGCAGAGTGCGGAGGTGCTGTCATAAGTAAGAATGCCGATGCTCCATGGCCCGAGGGCTCCTTTCAAGAGGAGCTCGGCTTGTGGCAACGAGAGTGGTTCTATATCACCGCTCCCAGGAGCGCCAAGTGGGTGGCGCCTCCTGCCTTTCGCTCGGGTCCCCCACCACGGCTAGCGTCATGGGTCAACAAAGGATTAGGTTGGGGGTTATCCAAAGACGTGCCCCTGTTGCAGGGCCACATTAGGGATCTCTTAGAAGGAGACCTCAACTTGGTCAAGGTGACGCAGGTCATGCTGATTCGCCGAACATTGCCCGGCAAACATCGCTCCCTTCATCTGTGGGAGTTTAATCCGGAGGGACCATGAGCTCTCCAGCATTTTATGGGCGCAACGCCCATGGAGATGTATAAAATGTTCTTCGGATCACAAGCAATGTGTCCGGATTTGACCGAGGACGCAGGTTTAAGCTGCAATCGCCCGGATACTCAAGTAAGTAACCTTGTGCCCAGACTCGCTATCCGTAAAATTGTCATAGACTCGCCCCTAAAAGAGCTGTCCTTTTAAACAGGAGTGGGTAGCGAAGGCGAAGCTGATCAGGTGTCTGGCTCCCCTTCCTGAGACCAGGCCGGATCCCGTGCTAGTCAGGATGTTGAAGATCGTGCCTTTGGAGGGAAGTGAGGGGGAGGACAAGGAAACTATGGCCTCCTCGAAGGAGGCTGCTCTGAAGGGAGGAACCGACAATTCCTATCCTAGGGGGAAGAAGAGGGCCGCCTCTGACGACCCAGAGACCATGGCCTCAAAGCGGGGGAAGAAGTCCTCATCAGATGGTCCGGCGCTGGGGAGATCCACGGCCAAACTACGCCCCCAAAGGGATCAGCCCTCCAGCGAGCCGTAAGTAGAGAAAGATTTTCCTTTAGAGGGATGAGAGAAATCCTTACTTTTTATCTAAGAAGATTAACCAAAAATTTACCTTGTAGCTCGGACCTCAGCCCTTCTCAGTAGAGCTCGTCTTCGGGGGATCTTCTTCCTGAGATGATGGAGAGTGGAACGCCTCCCCCTGCCGTACCACCTAGCGAGGCGGGCGACCCTGAGGTGTCGTCGCGGAGGGTTTCTCTGAATCCGGCAGGGGTGGAAGGTAGCCATATGGCCCCCAAGGTTCTCCGCGTCCTGCCTTCGATGGAGGTCGTAGGACGAGTCCGGCACCATCTGGTGCGCGGTCGCAGGAGCTGATGATTCTGCTAGGGCGAGCTTCTATCTCAGAGGAGCACCGTGCATTGATGGGTACGGTGATTGGAAGGTTTTCGTCTACGGAAAGCAGATTGCACGAGGCCATCAGAAGTTTGCTTACGGGTTTTGAGGTATGTTTGATAATGTACTTCTTTGTCAGTTGCGCATAAACAAGATGCGCCCTGTGTAGATAGTAGCCCCTGAGACTCTGTGCGTTGTTAAAATTGATGGCGCGCAGAGGATCATAATCCCAGGTCTAATTTTCGCCTTTGTATATAGGTGGCGAAGTGTCCGGAATCGAGCCGAACTGATGATTTTGCCGAACTAATGCGGCAACTTGACGTGGCAGATGCCGACATCGCGCTCGTCAATGAGCGACTTGATGATGCTCAAGGTATGCAATTCCTCGGGCGGCATCTGGTAAGAGGAGCTTTTATGCCAGTATCTTACAATGTGTGTGCTTGACACAGATGGTGCGGCCGCCGTGGAGAGTCTTCGGGCGGAACTTGCCCGAGCTAAGGAACAAGCCAGGACAAGTGATGCGGCTGCCGAGAAGGCACTTGAAGAGCTGAGAGCCAAACAGGCTGCTCACTACCGAAGCAAGAAGGAGATGGCCGAGATGGCCGTGAAGTTAAAAAGCGCTAATGACTGTTGCAAGTCTCTTGAGGAAGAAGACCGGGCGAGACAAACGGACTTAGAGAAGGCCGTTGTTGATGCCAAGGACGCTTGCTCTGCGATGAGAGCTGCGAAGGAGGAGCTACGTCAGGCCGGATAGATTGCGGCTGGAAAGCCCTTTATGCTGCGGAGGAAGTTTGGCGATCCGAAGTTTGCTCCGTTGGACCGGATGTGGAGTGCGAAGGACACCTATCTGGATTTGGCAGCGAGTGCTGCTGAAGCGACCGAACACTTTCGAGATCAAGAAGAACGCGAGGTGGAAAGGCTTTTCTGGTCGCAGTTCCACAATCCAGAGCGTCCACTGGCAGTGGACGATCGTCTGGCTCAATGGGCCGAACTGAATAGATTGTCCGGACTCGCCATGAAGTACGTCATGGGTCATCTGTGGCTAGGGAGATTGGAGCCGAGGAGTTATTTCGGCTTGGTGCAGCAATTCCTTGGCGCGGTGCCACGCATCGATGCGATGAAGAGGTCAGCATGCATAGAGGGCGCACGGATGGCTCTTGCCCGTGTCAAGACATACTGGGCAGAGATGGAGACCACCGTTGTTGCATCCCGAGATTCGGACCAAAGCCGAGTACCCTCCGAGCACTATTTTCAGGAAGTCCTTGAAGGTTCTCGTGTAATAGAGACGCAGTGCTCGAAGGATGCTATGTTCTGATAGCATATGTAATTATGAAGCAATATTTTGATGAATTGTAGTAGCCTTTTATACTTATGCCTGCAAGTATGTGGAACACCTCCTGTGCGGCCGTTTTAAGATATACATACAAAATCTGAAAGATGGCAGTCGTTGGCTTCAGCCCCCACGCACATAGTGCGGGGGTGCTTGCAGAAGGCGCATTTTCACACTTAATCCAATGTCTTGGTACTACAAAGGAGGTGATAGCACAGCGAGCTAGGCAACCGGACTATAATGCTTTAACACTTTCACTTAGCCATAGGAGCTTGACAATGGGACTATTTAGGTAGCCCCTGGTGGCGACTGCGCTTGCCCGAATTTTTTGCGCGTATGTGCCTGGCCGGGAAACGGACCTTCGTTAATGCGGGGGAATCCTATAGATTCCGGAGAGTCATCGAGTGGTTGACCAGTCTCACGCCATATCATGACAGTCGGTTTTTGGCTTTCTCTACTGAGGTGCTCGCCTGGCCGAACCAGGGCACAATCGCAGTAGTTCTCCTGGTGCCGCCTTAGCCGATAGAGCGGAACGTAAGGCGGCCGAACACAGGAGCCGGGCAACCCAACATTTGACCAAAATCATGACTCGGAGCTGATGCATATAAGGCCAAACGCGCGACGCCGAACACTCCCTAAGGTAATCGGTCTTTATGAGAGCGGGCTAAGTGACGCTCTATGGTATAAGCCCCTAGTGTCCAGGTACGCGCAAGAATTCTGACATGGCCACATGCCAAGACGCCAGCCTCCTCCTTGGTCATAGAACTAGGGGATGTGTATCAACAAGAGACAGTAAAAGAGGTTTACGCAGGGTCTTAATCTGAAAAGAATCCTTGGAACGGGTCCCTACTGCACGTCTACGCCTGTGTCTCCGTTGTGCCGTATCCTGGACGGGCGCAACACGATGTTCATCTGTAAAAAAGAGAGCAACTAAGTTGAAAAAGGGGCGTGCCGAACAAAAGTTATATGAAATAAACAAAGTGTAAAGTAAAATATGGAAAATTGAGCTTTATTGTCTCTTATTTTATACGTGTGAAGCCCCTAGTGCAGGGGTATATGGCCACTAAGCCTTTATCAACAATACTTTTGTGCCGGACTCGTCTATCCGTGTTCGTGGTCTTAATGACCTGTTCTGATGTTCTGGCTGGTGAAGCCATTGTATTGTGGGGCTGTTAAAGCGGCTGCACAATCCTCCGCTTGGGGGAGGCGCCCTTACTGCTTCCTCGTTAAGGAGATGATGCCGCGTGGACCGGGCATCTTAAGCGTAAGAGATGCATAATGCGGTATTGCGTTAAAGCGGGCGAAAGCTTCGCGTCCCAGCAATGCTTGATAGCGACTTGAGAATGGGACGATGTGGAAAGTCAGCTTTTCGCGACAGAAGTTATCGGCAGAGCCGAAAATAACCTCGAGCCGGAGAAAACCCATGCAATGGGTGTCCGGACCTGGCGTTACTCCTTGAAAGGAGGTTTTGCTGTGGTGAATTCTTTTTGGGTCGATCCCCATGTGGCGGATTGAGTCCTGATATATCAGGTTGAGTCTGCTGCCACCGCCCATAAGGCCATTTGAAAACTGGAATCCGCCAATTATTGGATCGAGTACTAGGGCAGTCCAGCCTGGGTTCCTGATACTTCTAGAATAATCCAGATGATCGAAGATGATTGGTTTTGACAACCAGTGGCGGGATTCCTTTGGGATAGACCGTGGGGCGCGTACCTTTATGGGCGCCGCATGTTTTGTTATGTGGAGTAAGTTTACTGTTTTTACTTCTTGTGGGAAATTCTTTTGTTTCCCGGTACTCTGCTTTTGGGGTTCGTCCTCGTCTTCGCTTGGTGTATCGAGCCCCTTGTGTTCGGCGTTGAGTCTGCCGGATTGTTTGAAAACCCAACAATCTCTATGGGTATGGTTAGCAGGCTTTCCGGGAGTACTGTGTATTTGACATATCCTATCCAGGATTTTGTTTAGGTTGGATAGGTCGTCCCTGTTATCTTGGAGGGGCGGATTTTTTTGATTCTGTCGTGAGCTTTTGAATCCGGCGTTAACTGCCGTGCTCTTCGGACTTTTTTCCTTAGTCCGGCGACGGTCCTTATTGCGTCGCGGTTTTCCATTTCCATCCCTAGTTTCGGATATACTTGGGTCGCTGGTGCTGCATCTTGCCAACCAGCTATCTTCTCCTGCGCAAAAGCGGGTCATGATGCTTGTTAGTGCGGCCATTGTTCTTGGCTTTTCTTGGCCGAGGTGTCTGGCGAGCCATTCGTCTCAGACATTATGCCTGAAAGTTGCTAAGGCTTCAGCGTCCGGACAGTCGACTATCTGATTCTTTTTAGTAAGAAATCTATTCCAGAATTGCCGAGCTGAATCTCCGGGCTGTTGAGTTATGTGACTAAGATCGTCTGCAACCGGAGGGCGGACATAGGACCCTTGAAAATTTGCTCGGAAAGCGTCCTCGAGCTCTTCCCAACTTCCGATTGTGTTTTCAGGAAGGCTTTTAAGACAATGCCGGGCTGGCCCTTTAAGCTTGAGGGGTAAGTATTTTATGGCGTGGAGGTCATCTCCTCGAGCCATATGTATGTGGAGGATACAATCCTCGATCCAGACTCTAGGGTCTGTTGTTCCATCATATGCCTCTATGTTTACGGGTTTGAATCCCGCTGGAAATTCATAATCCAGTACCTCATTGGTGAAACATAGGGGGTGTGCGGCACCCCTGTATTTGGGTGTGCCGTATTCTGATAATGGCTTTATTGCATTGCTTACGAGAGCTTGCTTTCTTGGCCCGTAAATGGACCTGGTTGGGCCATGATGCGAATCCTTAAGTGGGTCGCATACCGGCTTAAGTGCGGCGCTGCTTGCCGCTTTAAGCTGGCCCTGGGGTCGTCTATCCGATCGTCTGGCTTTCTTACTTTTTGAATGCGAGGGCTCTAAGGCCTCCTCGTCGAATTCAGGCAGTAGTTTTCTCCTCGGATAGCTTTTAGTGCGGCGACTGCCGCCGTATTTGTCTGCGGTATTGATTACTTTACTCCATCTGATCCTGAGTGCATCTTCCGCAGTCTTTAGCTTCCGCTTCTGCTTTTTCAGGCTGCGTGTGGTTGCAACGAGCCGTTTGTGGAGGTTCTTCTGCTTCGTGGGCTTGTCCGGCGTAGGGTCGTCCGGAATGCCATTTTCGCCGGGGGAGGAATGTTCGGTTTCTCTATCTGGGTTGTCTTGTTGGGATGGTTGCTCTAAGGCATGCTCGTCGTCTACCGGCTCATCCTGCTCTATGGCTGGGTCTTTATCGAGGCAGGGCTTAGGTCGGCGTTTACGCCGACGCTTTGATTGTTTTTCGAGAGATCGATCCCCCTCCCCGTTTTCCTCGTTGTTGCTTCCTTTAGGGGTATCCACCATGTATACATCGTGAGATGAGGTGGCTGTCCAATGCCCTATAGGCGTTGATTCTTGGTTGTCTCCTGCATCGTCATCCATACCGTCGATGTCTTCGGAGTCGAAGTCGAGCATGTCGATTAAGTCATCGACAGTGGCTACGAAGTGGGTGGTGGGTGGGTTTTGAATTTCTTTATCGTCCGGATACCAACCTTGCTGACTGTAGTCTGGCCAGGGCTCTCCTGATAAAGAGAGAGACTTTAGAGAATTCAGGATGTCGCCGAAGGGTGAGTGCTGAAAGATGTTCGCGGCGGTGAACTCCATGATCGGCGCCCAATCGGATTCGATCGGCGGGGGCGCGGGGGGCTCGGTGTTCGGAGAGGAATCCGGATCCTCAGAGTCACGGGCCATGCGGAGTGCGGGGCTGGAGTTCGGCTCGATCGCCTCTGAGATCGCAGCCCCTGAGGCAGCGTCCAACTGCTGATCCTCGATTCGCGCAGTGGGCTCCGAATCAATGGTCGGAACCAATGCGTGTGCGGCCTCCAAGGCGCTGTTCAGTGGCAGAGCTATATCATGCCCATCGAGACAGTGCGGCACGCTTGGCTGTGGCTCGAATCCGTCGAAGATCAAGTCCCTGCGGATGTCAGCCGTGTAGTTTAGGCTTCCAAACCTGACCTGATGGCCAGGGGCGTAACTTTCGATCTGCTCAAGGTGACCAAGCGAGTTGGCCCGCAGTGCAAAGCCGCCAAAGAAGAAGATCTGTCCGAGAAGAAAAGCCTCACCCTGGACTGCATCGTGGTTGATGATCGAAGAAGCCATCGGGCCTGAAAGCGACGACACAGAGGAACTCTCAATGAAAGCACCAATGTGGGTGTCAAAACCGGCGGATCTCGGGTAGGGGGTCCCGAACTGTGCATCTAGGCCGGATGGTAACATGAGAGGAGGGACACAATGTTTTACCCAGGTTCGGGCCCTCTTGATGGAGGTAAAACCCTACGTCCTGCTTGATTAATATTGATGATATGGGTAGTACAAGAGTAGATCTACCACGAGATCAAGGAGGCTAAACCCTAGAAGCTAGACTATGGTATGATTGTTGTATGATGAAGTTGTTCTACGGACTAAAACCCTCCGGTTTTGTATAGACACCGGAGAGGGTTAGGGTTACACAAAGTCGGTTACAATGGGAGGAGATCTTGAATATCCACATCGCCAAGCTTGCCTTCCACGCCAAGGAAAGTCCCATCCGGACATGGGACAGAGTCTTCAATCTTGTATCTTCATAGTCATGGAGTCCGGCTGAAGGTATAGTCCGGCTACCCGAACACCCCCTAATCCCGGACTCCCTCAATGCGCGAGTACAATGTTGTTCTAGGATTCTTTCTCGTGAGTTCCATTTTTCTAAAAGTGTGCTCTACATGGACCATGTATGTGCCTGCTGAAACTATCAATTCATAGTATAGTTTGCTCTATACTAATCACTTTTTTATATTTGTGCAAACAGGGGTGCTCAGCTTGATTTCAATGGGAACTGCACAAAATGTTCATGAATACATCGAATCATTCATTTCCACCACAAGAAAGGAGGTGCCAATAAGTTCAAGGCGTTGCAACATATAAGGGTGAAATCATACAAGCTACGCGCGAATTTGGTTGATTTTGGTGGAACTGCACAAAAAGAACAACTAGTTTATTTAGCACGAGGTGCCATGTCAATGTCCGAACTGATGACAAACCCTGCCCATTCCACAATCGTAGGCATTTGATATTTTGGAATGGGACAACCTTGACAAATTTTGCTCATTGATTTTACCAAGACATGCATTTGATATTTTTGAATGGGACGCCCTTGCTGTCAGCAGCATCGATCAATTTTTTCTTTATTCTTTAGTTGTGAAGTAAATATTGCCTCTGACATGTGAGTCGCTGAGATGCATAATCATCGATTGTTTTGAATGTTCTCTATGAATAGCCAGGCCTGTGTGTTTGATTGCAATGTACATAAATGCTAAAAACCTGCTCAAACTCTATGTACTCCTTTTGTTCCTTTTTTACTTCGCACATTGTGAAAGTGCATACTTTTTTGTATAAGATTGGTCAAAGTAGAGATACTTTGACTGCAGACAAAACTTGTATGCAAACTAGAAAGGACCGGAGGGAGTACATGTGAAACTGCTGCAAACGAGGTGATCACCCTGGGAATAATGCTAGTACATATTGTTTTGCATGTTCATCCAATGCCAGTGATACAGGAATTCAAACTAATCGAAATAAATTCATTCATACACGGTCGGATTTCATATAAACATGCCAGATTTCATTACATTTCATACATTCTTCAACTAAAAAGGGGTGCGCTGGAGGTATAATTAATTAACCGAAGCTACCCACATGTGTCCCGCTGAGCCGAACAGAAGCTTCAGTGGCTTAACTGCAGGTGCAGTTGCGTAACTGACATGTGGCCTGTTGGGCCCACGTGTTAGTCAGCCAACTGCACCAGCAGTTAAGTAGAAGCAGCGTTATTCTCCAGAAGAACTCCCCGACTCCACGTCGCTGCCAAGAAGCTAACCGACCGTCCATGGTCAACCCGTCTAGCTTGGCTTCACCAGGAGGGTAGCAGCGGTGGCCTTACTTGGACCCGAGCGGCGGCGACCTACCGTGTTCTACTCTTCCTCATTTTTTGTGTGGCGCGGCCTCGTTGGCAATGGGGCGGGGCCTCGGCGGAGCTGGCGATGTCCTCTGTCTCGTTGCCGGCGGGTGGCACCTCAGCGGAGCGGTGGAAATCCTCCCCCGCATTGCTGGCAGGGTGGGGCCTCGGCTGAGCCGGCGATGTCCTCTGCCTCATTGTTGGCGGGGCGGGGCCTCAGCGGAGCCGGCGGTGTCCTCTGCCTCGTTGTTGGCGCCGCGGGGCCTCGGCGGAGCAGGGCCTCGTCGACGCCACCGGAGCGGGGATTCGTCGGAGCTGGCATTGTCCTTTGCCTCGTCCTTGGTCTCGCCAAACAGCGTCTCGCCTGCTTCATCGCCCTCTTTGCTAGCCTCTTTGTAGGCGGCCACAGCCTCCGCCACCCGCATGTGGTCCCGCCAGCGCTCGAGGCGGCCCTTGCGGGTGGAGCGGTACGAGTTGAGCAGCGCCTCCTGCTCCGCCCGCTCCCCGGTGATCTGCTCCTCCGCCTGCAGGTGCTCCTGGAGGAGATGGTGGTTGTAGGCGGCGTCGGCCTGCGCCTCCCGGAACTGCTCCTCACGCATCTGCCTCACACTGTCCATATATTGGGCACGGGCCTCGCCGATGGTCATGGTGCAATGCACCGGCGAGGATGGCGCGGAGGAGGGGGTTGGCACCAGATCGTCGACTACCATGTTCTGCATTGGGACGTCGTCGTCCTTCGGCTGCCATCTCCTTGTGGTCCGTCGTCCGCCCGTCCCGAAGAGCGCTAGAGCGCGAGGAAGCCATGGTGGGCAGTAGTGGTGTGGACAGGAGAAATGGAACGTATGCGGATGACTGCGGCTATGGCCGGCGCATCAGTTTATATAGCAATGGTGGGCGGGCGGAGGGACGGATGTGTGGCACCGGAGTAGCTGCCTCGGCAACCGCGTATCATTAATGTGGGCGGCAGATGACGGACGGACGGCACTTGTGTCGTTTGAAGGCAGAGCAATCGCCTGCACCAGGAAGCGGGGCAGGCGGCGCTGACTGTTTCGGGCGGAAAGCGCGCGCGGGCGAGGAGATGACCTTACTTGGAGAGGATGACAATGGGGACCCACCAGGTCCATAGCCTCACGTACGCAAGTGCCTCCTTATTATATATATATATATGTAAAAAACTATACTTCCTCCGTCTAGGTGAATAAGTCGTATTAGAAGGTGCATCACGACCTAGGTGCAAGCAGATTGGTGGAAAAGAAGAATATTTCTCTCTTCTAAACACAACATTTAATCACATGAGTTAAGAGGATGCCTTAGTAGCTACCCATGCAAGCCATCATAATTCATAGCATGCAAAGCGCTTTTATTTCTTGCCTAATAACTGCATGGACGCGCTGCATGCATTGGTCCTTGCCCGAGCAAAAAAAGGGAGGAAAGGGGTTTCCACGGGAGACAACGAGGCAGAGGTGGAAGCGCTCGCTGGAGTTTTCTTCCCCCTGGTTTCCTGACATCACGGTCCCACACCATTGTCAACCTATGTAGTACTAGTCAATAAACGAGAGAATTGCACAAGAAGCGGCCGACAGCTGGGACCAAGCAACTCGAGCAATATTTGTGTTTCTGAGGTGTGAGCACTGTAGAGTTTTTTGATGTTTAGCCCAGATATTAATTTTTCTCCTCTGAACAACAACGAAAACATCGCTGCAGGTATTAACTGGGCGGGCTGTGGCCCGTCTAGCCCAGGCTAGATATCCAGCCCAGCTATTAATTTTTTTCAAGCTAAAAATGGCTAGCCCAGCTATCCTTTTTTTAGGAATACCCAGGCAGGGTCAAGTTGTTATTCTCCGCCCCGCTGGGCTGCAAATCTTTCCTAGGAGGGATGCATTAGGCTTAACAAGAAAATGGGCTTTAAGAAATAATAAATGGGATGTAATTATAAAAACTGGATAGTAACTATAAAAAAATGCACCAAACACGTGATTACTTTATAAAATATTATTTTTGGATATTGAAATTTTTAATTTCATTAATTGTTGCGAGCGCAATGTTTTGTTGGATTTTTACGTAATATAAATTTATACTGAAATTGTATTTAATCTGACTAGAAATTTCGGGATAAAAATATTTCAGATCCCATCAAAATGTGGGAAATTTTATTGAATTCTGTTTTGAACTGTTGGTTGAAATGGGCTGTACTTTTAACAAACTGTAAATGGGTTGTAGTAAATTCCATTAGAATTCAAAAATGGGCTACACATTCTTACAAATCTCAAATGGGCTATAAGTTCTCTGCCACACACTTCTGGCCTTACTAAGTTGACGCGTCCCCTAAAAAAATAGAGTTGACGCGTATGCAAGGCTTTGTCAACTTATAGTCAACACACGGTTGTAGCAGCAGTGGCCGTTGGATGTCCATCCAACGGATGCCGTGCTTCTTCTTCAATCTCGGATATTCTAGCTTCACCCGCCCAAAAAATGATTCCTCCCCCTGACATCTGGGGCGCACCGTTTCAGAAGCTGACCGGTGGGCCTACTAAGTTGACGTACCAAGGGCTTTGTCAACTTATTCAATATAAATGATTCTAGCTGCAGTGACCGTACGATGTCCATCCAACGGCCGTAGTGCTTCTTCAACCTTTGGTCTTCTTGCTCCAGCCGCCCAAAGCAGCGCTGGTCGTGCCGCCTGCTCCTGCCTCCCGTGGCCGGCTGTGCTGCCGTGGAGGCCTCACCGCCCCCTACTATTCCGACCGCTGGCCAGGCCCTGCAGCAACGGCAGCCTCACACTGCAGCCGAACGAGTGAACCCTCATACTCCTCTCCGCCTGGGCATCCACTGCCGCGTCTTCATCGGCTCCGCGTCGTCCCCTTCCTAGGCCTCGCCGTCGTCCACCGCCCTGGTGCTCTCGGCGCGGCGTGGTCAACATAGAAGGAATGACTTCCATCGGACGTGGACTGTACGTGGAGAGGCTGACAGCTGGGTCCACGGCGGCAGCAAGGAAGTGCCTCCTTATTACGCGGAAAATAATGATTCCTCCACCTGACAGCAGGGACCCACCGGACGGGCCACCAGTATTTTGCGAAAAAATGTTTCCCCCTGACTGCTGGGACCCACCGGATGGGCCACCGTATTTCGTGAAAAAAACGTTCCCCCGCTGTCAGCTCGGACCCACCGGAAGTACCTCCTTATTACGCACAAAAAAATGAATACTCCCCCAGCTAGTTGGGACCCACCTTGTTGGGAGGCTGACTTGTGGGCCTACTAAGTTGACGGGGATGAAGGGCTTTGTCAACTTAGTCAATATGAACGATTCTAGCTCCAGTGACCGTACGATGTCCATCCAACGGCTGTAGTGCTTCTTCAACCTCTGGTCTTCTTGCTCCAGCCGCCCAAAGCAGCACCGATCGTGCCACATGCTTCTGCCTCCCATGGCCGGCTGTGCTGCCGCAGAGGCCTCACTGCCCCGTATTATTCCCACCGCTGGCCAGGCCCTGCGATGCGGCAGCCTCGCACCGCAGCCGAACTAGTGAACCCTCGTAGTCCTCTCCGCGCGGGCTCCCACTGCCGCATCGTCCCCTTCCTAGGCCTCGCCATCGTCCCCCGCCGTGGTGCTCTCCGCGTGGCATGGTCAACATGGTCAAGGAACGACTTCCATCGGAAGAGTACTGTACATGGAGAGGCTGACAGCTGGGTCCATGGCCACAGCCCAGTTTTTTTGTGATTTGCCAAGTAAGTCGCTTTGTTAGGCCTGTTGGGCTACAAATCTTTCAAGACGACGAGAGCTTTCATTCGGCTGGCCGAGAAAATGGCCCATCGGTAATGAGAAATGGGTTGTACATTTTTAAAACACATCAAACCGGCAATTAGTTTCAAATATCTTTTTTTTTCATTTCAAGATTTTAAATTACATTAATTTTGATGTGTGGAGAATTTGATGGATTTTATATTGATATAAATTTATTTCTAAAATTAGTTTGAATGTGAGTCGAAATTTCGGGATTAAAAACAGTTTGGACCGCACTGAAATATGCAAAATTTCGTATAATTTTTTAACCGTTGCCACAATATGGGATGTAATGCTAACGAAAAGAATATGGGCTCCAAAAAAACCCTAAGAATTAGCAAATGGGCTGTAAATTATTAGAAATAATGGCAGATGGGTTGTATGTTGTTTTCCACAGATTTGAGGCTTTCCTAAAAAAAGGTTGATGCACAAGCACTGACTGTTGGATGTCCATCCAACGGCCGTCGTGCTTCTTCAATCTCTGCTCTTCCTGCTCCAGATGCTCAAACAAGCGCCGGCGGGACTGCCTGCTTCCTCCTCCTCGCGGCTGGCTTTGCTACCGCACAGGCCTCACCGCCCGATCGTACTCCCATCGCTGGCCTAGCCATCCCTTTACTCACCCACACCTGTTGTTATTCTCTGTCGACGGCAGACGAACCAGTAAACCCTCGTACAGTCATACTCCCCTCCGCGTGGGAAACAACTGCCGAGTCTTCCCTGCCTCCATGTCATCCCCTTCCTAGGCCTCGCTGTCGCCCACCGCCCTGGTGCTCTCGGCGCGGCGTGGTCAACATGGAAGGAGCGACTTCCATCGGACGTGGACTATACGTTGAGAGGCTGACAGCTGGGTCCACGGCGGCAGCAAGGAAGTGCCTTCTTATTACGCAGAAAATAGTGATTCCTCCACCTGACAGCAGGGACCCACCGGATGGGCCACCAGTATTTTGCGAAAAAATTGATTCCCCCTGACTGCTGGGACCCACCGGACGGGCCACCGTATTTCGCGAGAAAACGTTCCCCCCGCTGTCAGCTCAGAACCACCGGAAGTGCCTCCTTATTATGCACAAAAAAATGAATACTCCCCCGGCTAGCTGGGACCCACCTTGCTGGGAGGCTGACTTGTGGGCCTACTAAGTTGACGGGGACGAAGGCTTTGTCAACTTAGTCAATATGAACGATTCTAGCTCCAGTGACCGTACGATGTCCATCCAACGGCCGTAGTGCTTCTTCAACCTCTGGTCTTCTTGCTCCAGCCGCCCAAAGCAGCACCGATCGTGTCGCATGCTCCTGCCTCCCGTGGCCGGATGTGCTGCCGCAGAGGCCTCACCGCCCCTACTATTCCCACCGCTGGCCAGGCCCTGCGGCGACGGCAGCCTCACACCGCAGCCGAACCATTGAACCCTCGTAGTCCTCTCCGCGCGGGCTCCCACTGCCGCCTCGTCCCCTTCATAGGCCTCGCCATCGTCCGCCGCCGTGGTGCTCTCCGCGTGGCGTGGTCAACGTGGTCAAGGAACGACTTCCATCGGAAGAGTACTGTACGTGGAGAGGCTGACAGCTGGGTCCACGGCCACAGCCCAGTTTTTTTGTGATTTGCCAAGTAAGTCGCTTTGTCAGGCCTGTTGGGCTGCAAATCTTTCAAGACGAGGAGAGCTTTCATTCGGCTGGCCGAGAAAATGGCCCATCAGTAATGAGAAATGGGTTGTTCATTTTTAAAACACATCAAACCGGCAATTAGTTTCAAATATCTTTTTTTTCATTTCAATATTTTAAATTACATTAATTTTTATGCGTGGAGAATTTGTTGGATTTTACTGATATACATTTATTTTTAAAATCAGTTTAAATGTGAGTCGAAATTTCGGGATTAAAAACAGTTCGGACCACACCAAAATATGCAAAATTTCGTATAATTTTTTAACCGTTGCCACAATATGGGCTGTAATGCTAACAAAAAGAATATGGGCTCCAAAAAAACCCTAAGAATTAGCAAATGGGATGTAAATTATTAGAAATAATGGCAGATGGGTTGTATGCTGTTTTCCACAGACTTGAGGCTTTCCTAAAAAAAGGTTGACGCACAAGCACTGACTGTTGGATGTCTATCCAACGATCGTCGTGCTTCTTCAATCTCTGCTCTTCCTGCTCCAGCCGCTCAAACAAGCGCTCGCGGGACTACCTGCTCCCTCCTTCTCGTGGCCGGCTTTGCTGCCGCGCAGGCCTCACCACCCGACCGTACTCCCATCGCTGGCCTAGCCATCCCTCTACTCACCCACACATGCTGTTATTCTCCGGTGACGGCATATGAACCAGTAAACCCTCGTACAGTCGTACTCCCCTCCGCGTGGGAAACAACTGCCGAGTCTTCCCTGCCTCCGTGTCGTCCCCTTCCTAGGCCTCACCGTCGTCCACTGCCCTGGTGCTCTCGGCGCGGCGTGGTCAACGTGGTTAAGGAACGACTTCCATCGGACATGGACTGTACGTGGAGAAGCTGACAGCTGGGTCCACGGCCGCAGCAAGGAAGTGCCTCCTTATTATGCGGAAAATAATGATTCCTCCACCTGACAGCTGGGACCCACCAGACGGGCCACTGTATTTCGTGAAAAAACGTTTCCCCCTGACTGCTGGGACCCACCAGCTACACCTTCGCACACAAAGAAGTGCGTCCGGGCAAAGAAAAAAACAAAACAATTCGCCTCCTGACTGCTGGGACCCACCAGCTACATCTTCGCACGCAAGGAAGTGCCTGATAGTCGGGACCCACCTAGTTGAAGCGTACGTAGCGTTGTCATTCTGGTCGCGAACGTGTACGTACATACTGGTCGATGTAGAGGCGCGCACGTGTCGTAGTAGAGGCGCGCACGTAGCATGTACACGTACGTACAGCGGACAGGGTGCAAGAAACAAAATTACGGCCACGTATGTGTACATACGGGCGGGGTCTCAAACGCCTACTCGCGCATATGTACGGCCAGGGCTCGTGTACATGGCTGGGTTGGAACGGAGAAACAGCGTCGTCGTCGTGTTCATGGGGAGGCAACGGAATGAGTCGTGTTCATGGGGAGGCAACGAAATGCGTCGTGTTCATGGGGAGGCAATGGAATGCGTGGGAGCCAACCGGCTGGGTCGGAACGGAATGCGTTGTCGTGTTCATCGGGAGGGCTTGGACGGAACAGGCGATGGAAACGAGGCCTGGCGTACCACACAACGGAGGAAACAGACCTCCTACGTTCGGAACGGGGTCCTGTTGATCGGGAGGGGTCTGGCATACCGCAAAACGGAGGAAACGGACCTCCTACGATCGAAACGGGGGTCCTGTTCATCGGGAGGGGTGTGGCGTACCGCAAAACGGACGAAACGGACTTGTGTTGGAGCGCTATGGTCGAAACTGGGGTCATGTTCATCGGGAGGGGTGTGGCATACCGCAAAACGGGACTCCACGGCATACTGTTCATCTCCACCGTCGACCCCCTCCATCCTCCATGAGCTACTGTTCATCCACCGTCGACCTCCTCCAGCCTCCACCTGCGACTATTCATCCACGGGCTCTTGTTCATCCAGCCTCCACCGGGCGCTACTCCACTGGCTACTGTTCAACCAGCCCTCTCCACGGGCTCCTGTTCAACCACCCCTCCACGGGCCACGGTTCATCCTGTCCTCCACCGTCTACCATTCATCCAGCCCTCCACGGCGTGGTCCTGTTCATCCAGCCCTCCACGGGGTCCTGTTCATCCAGCCCCAACCGGCTCGATCGATCGGGGTCCTGTTCATCCAGAGGCAACACCACGGGGTCCTGTTCATCCACCATCACCGGGAATTGTTCATCCAACCCCCCCTGCAACGCTCACTATTCATCTAGAGGCAGCATCGATCGACTTCAGTTAGCAGCAGTAGCGAAGGAATCGCTCGATCGGGTTTAGTTAACAGCCATCGATCGATCGCTCGGGTTCAGAAACGCGTAGCTAGCCTGCAGTGCAATCGCTCGGGTTCAGTTAGAGCCCAACGCCTCGCTCGGGTTCAGTTAGAGCCAATGCCTCGCACACGCGCGCATACTTGTATGAGAGAAACATGCATCACTCAGCCCCTGACCTCCCACCGTAACCGGGAACTCCCCGAAATTTTCCTCGCCCTCGCTTCTACCACGGTTTTTTCCGTCATGGATGGCCCAAAGAATGTTTCGCAGCTGTGTCTCCGGCCCGCCCAGGACGAAAAGTCCATTTTCTGTCATGATTTTTTGTCATGGAAGTAGAATCCCACCACATCTATGATGATACCGGGTTTTTTCACAATTATCGTCATAGAAGTGTCATATGTATGACAGAAAAAAATTCGTTTGGCCCAAAATGTCACGTATGTGTCTTTTTTTGTAGTGTTTGCAATTATTTTGATTTGATTTGCATAAAGCATGGGACTGGGCATCCCGGTGACCAGCCATTTTCTCGTGAGTGAGGAGCGCAGTCCACTCCTCTTGAGAATAACCCGCCTAACATGGAAGATACAGACAACCCTAGTTGATACATGAGCTATTCGAGCGTACAAAACAGAATGTTTATTTGAAGGTTTAGAGTTTGGCACATACAAATTTACTTGGAACGGCAGGTAAATACCGCATATAGGTTGGTATGGTGGACTCATATGGAATAACTTTGGGGTTTATGGAATTGGATCCACAAGTTGTATTCCCGCTTAGTACAGGTGAAGGCTAGAAAAAGACTAGGAAGCGACCAGCTAGAGAGCGACAACATTCATGAACATGCATTAAAATTAATCAACACCAAATGCAAGCATGAGTAGGATATAATGCACCATGAACATAAATATCGTAGAGGCCATCTTGATTTTGTTTCAACTTCATGCGTGAACATGTGCCAAGTCAAGCCACTCGAATCATTCAAAAGAGGATACCACCCTATCATACCACATCACAACCATTTTAATAGCATGTTGGCATGCAAGGTAAACCATTATAAGCTCCTAGCTAATTAAGCATGGCATAAGCAATTATAATCTCTAATTTCCATTGCAACATGTTTATTCATAATAGGCTGAATTAGGAACGATGAACTAATCATATTTACAAAAAAAGAGAGGTCGAGTTCATACCAGCTTCTCCCATCTCAATCAGTCTATCATATATCGTCATAATTGCCTTTCACTTGCACGACCGAATGATGTGAATAATAGTAATAGTGCACATGCATTGGACTAAGATGGAATCTGCAAGCATTCAATTCAAGAGAGAAGACAAGGTAATATGGGCTCTTTGTTAGATCAACAATAATGCATATAAGAGCCACTCAACATTTTTGTCGGGGATATACCCTGCGGTATGACTCGGCCGGAATCATGACCCGGCCGGGCTTGGCGACTCACCAGAGACCTGGCTGGAACTTGGCGACTCACTGGCGATCCGCCCGGACATGGCGGTTTACATGTAACCCGCCTGGACATTGTGACTCACTTGAGACCCGGCGGGCGGATCAGACGAACGACAAGGCCCAAGGCCCAGCAGGCCGGCTTATACTCTGGTGGGTCGGCTTAAGAGAAAAGGGATGATGAATATTTCCTTTACGAGGAAGCAAGACCCAAACTTGTATTCAACTTGTGAGAAAGGATAGACTAGTCCTAGTCCTACTAGGGCTCCACATGTAACCCGCCCCTTCAACATATATAAGGAGGGGCAGGGCTCCCCAAAGAGGGACAGAAAATAATCTCTAGGGCTAGAAACAAAGGGGGAGCCGCACCGGCTTATGCGACGACTCTCTCATGAGCATAATGAGATCTAGCCACAAACAGCATGTAGGGTTATTTCCGGATGATGTTTCCCGGGGCCCGAAGCTGTCTAAACCCTTGTCTTGTGTTGCGTCTCTCGATTCCGCTCAACCCCTCTCAAGCTGCCACATAGATGCGTTGGCCTCGCGACTAAGTCCTCACATTAAGGACATCTGCCGTGACAATTCCACGACAGTTGGCGCCCACCGTGGGACCTGTGCATGGTGGTGTTGAGTTCTTGGAGGGATCTTCTTCAGGGATTGAGAAGCTTGCGATTTGTTAGATGAAAGAGCGCCAGCACGGAAGCGTACAGGGTAATCTGGCACGTGACGACCTCGGTTTGCAGTTTTTTTGCCGCCCGACGACCCGGCGATCCGTCGAGTCAGAAGACGAATCGGATGTTCCCGTCTGCTATAGTTGAAGCCTCTCAGCCGCTGTTGTGTTCTGCCTAAACCGCGACTGTGGTTCTCTTTTTCTTGCCTCTGTCGCAAGTCGCCAGGTGCGCCTCCACCTGCAAGGGAAAAGTTGCAGCCCGATGTAGTGCGCCGCTACGAGACAAACCAGTGATACTAGTCCACTACTAATAAACAATTCAGCAGAGGAGGTGCTAGTACTTGGTGTCATAACCTTACGTGAAGCATCAATCAATCAAACAAAAGGCTATGCATGTACGTACATCTTGGATGTGATTAAGGCCTCAATCCGAGTCACGACCGCGGTATATATTAAGTCAACACCGAGTCGTTTCAGCTTCAGGTGACCTTGCTTCTCCGAACAGTCTCCGCCTTTGAGCCGCCCTGATGGTCTGTTTCCGCTACGTTTTCATCGGCACGCCGAGCCGCCACGGCCTCTGCTGGAGCAGGCCTCGGGCAACCCCTGCATGACAAAGACAGGGACAGAGATGGATTCAGACTCTGCTGTGTGCATCAGTCGAGATTGGAAAAAAAACTTTTGATCATGTCAGAAGATATATGAGGCGTTCGTGAGGTGAAGATTGCACAGACTACGGCAAAATCTGGCAAGGCCCTTAAAAGGATTCACAATTCTATGGTTATCTACGGATCATCCGTAATCCGGATAAATCAGGTGATATTCATCTAAAATTTATCTTATTAACACTTATTGTTTTTGTCAAAAAACAATTACTTTGCCTTGTAATATTTTTACATAGGGTAAATTTTTTATGCCATTATATCACGGATATGGAGTACATGCACTAGCATTCGTCCATGCCATGCTGCTCGAGAGGCATACGTGCAAGCTACCGTTCCCGCGATCCAGTCTGCGTCAACTCGTCAGGACCGCGCGAATGACCCAATAAGCGCGCGCAAGCCGCCGTCCCCCGCTGTCCGGTTTACATCAATTAGCTGGGACCGTGCCCGCAATTGACTCGCCATCCGCACGGCTTACTGCACTTATGATTGATTTTTCCGTCTGCACCATTTGCAATGCCGCGGCTGACTGTACCTACCGGCTGATTTTTTATGGTCGCCTTGTTATCACAACTGGATCGACCTCCGACAAAAACCAGGTGCTATTTACCTTATTTTTAAGCACATATTAATTCATCCAAGCAAAGCTCCTTTGCCCTGTTGTATTTTATATGCAGGAAAATTATCCATCACAAAGTGGTATTCTACCGCGGAGATGGAGACACGCCAAACATTATTTGGCACAGGTGGTTGTCCTTACTCAACGGATTCCCGCACCAGATTACAACGCCGTGGCCGTCTCTCGCGACCGTGCCGGCTTACCACGCCGTGGCCGTCTCTCGCGACTGCGCCGGCTTACAACCCCGTGGTCGTCTCTCATGTCCGCACCGGCTTACAACGAGGAGGACAACTTGCTCGTCCGCACCGGCTTACAACGCCGTGGCCGGCTCGTCTACCTGTTTCCGCGGCTGACTCACTCATGGTTAAATTCAACTTCACCATAGAGATCATCAACTCCATGGTAGATAATTTCCGGCCTAACATATCAGGTGTTATCCATCTAAAGTTTGATTTATTAGCACATGTTGTTTTTGTAAAAGAACAAGTTTATCTTTGCCTTGGTCTGCAATGTTGTTTATGCAGGGCAATTATTTATGACAAAAAGTGATATTATACCACGGAGATGGAGGCACGCCAACATCTTTTGGCACAGGTGGTCATCGTTACTCAACGAACTCCCGCACCAGTTTACAACCCCGTGGCTGTCTCTCGCGACCGCACCAGTTTACAACGCCGCGGCCGATTCTCCCGTCCACACCGGTTTAAAATGCCGCGGCCGAAAAATCTGTCAGCACCCGCAGCCGACTCGGTCGTGATTGATTTCAGTTTCACCATGGTGATCATCCACTCCGCGGTGATAATTGCTGACCTGACGCATCAGGTGAAATCCATCCAGAATATTTTTATATATTATATATTGCTTTCTTTAAAAGAGCAATTACTCCCGTTTGCAAGTTGTCCCATGCAGGATTCAAACCAGTCTATTTCATGGTTAATTATGAAGAATCTCAAGCCAACTCTTCAAATCGCCTAGAGACTCGGGGGCTACGATGACATGACTTAGAAAATATCGTGAGATTTAAGACCCCGGGTCATTGGAGGGAATGATTACCCGGTTCCGGAGGCTACCACCATATTGATGAAAATTTAAAGGCCGACAGAAAATTGCCGGTTCAAAATAAATATTCCGGTTTAAAATCCGGTTCAAGAGACAGCTCTCTCCTGCAAAGCTTTGAAGCTCTCAAATCCGGTTCAAACATCTGGCTCAAGGTAAATTTGTCTCTTACAAAACTTTGAAGCTCTCAATATCCAGTTTAAGAATTTCTGGTTCAAAAAGAATTAATCTCTCGCAAGTTCAAGTTTTCAAAAAAAATTACACGGACCAAACAGAGTTTGTTGCACAGCATAACTCAAACATAGGCACCCGACGAGCACAACTCGGAAATATATCACTTGGGGGCTTCCGACTTATTGAGCTAAGCTATGATTACCCTTTGATCTGGCTCATAGCCACAGTTACAGGTCATTTGGGGGCTTCCTGTTCAAACATAGGTCATATTCAAACCAAAAAGAACATAGCTGTCGTAACCCTTTTGATCAGCGCAAAGCCAAACTCACTAGGGGGCTTCTTGATCGTATCCGAATCATAGCTTAACCCCTTTTGGGTCCGACTTGGATCGTATTCGAATCAGGGTCGTTAAAAACCTCTCAAGGTCATTTGGGGGCTTCCTGTTCAAACATAGGTCGTATTCAAACCAAAGAGAACATAGCTGTCAGTACCCTCTTGATCGACGCAACGCCAAAGCCACTGGGGGCTACATGACCGTATTCGAATCCTAGCTTAACCCCTTTGGAACGGTTTACTGATCGTATTCGAATCAGAAACCTCGATTTTTATTTGGTTTAAGTTTTTGCAAACAATATTTTGGGTTTTGATACTTTTTGCTCATATCTGAAGCATATAAGTGTGGTTTCGTTTAAACCCAGCTTGGCTTTGGACGATAAGTCGCCAACATGTGACAATCATCATATATTTGGAAGTATTGGCTTCTAAGGATCGGGTTATCACCCTTACTGCACAGGTCATGTAAACCGGCAGTACAAATTAAATATCACAATGGTTATATGTGGGATATTATGATCCGCCCTGTGGTAAACTGCCAGGGGATCTTGTGATTTACTTATGTGCAGGATAAGACTACATTTGGGTAGTTACCCGCCCTGGCTTTTGACGTTAAGTCGCCAGGGCATATGTTGTTTAAACTCTGTGCAGGATTTATAGAGCTATGATTTACATAAAGGATTAAGTTCCAGCCCATCATCAAAGATTGAAATTGGTGTCTCAAAAGGGTTATCAATTATTGATTTTCTCAAAGGCTATAAGCCGCCGGGTTATAAAAATTCCGACTTACAATGGAGGCATGTTAAATCGCCATCGGCCAAAAGCCGTCGTATATTTAAACTCCGAATTTACTTGTCAACAGATAAGGTATTCAAAGTCGCTTTGGCGCAAAGGCTATTATTTTACCAATGGATATGATTTATTCTACAAGGAAAGGAATACTCCCGAGTCGCTGCAGGCTTACGACCCGGCACTTGGGGGTTACATTATTCAGTTTGAGATCACATCAAATATGCAAGTCCCATGTCATTGCCAGCATGCACCATGACACTTGGGGGCTAATGCAAAGACAATTTTACTGGCCTTATTGAAGACCCGACTCATCACATTCCAAATGAGCCGGCCCTTGGGGGCTACCAATTGCTCCTATCAACAATTCAAGGTACACAAGTTTTATTCCATTGTATTGAAGGGTCCACTGCTCAGTTGGTAAAGCACAAAGCTCTTAACCATGTGGACGTGGGTTCAAGCCCCATGATGGGGGTTACATCATATGATGTTCTTTTCAAAAGAAGTATATATAAAGTCCCAACTCAATATTATCTTACTGAGCCGGCCCTTGGGGGCTACACGTTGTTGTTCAAGTCTATATGATCATATTTATAAAGTCCCTTCTCATTATTGCATAATGACCCGACCCTTGGGGGCTACGCTGGTTATAGTTTTTCATGAGTATAAGGCAATTACAAGTCCCAGGTTGCTGCAAGCATGACAACCCGGCACTTGGGGGCTACATATATGGAGTATTCAGTCTTTACTAATGACTAAGATGAACAACATGGATTTCTTCAAAGTGGCAGTATTTATATTGAAGCAAGTCTTAAGTCATCACTTTGTTTCTGCTCAAGACTTGGGGGCTACAGGTAATATGGATATAAGGGAGCAAAAATCTTCAAATTCCCAGTTTTGAGTAAATCAGATTGACCCGGCTTCACCAATAACTATGACCCAGCGTCGGCAACAATTATGACCCGGTGCTATCAATATTTACAAACCGGATATTTTGGCAATGATAAACCGACAAGTTCTACAAGCTGGTTGAAAGTCAGATGAGTTTTTTCAAGACCAATATTTTTTAAACCGGCGCTTTGGAAGCCGATTCAAGTGGATTATTTATTACAATATTTCTATATAAGATACCAATGTCCGCAAATTGGCTCTAAAGCTGGCGAATTGACCCAGATTTCTCAAAAGAAGTATCTGGATTTTTGCATTGGCAAGGTTTGGACATATCTGTTAAAAGAGATTTCCTATAAGATCTTTGAGTATGCATCCAGGAGGAAATGACAAGGACTTAAAGATGATCAGGTGTCGGTTCAGGAAAATATTTAACCCAGAGCACAACCTATCAAATTTTTTCTTGTGTTTATTTTACAGTATCAGTTTAACATGGATAAATCAAAATTAAACTGGGGGCTAATGTCGGGGATATACCCCGCGGTATGACCCGTCCAGAATCATGACCCGGCCGGGCTTGGCGACTCACCAGAGACCTGGCTAGAACTTGGCGACTCACTGGCGATCCGCCCGGACATGGCGGTTTACATGTAACCCGCCTGGACATTGTGACTCACTGGAGACCCGGCGGGCGGATCAGACAGACAACAAAGCCCAGGGCCCAGCAGGCCGGCTTATACTCTGGTGGGCCGGCTGAAGAGAAAAGGGATGACAAATATTTCCTTTACGAGGAAGCAAGACCCGTACTTGTATTCAACTTGTGAGGAAGGATAGACTAGTCCTACTCCTACTAGGACTCCACATGTAACCCGCCCCTTCAACATATATAAGGAGGGGCAGGGCTCCCCAAAGAGGGACAGAAAATAATCTCTAGGGTTAGACACAAAGGGGGAGCCGCGCAGGCTTATGCGAGGACTCTCTCATGAGCATAATGAGATCTAGCCACAAACAACATGTAGGGTTATTACCGGATGATGTTTCCCGGGGCCCGAAGCTGTCTAAACCCTTGTCTTGTGTTGCATCTCTCGATTCCGCTCAACCCCTCTCAAGCTACCACATAGATGCGTTGGCCTCGCAACTAAGTCCTCACATTAAGGACATCTGTCGTGACAATTCCACGACAATTTTCATTATGGTTTTTTCCTCCCGACCCCCAAAGAAAAGAAAAGAAATAAAAATATTTAAACGGGAAAGCTCCCAACAAACAAAAGAAGAACAGGAAATCTTTTTGGGTTTTCTTTTTAATTACTACTACAAGCATGGAAATTAAAACTAGCTAAATGCTACAACTAATTTTTTTTGGTTTTTCTTAAGGTTTATTAAACACACAAGAAGAAAGCATAAAAATAAATAAACTAGCATGGATATTAAAATGAAATAGTATGAGCATCGACATCTAGCAATGAGTGTGTGAACATGAATGTAATGTCGGTGGGAAATACGTACTCCCCCAAGCTTAGGCTTTTGGCCTAAGTTGGTCTATGGCCACGGCTGGCCTGGTGGATATCCAAATTAATAGTTGGGGTCGTACTGTGAAGAAGAAAACTCGGATTGCCACTGGTTGGCAATCATCTCCGGATCCCACTGGTAATTAGACTGTCGTGGAGGATCAAATTGTGGTTCCGACTCTGGCTTTGTGGCTGATGTAGGGTTCCGGTAGGCGTGAATAGACTCCAGCGGAACGAGATACTGGCCTGTAGATAAATCAAACAAGGAAGGAGGAGGCAAGGTGATAGTCTCACGATGATGTTTATCAAAGAACAATTTGTATTTAAGCTCCCTTTCCCTATTCTTTACAATAAAATCATGCGCTACCATACTCTTATAATCTAAATAAACAGTAGGCAACAATTTTTCTTCTTTTTCATAGTGCCTAATAGGTATGTTCTAGTATGCAGCAAGGTGTGAAGCATAGACACCTCCAAAGATGGGGCCCTTTGTATGGTTCAAACTTAACCGTTTAGCAATAATACCACCCATACTAACAGAGTCGTCACGGAATAAACCATGTAACAAAATAATAGTATCAGGAACACTAAGGTTTCCATAGCTTCCGCAACCAATTAAGCAACGACTAGCAAATATTGCAAAGTAGCGTAAAATAGAAAATGTATGCTAGTGATTCTTGCATCAGAAACTTTCCTAGTTTCCCCTATAGTAATAGTGTCAATAAACCTGTCGACATCTCTACGATGTGGTTCCTCTAAGCTACCCTCGAAAGGTATTTTGCAAACCCTGCAGAATTCATATAGTGACATCTTCTTAACCACATCATATAAATGAGACTCTACTGAAGGAGGTGATTCCCTAGGATAATAGTAGAAGTTTTGCACAAAAGTATTGGTGAGTAAGAGATACTGTTCGTATTGGTCGCGGAGGAAGTCGGTGAGGCCTGCATTCTTAGCCAATTCATAAAAATCATCATAAATCCCGCCTGCTCTCAAGAAATCATCGGAAGGCCATTCACACGGCCAAACCTCCGTGGTGCGAGGCATATTATATTTGGGCCTCTCTGCTTCTTCATTTTGCTTTTCCTTCGAGCTTCGGCTCGATGAGCCCCTCAACAATCTCTTCATTATTTTCTGAAAAATTCTGAAATTTTTAGTAACGTCAAATAAAAGTAAACCAAAGTCAACAAAATTGATAGCAACTACTCCTATAAGTGCCTAGAGCCTATATCATGCATTAGAACTACTTGGAACCATATAAATTCGACATGCAAGCTCAAGAACATGGTCACCTAGGCAGCAAAAATTTGCAATGAATAAAGCACTAGAACAAAAACTAATTGGACCAATGGAGGAGTCACATACCAAGGAACAATCCCCCAAAGCAGTTTTGTGAGAGATGCTTTGAGCAAGGAGATCGAAAATCACAGCAAAATGAGCTAGAACTCGTGCTTGAGCTGGATGGTGATTTTTTTGGAGGAAGAAGAAGTGTGTGGGTGCAGGAATAAGTGGAGGGGAGCCACCATGGGCCCACGAGGCAGGGGGGCGTGCCCAGGGGGTGGGCGCGCCGTGGACCCTCGTGGCCAGGTGCTTGCTCCCCCTGCTGTGTTCTCAGTGCCAGATATTCTCAAATATTCCAAAAAAATCATATTTAATTTTCAAGGCATTTGGAGAACTTTTATTTTCGAGGTATTTTTTTATTGCATGGATAATTCAGAAAACAGACATAAATTACTATTTTTGCTTTATTTAAACTAAATAACAGAAAGTAAAAGGAGGGTACAGAAGGTTGTGCTTTCTAACTTCATCCAACTCATGCTCATCAAAAGGAATCCACTAACAAGGTTGATCAAGTCTTGTTAACAAACTCATTTCGAGTAACATGAAACCGGAGAAATTTCGAATGACAATATGTTACCTCAATGGGGATATGCACATCCCCAACAATAAGAATATCATATTTCTTCTTGACAGTAGGAAGAGGAAATTCAAAACCTCCAATAGTAATTGTTGGAATTTTTCCAATAGAATTGACACTATGGACTTGAGGTTGTTTCCTCGGAAAGTGTACCGTATGCTCATTACCATTAACATGAAAAGTGACATTGCCTTTGGTGCAATCAATAACAGCCCCTGCAGTATTCAAAGAGGGTCTTCCAAGAATAATGGACATACTATCGTCCTCGGGAATATCAAGAATAACAAAGTCTGTTAAAATAGTAACGTTTGCAACCACAACAGGCACATCCTCACAAATACCGACATGTATAGAAGTTGATTTATCAGCCATTTGCAAAGATATTTCAGTAGGTGTCAACTTATTCAAATCAAGTCTACGATATAAAGAGAGAGGCATAACACTAACACCGGCTCCAAGATCACATAAAACAGTTTTAACATAGTTTCTTTTAACGGAGCATGGTATAGTTGGTACTCCTGGATCTCCTAGCTTCTTACGTATTCCACCCTTAAAAGTATAATTAGCAAGCATGGTGGAAATTTCATCTTTCGGTATCTTTCTTTTATTAGTAACAATATCTTTCATGTACTTAGCATACGGATTCAGTTTAAGCATATCAGTCAAACGCATACGCAAAAAGATAGGTCTAATCATTTCAGCATAGCGCTCAAAATCCTCATCATCCTTTTTCTTGGATGGCTTAGGAGGAAAAGGCATGGGTTTTTGAACCCAAGGGTCTCTTTCCTTACCATGCTTCCTAGCAACAAAGTCTCTTTTATCATAACGTTGATTCTTTGATTGTGGGTTATCAAGATGAACAACAGGTTCAGTTTCTATATCATTATCATTACTGGGTTGGGCATCAACATGAACATCATCATTAACATTATCACTAGTTTCATGTTCATTACCAGATTGTGTTTCAGCATCAGAAATAGAGATATCATTGATATTCTCAGGTGTGTCAATAACAGGTTCACTAGAAGAATGCAAAGTCCTATCATTTTTCTTTTTCTTCCTTTTAGAAGGACTAGGTGCATCTATATTATTTCTCTGAGAATCTTGCTCAATTCTCTTAGGATGGCCTTCAGGATACAAAGGTTCCTGAGTCATTTTACCACCTCTAGTCATTACTCTAACAACATTATCATTTTTCTTACTATTTACTTCATTGAGCAAATCATTCTGAGCTTTAAGTACTTGTTCTACTTGAGTGGTAACCATAGAAGCATGTTTACTAATGAGTTTAAGTTCACCTTTAACTCTAGACATATAATCACCCAAGTGTTCAATCATATAAGCATTTTGTTTCAATTGTCTACCAAAATAAGCATTGAAGTCTTCTTGCTTAACCATAAAGTAATCAAACTCATCCAAACATTGGCTAGCAAACTTAGTAGGAGGGATTTTAGCTTTATCATATCTATAGACAGAATTTACCTTTACTACCTATGTCGGGTTATCATGACTGTGTGTTTCTTCAATAGGTGATGGATTAAAACCCTGTAAATTCTTAACATCTTCAGCTTTAATACCCTTTTCTTTCATGGATTTCTTTGCCTCTTGCATATCTTCAGGACTGAGAAATAGAACACCCCTTTTCTTCGGAGTTGGTATAGGAATAGGCTCAGGAGTTGGCTCTGGAAGTGTCCAATTATTTTCATTTGTCAACATATTATTCAATAGAATTTCAGCTTCATCCGGTGTTCTTTCCTTGAAAACAGAACCAGCGCAACTATCCAGGTAATCTCTGGAAGCATCGGTTAGTCCATTATAAAAGATATCAAGTATTTCATTTTTCTTAATAGGATGATCAGGAAAAGCATTAAGTAATTGGAGAAGCCTCCCCCAAGTTCGTGGGAGACTCTCTTCTTCAATTTGCACAAAATTATATATATCCCTTAAGGCAGCTTGTTTCTTATGAGCAGGGAAATATTTAGCAGAGAAGTAATAAATCATATCCCGGGGACTATGCACACAACCAGGATCAAGAGAATTAAACCATATCTTAGCATCACCCTTTAATGAGAACGGAAATATTTGAAGGATATAAAAGTAGCGAGTTCTCTCATCATTAGTGAACAGGGTGGCTATATCATTTAATTTAGTAAGATGTGCCACAACAGTTTCAGATTCATAGCCATAAAAAGGATCAGATTCAACCAAAGTAATTATATCAGGATCAATAGAGAATTCATAATCCTTATCAGTAACAAAGATAGGTGAAGTAGCATAAGCAGGATCATATTTCATTCTAGCATTCAGAGTTTTTTTGTTTAAGCTTAGCTAATAATTTCTTAAGATCACTTCTATCATTGCAAGCAAGAAAGTCTCTTTTAGTTTCTTCATCCATAACATAGCCCTCAGGCACAACAGGTAATCCATATTTATTAGGAGAGCCTTCATCATCACTTTGATCAATATTATTAGTTTCAATAATTTCATTCTCTCTAGACCTAGCAAGTTGTTCATCAAGAAATTCACCAAGTGGCACAGTAGTATCAAGCATAGAAGTAGTTTCATCATAAGTATGATGCATAGCAGAAGTGGCATCATCAATAATATGCAACATATCAGAATTTATAGCAGAAGCAGGTCTAGGTGTTGCAAGCTTACTCAAAATAGAAGGTGAATCAAGTGCAGAGCTAGATGACAGTTCCTTACCTCCCCTTGTAGTTGATGGATAAATCTTGGTTCTTGGATCTTTCAAGTTCTTCATAATGATAAGCAGATACAAATCCCAAGTGACTCAAAGAATAGAGATATGCTCCCCGGCAACGGCGCCAGAAAATAGTCTTGATAACCCACAAGTGTAGGGGATCACAACAATTTTCGAGGGTAGAGTATTCAACCCAAATTTATTGATTCGACACAAGGGGAGCCAAAGAATATTCTCAAGTATTAGCAGCTGAGTTGTCAATTCGACCACACCTGGATAACTTAATATCTGCAGCAAATTATTTAGTAGCAAAGTAATATGATAGTAGTGGTAACGGTGGCAAAAGGTAACAGTAGCAAAAGTAATATTTTTGGTGTTTTATAGTGATCGTAACAATAGCAACGGAAAAGTAAATAAGCGAAGAACAATATATGGAAAGCTCGTAGGCAATGGATCGGTGATAGAGAATTATGTCGTATGTGGTTCATCATGTAACAGTCATAACCTAGGGTGACACAGAACTAGCTCCAATTCATCAATGTAATGTAGGCATGTATTCCGAATATAGTCATACGTGCTTATGGAAAAGAACTTGCATGACATCTTTTGTCCTACCATCCCGTGGCAGTGGGGTCCTAGCGGAAACTAAGGGATATTAAGGCCTCTTTTTAATAGAGTACCGGACCAAAGCATTAACACATAGTGAATACATGAACTCCTCAAACTACGGTCATCACCGGGAGTGGTCCCAATTATTGTCACTTCGGGGTTGCCGGATCATAACACATAGTAGGTGACTATAACTTGCAAGATAGGATCGAGAACTCACATATATTCATGAAAACATAATATGTTCAGATCTGAAATCATGGCACTCGGGCCCTAGCGACAAGCATTAAGCAAAGCAAGGTCATAGCAACATCAATCTCAGAACATAGTGGATACTAGGGATCAAACCCTAACAAAACTAACTCGATTACATGATAAATCTCATCCAACCCATCACCGTCCAACAAGCCTACAATGGAATTACTCACGCATGGCAGTGAGCATCATAAAATTGGTGATGGGGGATGGTTGATGATGACGACGGCGATGGATTCCCCTCTCCAAAGCCCCGAACGGACTCCAGATCAGCCCTCCCGAGAGAGTTTAGGGCTTGGAGGCGGCTCCGTATCGTAAAACGCGATGAATCCTTCTCCTCTATTTTTTTCTCCCTGAACATGAATATGTAGAGTTGGAGTTGAGGTCGGTGGAGCTCCAGGGGGCCCACGAGGCAGGGGCGCGCCTAGGGGGGCAGGCGCGCCCCCACCCTCGTGATTAGGGTGTGGGCCCCTGGCCTTGATTCTTTGCCAGTATTTTTTATTATTTCCAAAAATAATCTCCATGGAGTTTCAGGTCATTCCGAGAACTTTTCTTTCTGCACATAAATAACACCATGGCAATTCTACTGAAAACAGCGTCAGTCCGGGTTAGTTCCATTCAAATCATGCAAGTTAGAGTCCAAAACGAGGGAAAAAGTGTTTGGAAAGGTAGATACGATGGAGACCTATCAATGCCGCCTTGGGCTCCATGGTGACCTCCGTCTTGCCGTCCTGCTAGTCTTGGTCTCATTGCACCGATATGGAAACCTTTGGTTGACGCATCGGTACTCCGCGCCTACGCTTGCTTCCATAGCACCAAAGAGGAAACAAGGACACTCTGCACGCTGGCGCTTGCCTGGCTTTGGTCGTCATGGCTCACATCACTAGAACCTCGCGAGGTTTGTCTTGCCTTGAACTCTCCGCCCCTCGCAAGCCAGCCTGGTGAGGCTGCTCCCGAGGAGGTCTTGTGTCGTCCGCCTCGCGAGGCTTGGCCCCTCGCGAGGGTCTTGAGTGCTTGTTGGTGAAGATGGGCTGTACGGGCTTGCTCGCAGAGCCACGCCAGGGGACGCAGGCAGGCAAGTCTGGGGACCCCCATTCCCAGAACACCGAGAAAGCCGTACTGTAGACCCTTTCCGCAGTGTGCCTCCGGCGCTGCCCAAGGTATTTTGAGTGCATAATTATGCACACGCGGTACGTATGCTGCAACCTTATAGGGCGATCGGCGGAGGCTGAACTGCTATTCAAGCGCTGGATCTGCCGTGCTGTCGTTCCGTAGCATAGACCGAACTCGCTTGGCAGTGTCAGGGGTCTTGATGACCGATGAGTTGTTCGGCTTGATTTGGCCGTTCCGTACCTCAGCTACTAGGGCCGCGGTGTGCTCCTCAGTACGGAGGGAGCGCTCCATATTTCCATTGACTGTGATAACGCTGTATGGTCCGAGCATTTTGAGAATTAAGTAAGCATAATGTGGGACTACATTAAAGCGGGCGAAAGCAGTTCGTCCAAGAAGCGCGTGATAACCACTGTGGAAAGGGACGATGTCGAAGATCAAGTCTTTGCTTCGGAAGATGTCCGGAGAACCGAAGACTACTTCCAATGTTAGGGAGCCTGTACCGCGGGCCTCCACACCGGTTATAACTCCTTTGAAGGTAGTATTGCTGGGCTTGGTTCTTGACGAGTCAATACCCATCTTATGGACACTGATTCTCTGATCTCTCTGGGTTGAGATGCCTTCATTGACCTTGGAGAGCCAGTCCCAGACCAGCTTAGATGTCTTCAAAGCACTCACACAGCCCATACTGTCCTTTGGTCAGGTGACCACAGATGATATTCTTGGCAGTAGAGTCCAGTTGAACAAATTTCTTGACGTCAGCAGCAGTGACACCTTCTCCAGCCTTGGGAACACCGTTTTCGACGACATACCATAGGTCGACATCAATGGCTTCAAGATGCATGCGCATCTTATTCTTCCAGTAGGGATATTCAGTTCCATCGAAGACGGGGAACGCAGCGGAGACTTTAATTATCCCTGCAGTCGACATAGCTAAAACTCCAGGTGGTTAAACCGAATCACACAGAACAAGGGAGCACCTTGCTCTGATACCAATTGAAAGTGCGTTATATCGACTAGAGGGGGGGTGAATAGGCGATTTTTATGAAAGTCTTCAAAACGTGGAAGTTATGAAGACAAACGATAGAAATAAACCTATTACCATGCAGCGGAAGGTAGACTACACTAGGCAAGCCATAGTCAAGTATTCAATGAAGTGAAAGCACAATGACTTAATAGCAGCAATGTAGTAAGGATCAGGTAGGAAGATATTATGAAGCCATACAGAACATGCAGTCACTTAGTGAAGACAAAAGGTAGTGCAAACATACAATGACTTCACAAGGAGCAACAGTAAGTAAAGGGAAGGGAAGATGAAAACAGTGACTCGTTGAAGACAATGATTTGTTGGACCAGTTCCAGTTGCTGTGACAACTGTACATCTGGTTGGGGCGGCTAGGTATTTAAACCTTAGGACACACAGTCCCGGACACCCAGTCCTGAACACGCAGCTCAGGACACCCAGTCCTCACCGTAATCCCCTTGAGCTAAGGTCACACAAACCTCGCCCAATCACTCTGGTAAGTCTTCAAGGTAGACTCCCAAACCTTCACAGACTTCGTTCACCGGCAATCCACAATGTCTCTTGGATGCTCAGAACGTGACGCCTAACCGGCTGGAGGATGCACAGTCCTCAAGTGTAATAAGTCTTCAGATCACACAGACAAGAAGACTTAAGTGATGCCCAATTCTCTCTGGCTCTGGGTGGTTAGGGCTTTATCCTCGCAAGGAATTCTCTCTCAAAGGCTTCAAGGTGGGTTGCTCTCAAACGACAAAAGCCGTACTCTCAATCTAAGCAGCCAACCGTTTATGGTTGTGGGGGGTGGGCTATTTATAGCCACTTGGCAACCCGACCTGATTTGTCCGAAATGACCCTGGGTCACTAAGGAACTGACACGTGTTCCAACGGTCAGATTTCAAACTCACACGGCAACTTTACTTGGGCTACAAGCAAAGCTGACTTGTCCGACTCTGGACAAGATTCACTCTCATAGTCTTCACTGGAAGACATAGGTTTTTGGTTAGGCATCACTTTAGTCAGTCTGACTGGTTCTCTTGGACCCCACTTAACAGTACGGTGGTTCCTATGAATCAACACAAAAGAAAAAGAACTACAAAAGATCTAAGTCTTCGAGCTCCATAGGCTTCATGTGGTGTCTTCTCTTGTCATAGTCTTCAAATGTGAATATCTTCATATACCACCTTTGACTTCAATGTCTTCATACATTTTTAGGGGTCATCTCTGGTAGGAAAACCGAATCAATGAGGGACTTCTACCTGTGTTATCCTGCAATTCTCACAAACACATTAGTCCCTCAACTAGGTTTGTCGTCAATACTCCAAAACCAACTAGGGGTGGCACTAGATGCACTTACAATCTCCCCCTTTTTGGTGATTGATGACAAACTAGTTGAAGTTTTCAACGGGGAATATAATCTGTGAAATTGTAAAGGATAAGGAATTGTCTTCATAAGTTGCAAGGGCTCCCCCTGAAGATGTGCATATAGGTAATTTGCTTTTGGAATGCAAATGCACATGGCAGGTTGTACTTGTGGAGATCCACTTCAACTTATGATGACAATCCACTATGCATGTGAAAGTATATGAAGATAATGACATGCATAATGGAAAATGGACGTCTGCAGAATGATCTACGTGCGGAATTTGTCGTCGCACATGCAGAATTTATCATCGCAAAACAAAGTGGCATATAAGTAGTATACGACCATCAAGTTTAAGTGTTACAACTCAAAGAACCAAATGTAGCAAAACGAGAGTTGTAAGCACGAAGCAAAATATAAAGCACCCGCCCATATGGACCCGCTTGAAGACTATCAACCTCATATGCTTCTCCCCCTTTTGTCAGTAAGGACCAAAAAGGTTTGAAGATATAGAGCATCTACTCGTTGCCATGCGGAGTAGGTGAAGTAGCAGGGTCGTTGGTGGTGTTTGGCAGTGCTGAAGAGCTTGGAGCAGAGTTGAAGCATGCTGAAGGAGGTGGTGGTCAAGTAGCATCATCTTCATCCTCGATAACTCTGGCAGTCACTGTTGCAGCAGATGAAGAGAACTTAGAGTCTTCAAGGGGTGGAGTTCCTAGCAGCACAGCTCTTCGAGGAGGTGTGGAGTCAAACTTGAATCGCTCAGTGAAGCCATCCTCTTGGAGATCATCTTTAGAACACATCATCGTTAGCCCTTTCCATGTACGGCGACAGGTTTCATGGGCAACGAAAGCATTCTTGGTGGCAAGATTGCGAATGCGATTAACTTCCACCAAGAGGCTTTTCATCTGACGCTTCAGCCAGTCATGATGCCTATCCTGTTTCTGATGAAGAGCCACAAGAAGCTCTCGGTCGTTGAGAACACGAGTGCGCTTCTTGGGTCTTGGAGCAGTTGTACTATCAGTGGCTTTAGTAGACGCAGGGTGTGGTGCACGTGTAGTGCCAGCCAAAGGATACACCCGAGTGACTACTTCAACTCCTTCAATGTTCTGTGAGAAACTCTGATGCTCTACATTCTGAAGACTTAGAGGTTCCTTTGCAGGCTCAGCATAGATGGCTTCAGTAGAGATATCCACATCAGGCAGAAAAATCCTATGATTGCGAGCAGATGGCTGATATGAGATATCGGAGTGAAGTTTAATTAGCCGCATTACCCATGGGGCGTAGAACTTCAAGCCAAACAGATCAGAGCCTGATGCAACAAGTTGGCGGATGAATAAGTCCTGTGCATTGAAGCATTTTCCATGAAGAATATAGAAGACCAAAGTCTTCATTGCACCCTCAAGCTTGGCATTTGGAGAGTGCCCTTTGATGGGCCAAAGAGTTCGCCTGATGATGTGATAGATGGTTCGTGGCAGATACTCAAGGTCTTCAATGAAGAACTCTGTTGGATAAGCAGCATCTTGGGGCAATGGCTTCATCATGCTGAGCATCTGACTCATATCAGGTTCCGGCCTCTTAAAGATGCTCTCAATTGCTTCACTATGCAGCTGACAGCCATGCTCGTAGAGATCGCCAGGAGTGGGCAAACCAGTGAGCTCAATGATGTCAAATGCATTGGCTTCATGATGAACATTTCTGGTCATCCACTCCAGGACCCAAGTCTTCGGATCTCTGCTGTACCCGCGGATGTGAAGTGTGGCATAGAATTGGAGCAGCAGCTCTTCATTCCAATGTTCTTGGTCAGTAAAGAACGGCAGCAGTCCAACTTCCTTGAAGCAATCCAAAGCTTCTTCCAGACAAGGCAGACCGGCTATGGCTTCAATGTCAAGGCGCTTGTGTGGGAAGATGCGACCTTGGTTGTAAAGAATGCATGAGTAATAGCTTCGCTGAGGATAGCTCCAGAACCGATCAGATGATATCCTTTCCCTTGAGTAGGGGTTCCTGGAGTTATCGAAGAATGTGTTGTCTGCCCTGAAGCCATTGATATTGAAGGAGCCAGGTGCTGATGCAGGACCTGGGAACCTTGGCAATCTTGGGATTGGCTTCTGTACCTGAGGCCTGTGCTCAACATGATAGTCGAACTGGGGACCGACAGCAGACTCAGGAACAGAAGTGACGGGATCAGTGGCTTCGCTGTCTTCTTCTTCCATTGGGGAGGGCTCCACATTAGCTTCATTGGTGGTTGTGGCAGCCGCAAGATTTTCATCCTCCACTTGACGAGCTGGAGGGTCGGTCACAGGCACGTTCTCCTTGAGAACTACTTCTTGTTGGGACAGGGGAGTGGGAACTTGTGGGACTTCTTCTTCCGCGGCTGATGTAGCCGGATTGTCTTCAGCATAGACTTGAGGCCTTGGACCTTTGCGAAGCCTGCGCAATGCGGGCATCGCCTGTGGAGTTGGAGTGGGCTGGGCCTCAAAGTCTTCTTCCTCTTGTGGGCGATCCGCCCATGAAGAATCCTGTGCAATTGGTGTCAGTGGACGACCAATGCTGATGAGTTCGCTGTTCTGAGGAAGGACTGCACCATCTTCTACAATGTCATGTTGACCAATGTCTTCAGCAGTGATGGGATCAGCTGCTGGAAAGTCTTCAGCTTCATGAGCCTCTGTGGAAGCAGGCTCATGGATGGTCAGTTGGCGTTCAGCTTCAGGATAGACCATAGAAATGGGTTCAACTATCAAGGGCTCTGTGGAAGCAGCCCGATCTTTCTTGGTCTTCCTCTTCTTCTTGGAGGGGGCAGTTGGAGAGGCTTCAGAATGTTTCCTCTTCCTGGCTTCAGCCTCAGCAGTCCTTGTCTTCTTGAGCTCTGAAGCTGTTGACCGACTTTTTGGCTTCGAGCCAGTCATTTTAGTTGTGAAGACAATAGGAGCTGCTTCCTGCCTTGGTGTGTCAGGTTCAGCCGTAGCAGGCTTCTTCTTCTTCTTTGCGGCCATCCTGGGGTCGATGCCAGGACGCCCAAGGGCCTTGTGCTTCTCAGCCTCATTGTAGGCTTGCACACATCTGTCAGCCAGAGTCTTCATGCGCTCACGCGAACCCTGAGCTTCTGCACGTTTCTTTACAAAGGCTTCCTTGAGCTCGTGCATCATACTCTTGAAGTTCTTCACTTCCTGCATGCTGAGCTTGGCCATATGCTTCTTGAACTGAGCCTTTTCATAGTCAATCTTTTGCTTCAGTTCAACAATGCGCTGGGCAATAGCGAGTTCTGAAGCAATGGCGCCTTGGAAGGCGACACTGAGGCCAATTGGTAGCTGCAGATCTTCAAAGCTGATGTTTGGCGTGTCAAACCACTCGTCAATGAAGTTGTGGATGATGGTCACATCAAAGAGAGGCAGATCATTGAAGATTTCTGCTTCTTCTTTGCTCTTGATGAGTTGCTCAAGAGCGTCATCTGCTAGATCTTCATCACTTGACAAATCAATGTCGTCATTGCGCAGAATGGCAGCAGCAGTTAGCTCTTGTCCGGTGTGAGGCAGAGGCATCTTGACTTTCTGGGGCTTGGAGGTGCGAGATAAGTCTTCGGACTGCACACTGTCTTCAGGAGGTGCAGTTGCCAGTGGCTTCGCCCTTGAGATTTTTGGTGAGGGGGCAGGCTTTGAAGCTTTAGGCTTCTTCATCTTCTTTGTCTTCGGCGCTGCAGGAGCTTCTTCTGATTCAGCGTCAGCTGCAGGCTCATTCACTGCACTCCCTTGAACTAAGATGCAGGTGATGAGGCCTTCAAGGTTGTGGAAAGGACCGATGACATTGGGTTCTGCATCTCGTGTGCCATCTGCCCTTGGTGCTGAGGGACCAGGGTTGAAGTCTAACCCCAAAGTCTTCTTGTTCTGCTTCGCTGAGTTCTGGGCAAACTGGAAGTTGCGCTTGAACAGATTGTCGTCATGACACCATAGTAGTGACGATGGGTGTGCATCAGCTGGCTGTGGCCCACGGACCATGCAGGGATAGAAGCCTTGAGCAATGGCTTCATCTCTGGACCTGGGTAGAAGATTCTCGTATTGGATGTCTCCCCACGATCTCTTGATGGCATTTTTCTCAGCATATTCTTGGGTTACAAATCGGTATTTGAACCATTGTTCTGCCCAATATCTTCGAATCCATTGGATTCGGGTCTTGCGCTGATTGTAATCCTCTTCAGGATCTATCTTGTACAGTTTTGAGAGTTCATCTGGCAGATCTCTGGATGTTTCTCCACGACGCTTTCTGCCACCCTTCCTTGCTGCTTTCTCTGAAGCCATAAACTTTAACTTGAAAGTCTTCAACACGTTCAAGGGCTTCAAAGGTTTTCGCTTGCTGGACCAACAGGAACTGGCTTCGGGAGAATTAATGTGATGCTGTAAGAATTCTGCAAATGAATGCAGACTATGAGAACCAAAGGATTCTCCCACGGACATGTACCTGTGACAGCATTAAGGTGCGAGGGAAGGGGAAGAGGTCATATGCATTCTCAGAAGATTTTGAAGATAAATCAGTTTAGAAGACATTGACCTCATTTTGTGAAGACATTCACTCATAGATAAGGAGTTGGTTCCAGATTTGTACGAATCCACAGATCAGTACAAGTGAGGAATCTAACTACTTTGTGAAGCATAAGTGAATATACTAGGCATGTTATGAGATGCAGTATGAGAGAGATCTAACTTGTGTGAATAGAAACTGCTTGTGGTAGAAAGTGACAAATCCATAGGATCAATGGTGCTGTAAAAAGGAAGTTTTATTTACCACACTAAGAACTGCTAGACGAAGTGGAAGATGAGGCCGAGCAGTTCGATCTTCCGTGCCCTAACTTGGCGACGGAGGACACCTACGGCGACGGCGGAGAGGACGATGACCGCGGTCGGCGTGAAGATGGCATCGGAGAGGTCGCGGCAGCGAAGCGCTTCGTCTCCGGCGTCGTCGAGGGCTAGCGGTGGCGCTAGGGTTCGTGCGAGAGTGGAAGAAGAGATAATGACCGCTGTGAAGTGTGTATTTATAGGTACATGGGCGGCACTGCGCTATTACACAGGTGCCCCTGGCGATTCGCATATGAGGAACACGTGGCCATTATGCGGAATTTTGGGGTTTGTTCCACGTCCCACGCACGCCTTGATTGTCGGGTGGTTGTTCCTACTTCTCCGGGTTTCATGTGGAGGAATGAGCATTGAAAACGGACTTAATGGTTGTCTCTGTATCTTCTGCTGACAAGGACGCAGAGAAGACATTCGACAGTTTCAATAGAATGCATATGGTTTGGAGAGATAGAATTTGAGATAGAAAGCATAGAGAGGTTAGGGTCCAATCACATTCACTTAGTTGAAAAGATTCAACAATGAAGACATAGCTATAAGTGAATGCTTTAGAGGACAGAACACTAATATATATATATATATATCTATATAATCAACATACTGAAGATAATCATGAAGATATGTTGAGATTGAAGCCAAACCAAATGTGAAGACATTGCAAGGTAACGCCATGAGTGAAACACTTCAAAATAGAACATTTGGTGGTGGTGTTACCCACCGTATAGGAAGTATTAGACCCAGACACGGCGTACAATTATCGTGGCGCTCCGAAGTCAAATTCCACATTAATGTATTCACACTTAGAATGTATGTCTTCATTGATTGAAGATATACTTTACTTCGTGTGTTGCACATCTAAGTCATCAATATGCATAAGGGTTAGAATGTGTGCCTGATCACAGGACATTTGAGGATTCCAGGATATTTAGCTCACACCGTAACTTGCAAAATCTCTTCTCAGCCAAGGGCTTGGTGAAGATATCTGCCAATTGCTCTTCAGTGTTGACGTGTATGATATCAATATCTTCCTTCACAACATGATCTCTGAGAAAGTGATGACGAATTTCAATGTGCTTTGTCTTTGAGTGCTGAACTGGGTTGTTGGCGATCTTGATGGCGCTTTCATTGTCGCAGTAAAGTGGCACTTGCTTCAGATGAATGCCATAGTCCTTGAGTGTTTGCTTCATCCACAGAAGCTGAACGCAGCAAGATCCAGCAGCAATGTATTTAGATTCAGCAGTGGAGAGAGATACACAGTTCTGCTTCTTTGAAGACCAACATACAAGTGATCGTCCTAGAAAGTGACATGTGCCTGATGTAGACTTTCGATCAACTTTGTCACCAGCATAATCAGCATCCGAGAATACAACCAGATCAAACTCTGAGCCCTTTGGATACCATAATCCTAGAGTTGGGGTGTGAGCCAAATATCGAAGAATTCGCTTCACAACTAAGTGATGCGACTCCTTTGGTGCCGCTTGAAATCGAGCACACATGCAAACACTAAGCATAATATCTGGTCTAGATGCACATAGATAAAGTAAAGAACCAATCATGGAGCGGTATACCTTTTGATCGAACTATTTACCATTGTCCTCGGGATCCAGATGATGTTTGGCTGGCATTGGTGTTGTGAGGCCTTTGCAGTCTTGCATACCGAACTTCTTCAGGCAATCTTTGAGATACTTCTCTTGAGATATGAAGATGCCGTTGCGTTGTTGTCGTATTTGAAGACCGAGGAAGAACTTCAGCTCTCCCATCATGGACATCTGATATTGCTCTTGCATCATATATCCAAACTCTTCACTGTACTTCTGATTGGTGCAGCCGAAGATAATGCCATCCACATATATTTGGTACACAAACAGTTCACCATCATATGTCTTCGTGAAGAGAGTGGGGTCTAGGGAACCAGGTATGAAGCCTTTGCTCTTCAGGAAGTATTTGAGTGTGTCATACCAGGCCCGAGGGGCTTGTTTGAGGCCATACAGTGCCTTGTTGAGCTTGTATACTATGTCAGGATGTTTTGGATCTTCAAAGCCTGGTGGTTGTGCAACATACACTTCTTCTTCAATCTTGCCATTGAGAAAAGCACTCTTCACATCCATTTGATATAGAAGTATGTTGTGATGATTTGCATAGGCCAGCAGTATGCGTATGGCTTCAAGTCTAGCCACAGGAGCAAATGTTTCATCGAAATCAATGCCTTCCACTTGAGTATATCCTTGAGCAACGAGACGAGCTTTGTTTCTAACAACTTGACCATGTTCGTCTTGCTTGTTGCGGTATATCCATTTGGTGCCTATTATATTTTGCTTCCGTGGATTAGGACACTTAACTAGTTCCCATACATTATTCAGCTCAAACTGTTGAAGCTCTTCTTGCATAGCTTGAATCCATTCAGGTTCCATGAAGGCTTCTTCAACTTTCTTGGGTTCTGTTATTGAGACGAATGCGAAGTGCCCACAGAAATTTGCTAGCTGAGTTGCCCTTGAACAAGTGAGTGGACCGGGTGCATTGATGCTATCAATTATTCTTTCAATCTGCACTTCATTGGCAACGCGAGGATGTATAGGGCGAAGACTTTGCTCTTGCTGATCATTGTCGTTGTTAGAAGGTATGTCTTCAGGCTGAGCATTGTCTTCATGTTGATCAGGTGCTGAGATGATAAGTTCTTCTTCAGGATGAGCTTTAGAAGGTATAATTTCTCCAGTTCCCATTAGCTTGATTGATTCACTGGATGGAACTTCATCTAGCACATTTGGCAGTTGCTCTGTTTGTGAACCATTGGTCTCATCGAACCGCACATCCACTGTTTCAACCACTTTGTAATGAAAGAGATTGAAGACTCTGTAGGAGTGCGAATACTTTCCATATCCAAGCATAAATCCCTCATGTGCTTTTGGTGCAAACTTTGAGGTGTGATGTGGGTCCTTGATCCAGCACCTTGCGCCAAATACTCTGAAGTAACTGACATTTGGCTTCTTGCCAGTAAGGAGCTCATAAGATGTCTTGTTCAGAAGCTTGTGAAGATAAACACGATTGATTATATGGCATGCAGTATCAATGGCTTCAGGCCAGAATTTTCTTGGGGTCTTGTATTCATCTAGCATCGTTCTGGCCATCTCAATGAGTGTTCTGTTCTTGCGTTCGGCGATGCCATTCTGCTGTGGCGTGTACGGGGCTGAGAATTCATGTTTGATGCCCAAGGTATCAAGATATGTATCAAGGCCAGTGTTCTTGAATTCAGTGCCATTGTCACTTCTGATGTGCTTTATCTTGGCGCCATAATTGTTCATAGCTCGATTGGCGAAGCATCTGAAGATATCCTGCACTTCAGTCTTGTAAAGGATTATGTGCACCCAAGTGTATCTAGAGTAATCATCAACAATAATGAAGCCATAGAGGCATGCAGTAGTAGTAAGAGTTGAGTAATGAGTGGGACCGAAAAGATCCATGTGAAGCAGTTTGAAGGGTCGAGTAGTGGTCATGATTGTCTTCGAAGGATGTTTTGCCCTCGTCATCTTCCCTGCTTCACAGGCACCGCATAAGTGGTCTTTCTTGAACTTGACGCCCTCGATGCCTATGACATGCTTCTTCTTCGCAAGGGTGTGGAGGTTCCTCATGCCAACATGCCCAAGCCTCCGATGCCAGAGCCAGCATTCTAAAGCTTTTGCTAGAAGACATACGGCAAGCTGTGGTCCTGCTGAGAAATCTACTACGTACAGATCATCTTTTCGATACCCTTCAAACACTAGAGACTTGTCAGATTCCATTAGTACAAGGCAACGATATTTTCCAAATATTACGATCATGTTCAAATCGCAAAGCATTGAGACAGACATTAAGTTGAAGCCAAGGGATTCAACAAACATGACTTTGTCCATGTGTTGATCCCTTGAGATTGCAACTCTACCTAGACCCAATACCTTACTTTTGCCAGTGTCAGCAAATGTGATGTGGCTCTTGTCGGATGGACGTAAGGTTGAGTCCATAAGAAGACTTCTTTTGCCAGTCATGTGATTTGTACACCCACTATCAATAATCCATTTTGAAGACGCTGGTGTCGTACCCTACAGTGCATTTAGGGGGATAGGCTTCACCAAGAGCATTGTGAAGCAAAAACATTTGACGAACCAATGGGTTATGAAAGCTTAGATCCAGATTAGGACTAATAGGGAGAGTAGCAAGCGATTTAGGAACGAAGTACATAGTAAGACCATTCGGGCATTTGATCTTGTGCCCTACAAGATGTTTAAGGTCCCCAGCAATGGCGTTAGATGATTTTGGTTTTCTGCTGGAGACCTTTCCCTGCAAAAGAGAGTTAAGCTTTCTTAGCCACCCACATCTTCAAGGGTGGCTGAGAAGCAATAAGTCTAAGTGCAGCATCTAAGAATTTTGGCTTTGGAGACCTAGCAAACAGTCTTGCAGGCGGACAATAGTACTCATAAGAATAAGCAGAATAGTTTTTGGTCTTATGAACATGGCGGTTTGATGAACCGCTCTCATATTCATATGCCTGAGTATGGTTTCCCTGCAAAACATTTGCGTTAGTGCGACTCAGGTGAGTCCTCTGTCTGTATGAAGCCTTTGGACCGTATGAAGCCTTTGGTCTGAGGTTTGTCTTCTTCACATGAGGTGTCACGATGACATTCACAGGAAGATTCTCCAGACACCTTTTCGGAACCCAGATCTTCTTCATAGGCGGTCCATTCCTTCAGTTAGTACCAATGTACCTGGCAAACACTTCACCATTCTGATTCTTAAACAGTATATAGTTTGCATCAAAGGATTCATCAATGATAATGGGGTTAGCACAGGTGAAGCCAGATAGATTGGATGGGTCTGCTGAAGGTTCCTTTGCAGCAACCCACATGGTTTTGGGGTACTGCTCAGGTTTCCAGTAAGAGCCATCAGCATTCATTTTGCTTACGAACCCAACACCCTCTTTCCTCGGGTTTCGGTTCAGAATCTGCTTTTTGAGGACGTCACATAGTGTCTGATGCCCTTTAAGACTTTTGTACAACCCTGTTTCAAGCAATGTCTTCAACCTAGCATTCTCATCAGCAATAGCAGAGGTATCCTCAGCAGAGGGGTTAGTTACCACATCAACAGTTGAAGATATTGCAACAGTAGTAGCAGTAGAACATTCAGCAACAGAAGTAGCATTATCACGCTCAATGCATTTAAGACATGGTGGTTCAAATCCTTCCTGAGCGGGACTGATCTGTTTGGAGTGAAGTGACTCGTTTTCCTTTTGAAGATCTTCATGAACCGCTCTCAATTTCTCAACATCTTGCTTCCTTTGAAGATAATCATAGGAAAGCTTTTCATGAGTTGTTGAGAGAGTTTCATGACGACTTTCAAGTTCCTGATACTTAACGTGAAGATTTTTTATGTCTTCAATTAAGGATTCAGATCAAGTCATTTCAGCACCTAACAGATCATCGCTTCTGTCTAACAGTTTTTGAATATGTTCCATAGCTTTCTACTGTTCAGTTGCAATTTTAGCAAGTGTTTTGTAGCTGGGTTTTGAATCACAATCAGAGTCATCGTCACTAGATGTTTGATAGTGAGTAGTGCGTGTGTTTACCTTGGCACCGCGTGCCATGAAGCAGTAGGTAGAAGCGGAGTAGTCCTTGTCAATTGCATTGGTGTCGGTGACGAGGTCATTGTCTTCAGTATTGAAGATGGACTTGGCAACATATGCTGTAGCCAGACTTGCGACGCCTGAATCCGACTCCTCCTCAGACTCCACCTCCGCCTCCTCAGAAGCGGACTCCTCCTCTGAGTCCATTTCCTTGCCAACAAACGCACATGCCTTGCCAGATGAGCTCTTCTTGTGTGATGAAGACTTTGAGGAAGACTTGGACGAAGACTTTGAGTATTTCTTCTTCTTCTTGTCGTCAGAGTCATATTCCTTGCTCTTCTTCTTCTTTTTGTTCTCATTGTCCCACTATGGAAACTCAGAGATGAAGTGCCCATGTTTCTTGCACTTGTGACATGTTTTCTTCTTGTAGTCGTGAGCAGAAGCTTCATCATTCCTTGAGCTTGACCGGGAAGACTTTCTGAAGCCTTTCTTCTTGGTGAATTTTTGGAACTTCTTCACAAGCATAGCAAGTTCTCTTCCAATGTCTTCAGGATCATTAGAACAGCTATCAGATTCTTCTTCAGATGAGGAGACAGCTTTTGCCTTCAAGGCACGAGTTCGCCCATAGTTTGGACCGTAGATATCTCTTTTTTCAGAAAGCTGAAACTCATGTGTGTTGAGCCTCTCAAGTATGTCAGATGGATCGAGTGTCTTGAAATCAGGACGTTCTTGAATCATTAGGGCTAGGATGTCAAACGAACTATCAAGTGATCTCAGTAGTGTCTTGACAACTTCATGTTTGGTGATCTCAGTAGCGCCGAGGGCTTGAAGCTCATTTGTGATGTCAGTGAGTCGGTCAAAAGTGTGCTGGACATTCTCATTGTCATTTCGCTTGAAGCGGTTGAAGAGGTTGCGAAGGACACTGATTCTCTGATCTCTCTGGGTTGAGATGCCTTCATTGACCTTGGAGAGCCAGTCCCAGACCAGCTTAGATGTCTTCAAAGCACTCACACAGCCATACTGTCCTTTGGTCAGGTGACCACAGATGATATTCTTGGCAGTAGAGTCCAGTTGAACAAATTTCTTGACGTCAGCAGCAGTGACACCTTCTCCAGCCTTGGGAACGCCGTTTTCGACGACATACCATAGGTCGACATCAATGGCTTCAAGATGCATGCGCATCTTATTCTTCCAGTAGGGATATTCAGTTCCATCGAAGACGGGGCACGCAGCGGAGACTTTAATTATCCCTGCAGTCGACATAGCTAAAACTCCAGGTGGTTAAACCGAATCACACAGAACAAGGGAGCACCTTGCTCTGATACCAATTGAAAGTGCGTTATATCGACTAGAGGGGGGTGAATAGGCGATTTTTATGAAAGTCTTCAAAACGTGGAAGTTATGAAGACAAACGATAGAAATAAACCTATTACCATGCAGCGGAAGGTAGACTACACTAGGCAAGCCATAGTCAAGTATTCAATGAAGTGAAAGCACAATGACTTAATAGCAGCAATGTAGTAAGGATCAGGTAGGAAGATATTATGAAGCCATACAGAACATGCAGTCACTCAGTGAAGACAAAAGATAGTGCAAACATACAATGACTTCACAAGGATCAACAGTAAGTAAAGGGAAGGGAAGATGAAACCAGTGACTCGTTGAAGACAATGATTTGTTGGACCAGTTCCAGTTGCTGTGACAACTGTACGTCTGGTTGGGGCGGCTAGGTATTTAAACCTTAGGACACACAGTCCCGGACACCCAGTCCTGAACACGCAGCTCAGGACACCCAGTCCTCACCGTATTCCCCTTGAGCTAAGGTCACACAGACCTCGCCCAATCACTCTGGTAAGTCTTCAAGGTAGACTCCCAAACCTTCACAGACTTCGTTCACCGGCAATCCACAATGTCTCTTCGATGCTCAGAACGCGATGCCTAACCGGCTGGAGGATGCACAGTCCTCAAGTGTAATAAGTCTTCAGATCACACAGACAAGAAGACTTAAGTGATGCCCAATTCTCTCTGGCTCTGGGTGGTTAGGGCTTTATCCTCGCAAGGAATTCTCTCTCAAAGGCTTCAAGGTGGGTTGCTCTCAAACGACAAAAGCCGTACTCTCAATCTAAGCAGCCAACCGTTTATGGTTGTGGGGGTGGGCTATTTATAGCCACTTGGCAACCCGACCTGATTTGTCCGAAATGACCCTGGGTCACTAAGGAACTGACACGTGTTCCAACGGTCAGATTTCAAACTCACACGGCAACTTTACTTGGGCTACAAACAAAGCTGACTTGTCCGACTCTGGCCAAGATTCACTCTCATAGTCTTCACTCGAAGACATAGGTTTTTGGTTAGGCATCACTTCAGTCAGTCTGACTGGTTCTCTTGGACCCCACTTAACAGTACGGTGGTTCCTATGACTCAACACAAAAGAAAAAGAACTACGAAAGATCTAAGTCTTCGAGCTCCATAGACTTCATGTGGTGTCTTCTCTTGTCATAGTCTTCAAATGTGAATATCTTCATATACCACCTTTGACTTCAATGTCTTCATACATTTTTAGGGGTCATCTCTGGTAGGAAAACCGAATCAATGAGGGACTTCTACCTGTGTTATCCTGCAATTCTCACAAACACATTAGTCCCTCAACTAGGTTTGTCGTCAATACTCCAAAACCAACTAGGGGTGGCACTAGATGCACTTAAAAATTTACCGCCCTGTTTAAAAACCCAGCAGTTTCTGTTGGTGTGGTTGGCAGGCTTTTCAGGGGTGCCATGAATCACTACAGGAATCAGGCACTTTGCCATCCACCATGGCTGACGGAAAAGGCATGCATGACTGATGGCAAAGGCCTTTGCCGTCCGTGAGCAGACGGCAACATGTCTGGCTGAATAGGCTATGGCGAAGGGCTCTTTGTCGTCCGGGTGGACGGCAAAGATGAAACGCTCTTTGATGTCCTCTAGCAGATGATGAAGAGCCCGGACGACACAAGTGCCAGGTTAGGTCCGTTACGGGGTTAACGTCTTGCTTTGCCGTCCGCTGGCGTACAACAAAGACAATCGCACATTTGCCGTCAGCCAGCGAACGACATTGTAGAGAAATAGGCCAGCCCCCAGGTGCTGCCATGTGTCAAGCGACACCGTCCGCTGGCAGATGGAAAAGTAACCAAATAGGCCAGCCAATGTCCCAGGCTGTACAGGAAGTTGCCATGTGGCAGCTTTGCCATCAGTCAGCGGATGGCAAAGAGCCTGTATAGCCCCTGTTTTTCTTATATTCATTTAATTTCAACACACAAGTTTGAACACACAAATTTCACAACGGACATGTGACATATCCAACACACAAGTTTCATCATACATACATAACCAACACATAGTTCCATCCATACATAACCAACACATAGTTTCATCACATTGTTCATCCAACACCTATCCATCCATCCATATAACTAGTCCTACATTGTTCAGTGATACAAAAGAAAAGCAGAAAGGGAACACTCCATCCATGCAAGCTTCCGTGAAGTAAATGAAATCTGCAAATGGGAAACAAGAAAGTTAGAACAAGAAAACTAGAAGAAGAAGAAAATGAAGAAGAAGAAGAATAAGTAAGCATACTTAGGTAAAATGGAGCTAACCTAGGTAATTATGCCTTTTTGAGTGAACGAATCATATTATGCCATTTTTGATATAAAGCAGCTAAGTATAGGTTATTATTGAGCTAACCTAGGCAATAAGCATATTAGAGCTAACTTAGAGCTAACTTAGGTCATTTTGGAGATGAAGAAGAAGACTAAAAGAAGAAGAAGAAGACTAGAAGAAGAAGGTTTTTACCCTTTTCCTTTTCCTTCTCATTCTTCTTCTTTTATTCTTTCTTTTTCTTCTTCTACTCTTTCTTTTCTCCTCTTCCTTGTTTTTCTTCTTCTTGTTCCTTATTTGTGTCATTTTAGAGCTTACATAGGTAATTATGCCATTTTTTTGCTAACATAGGTAAAATGGATCATATTGGAGCTAACGTAGGTAAAATGGATCATATTGGAGCTAACCTAGGTAAACTTGCTCATTTTGGATGGGTCATATTGGAGCAAACCTAGGTAAAATGGGTCATTTTGGAGCTAACTTAACTAATTTTGCCATTTTTGAGTTAACTAAGCATATTATGCCATTTTTGACATAAGTAAGCTAACTATAGGTCTTTATTTAGCTAACCTAGGTAACTAAGCATATTAGAACTAATTTAGTTAAGTATAGATCATTTTGGAGCTAAGTAAGCTAATTATGTCATTTTGTAGGAAGATAGGCTAAGTCTAGTTCATTATGGTAACCATTTTGGAGGAAATAAAGCTAAGTCTAGGTCTTTATGCATTTGGTAGGCAAAACACTAGAGAAATGTTATCGTCATCACGGAGGTGAAGGGCCGGTTCGGGTTTACGCTAGTGTCAGATGGTGAAGGACCACTGGTGGTCGGGGTTGCGCCACAGCGAGGCAGAGAAGGATCAGTCGATGCTTGTCGGGAGGCATGTTGCACCAAAGATCATTTGCAATGTCTCGTTAGCATGATGGAACTAAAATGTGAATACTAGTAACTAATGACCATTCAAATGAAACTCACAGTGTCCGCTATAGCAATCTGAGGCATCAGTAGAGGGGTATGACCATTTTTCTCGCACACGGTCTGCACATTTTGATTTCACGAGTTAGTGATATTAGTTAGTAATGAAATGAACATTACATGCATGATTTTGCTAATAAGCAGGAGAAAATTACAACGAGGAGCTCGTATAGGGCCCGGTGAGACGCGTCATTCCGATTCCTCTCCTCCTACAACATCCTAGTCGTCCTCTGCTCGAGCTCGGTCTCCCTCTCCTTGGCATGCCTGTTTGCCTCTGCGAGAAGATCCTGGGCCCTAGCCTCGATGGCAAGGTCCACTGGGCATGGTCGAGGCGGTATGTCAGGAAGAGACTTCGCGTGGCGCTTCTTGATCTCTGGGAGACTACTAGGACAATGTATCGGTCCATCCCCAATGGCTATCGAGCCATGTCTCCTCCCATCACCAGATAGCATCATGAGCTCTGTATCAAAAGGACTCTAGCTCGGGTTGAACTCATCCCCTTTCATCTCCTTCCCCCAGTCTCTATACCTCATGAGGTTGTTGTGGGAGGAGATGTTGGTGAAGCTCTCTGGATGATCGAGATCATCCTCAGAGAATGCCTTGGCCTTTTTGAACGGGGCCATATGGGCCATGGCATAGAGGTCGTACAATGGTGGCACTTCCTTCTTGTTGTGTCTCGCCTAAAAGATAGGAACAACATATTAGTTAAGGGCTGAAGCTAGCATGAAGAATGAAATTACATGAATTGTTAAGGGCTGAAACCACATACCCAGTGATCCCCGTACTCACACAGGTTGGAGCTCCATTGATGGTGTGGCACACCTCGCATTTTGGAACGCTTATCTCTGGCCTTGTTGTGTTCGGCTAGCCATTGGGTAGAGCACCACTCATCCACCAATGCCTCCCAATAGTCTATCAAATCCGCACACCATCTCGGGGTCACCTAAGTTTGGCAAAGAGAAATTTAAGCGCTACGCCTGTGAATGAAATCAAGGAAACTAGGTACAAGGCCTTAAGAATAGTTAATTACCTTCATGTACTTCTCCTTACTCAGATACTTGAGGTGGCACTTCTGCTTGGCCCTCCTAATATTATTCGAGGCGTAGTAGCCTCAAACCGCCTGCACCCTAGCCTCGTGTCGTAAGTTCTGAAGTAGGCGCTTGCACTCAGCTTCGAGAACCCTAGCCACCTCCGCCTCGTGTTCCTCAGCAACCCTGTATAAGGCCTGAAATCAAACACGACAACGCTGATTAGTAGAATCACTAGGTAATGTTGATTTTAGGGACGGCAGTTTTGCCCATGGGTATGGGTACTCGCGGGTACCCTACCTGAAAATAACGGGCATGGGTAAGACTTGAAGAGATTTTGTACCCGCGGGTAATGGGTATCCATACCCGTAAAATATATGGGTAGGGCATGGGTATGAACTTGTGCCCATGGGTAACCCAATGGATACCCAAAAAATGATAAAAAAATGAAAATGGTTCCTATGACATGTGGATCAACATAAAACTCCTATGGACCAACCCTAAATATCATATTCCTTAAACCATCCATAGCTCATAGGCCGGTAGTCACCTGCTCGCCACTTCTCCTACGGCCTATGTGACTCCTCAAAAAGATGAAATATCGACTCTTCTCTATTGGAAAGTTGTCCAATGATCAAGCGATCCACATGAATCGCTACTCATAATTTATTGATGCCTCCAAGAGGCGTCCCACATGAGGAGGATGTGTCTGTGCTATACTGCTTGCCCATCATCACTTGATTTTTAAACTCATTTCTCTACCTTTTAAAAATTTAATGTTATAAATTTTACCCACTGGGTACCCATTGGGTATAGGATACCCGATGGGTATGGGCACGTGTGTTAATTTATGCCCATAGGTATTGAAGTGGGTGGGTGTAGAAAGTTTCTATGGGTACGGGTTTGGGCAGAAGGAGGTTGTACCCGCCCATACCCTACCCATTGCCATCCCTAGTTGATTTTTAATTCTGTAAACTAGAAATTACCCAAAACCACCGCCTCACAATGTCGGCCACCGTCTCGCACACGGCACCGTCGACCCTCTCCTCTGGCATGCACTACAAAAAAATACACTTCCGTGATGATACGTGTTTGTCACAGTAGGTTGCTTTTTTGTCATGCATGTACATCCATGACAAATTTATGACAGAATCAAGATAGTCATACCTGTGTTGTCGTAGAAGTGTTCCATGACATTACCAAAATTATCATCACGGAAGTGTCCACTTCCATGACGATAAATCGCGCGTCACAGAAGTGCTTTCGTCAAGGGTGACCGACACGTGGCATCCACCGTAACGGAATGCCGTTAAGCTATCAGGTCGGGTTTTGGATCCGATAACCCGTTAACATCCCCGACCAATGGGGATTTTCCACATGTAAAATCATCATTGGCTGGAGGAAACATGTGTCGGCTCATCGTTGGGACAGATGTCAACCACTCATTGGACGGAAGGCGCCTATGATACGTCGACACGTGGCACGGCCCAACAGAGGCCCATTCCTTTGAAAAGTCCGGCCCGTTTGACTTGGTCAAAACGTGGCGGGCCAGCCCATGGAAAGCCTGTTAATGGCCTATTCGCATATAGCCCATTTACAACCCGCTAACCCAAGGCCCGTTACGCCCTATCCGAATTAGGCCCAGTAGCGTCATCTGGGCCATCCAATATGATTCCAGCCCGTTTTCACTTCTGGCCCATGTATGGCCCATGACGTCTTTCGGCCCATATGAGGCCCTATGTAACTCTTGGCCTATTAACGGCCCGTGGTGAAACTGGCCCGTAATGAACAATGCATCACTTTACACCCATTAACGGCCCGTGGTGAAACTGGCCCGTAATGAACAGTGTATCACTTTATACCCATTAACGGCCCGTTATTCCGTTGGGCCGTTTCCAGCCCATGTTATCTTTCGGCCTTCTTAGAGCCCATTTATTCTTGGGCTCATTTCCAGTAGTCGTTTACTTATGGCCCGTTACTGTCATTTTCTTCTCGTGGGCCAAATTCAGCCCGTGGTTACAGTCGGCCCGTTTGTGGTCCGTTAATACGTTGGGCCATTTTCATAGCGTCATCAAATACGGCCTATTAACGATGGCCCGTTACAGTCGGCCCATGAACGGACAATTCCAACTCTAGCCCGTTTACGGCCATAATGCGGCCTGTTATTGGCCCATGTTTGGCCAATCGATCATACGGCCCGTATAAGGCCCGTTGATGATACGGCCCGTAGAAGGCCCATTGTTTCTACGGCCCATAGAAGGCCTACTATTTCTACGGCCCGTAGAAGGCCCATTGTTTCTACGGCCCGTAGGAGACCCAGTGTCACTATAGTAAATATTAGCCCATGGTTATTGTGGCCTAGTTTTAAAAAATAGGTTATTGCAGCCACTAGTTAACCGCGGAAAAAGAACTGCAATGACTACAAGCAAACAAATAAACAAGACAACAAGGAAATAAATAAGCAAGCAACTAACGCTAGGCTATCACGGCTATTACACATATTACATCCACTGGGCATCAAAGTTCGCCACCAGTGCAAATATAGGGAACAAAGCAGCATATCATATACACTGGCCGTCAAAATTGGCCACCAGTGCAAATAAACGCGGCAGCAAAACAAGAGCATAACTGAAACAACTTCAGAAGAGCTCAAGAAACGTTATCCTGGGTATCCACCATGCTGGCAATAAGCTTAGCAAGCTGATTAGCTTTGTCCTGTTTGGCGCTAAAATCCTCCAACGCTTGCTGTTGCACCAGAAAGTATGCATCTGAATGCTCTAGGGACTTCCGAAGTCCTTCCGCTTCTTGACGCAGCACAGCTGATCGATGTCTTTCAGCTTGTAGTTGAGACTCAAGAAACCGATCTGATTCAGATAGTGAGTTTGAATAGCTTGTGCAAGCGGTAGTGGCCAGTAACTCCAACACTAAACCAAGACAGGATGTGTCACTATCCTGAACCTTATCTGCATTACTTCCTTTACCGTTGCTTAATAAGGCACTCTTCCCCAATATTCTGTCAGCATTCTAAAACAAGAAACAAGCAGAAACATAACAAGTTTAGCATGTACTAGTATATGAAACTCATTTTGGTGAACCAGTTCATTAGTAAGGTGGACAGGATTAAACTACCAAGTCTTCTATTGCCAAGTACTAGTACATAATAAAAGCATTAAACAAACATATATCTATGTCCTATGGTAGCAATGGAATCTTAAATTAGAACAATTGTTCTTCAGGTTTAGGCACTTGTTCTACATGAACAGAGTACAATAAGACGCAAGAATATAATACTTAAAAATAGAAAATGAGCTCATAGACCTTACCACATTCTTGGTTCGGGACCAATACAGAACAAGGCGTTCCCAGTCATCGTCCAATAAATGTGTCTCAGGAGAACGTAAGGGAATTTGATGAGTTTCTTTGCCGGTGAAGTACGTTTTCTTCAGGTAATTCCAATACTGCCACCAAGCATTCTTGAAGATAGCAGAGGTATTAGCACAGGTTACCTCATCCCGAGTTTCCAAATCGGTCCTTCTCTATAGAGAAAAATGGGAAAATTTGCTGTATTATAACCATCATGGAGGTAGGATGTATGGGACGAAGCAAAGTAATTGCCATGAATAACATTACTTACACATAACTCCTGGACAAACACCTGCAACTGGCATTTTCCTTCATCTTCAGTATAATATTTCCAAGATGGGAAAATACGCACATACGATTTAACAACATCAAATGCGGTAGATGCTAAACTACGACTAGCTGGTTGTGCTTCCTCCACAGGAATAGGCGTACTAACTTGTGGAGTTGGGGTTCGCCGTGATAGTACTGGCCCTATGGGCACTGGAGCTGCCTTACTAACTGCTCTTGTTTGGGAGCTCTGTGGTGGAGATGGTGCTGTGTCAACAGGAACTGGGTTACTATCGGCTGGGGTTGGGGTTAGATTGGGTGAAGCTGGTTCTCTGTCCATCATAGTAGGGGTACAATCTGCGAGAGTTTGGGTTATGTGTGGTAGGGCTGGTTCTTGTGCATGTACAACCGGGGTGCTATCTCCACCAAGAGGTAGCACTGTTTTATTTGAAGACCGTGTTTTTAGTCCGCTAGATACTGGCATCACCCGCTCCAATTCAAATGGCTGATAAACAGGAAACATAGTTGAATGTACAGACATTGTATGAGAGACAGATGCAATCGATAGTGTGGAAAAAAGAGGGCATGAAATAGTTGACATGTATATTGTTTAACTAAAACGGATAGCATGACATAATTTCACATATATGATGTCTATCTAAACTGGATAGCATAGCATAACATAATTCAAAGATATGATGAATAACTAAACAGGATCGCATGACATAATTCACCTACATGTTATCTAAGTAATCAGGATCGCATCATTTAATTCACATATGTGATTTATATGCTAAACAGAGGGCATTCGATATGATGTCTGAACTAAGAACATGGTGTTGAATATTGTGTATATGATGTCTAAACTATGCAATGCAAGACACCGTATGCATGATATGAGCAGTATAACCGTGCCAAGTTAGAGCATACACCTCAGTGGGGGAATAGGACTGGTCATTTGTCTCTGCATCCATCTCTGAGGAGCTATCGGGACCCAACAAGAGATCTGCTTTGACAGGTAGCACTGTCTGCTCTGAAGGCCTTGTTTTCACTCCAGATTTTTCCATCTCCCACCCAAATGGCTGATTCACAGGAAGAGTAGTTTAATGTACAAACATTGTTGACAAATGGAAATGTAATGAAGAAAAGGATGGGCAAGATATCATTCAAATATATGATGCCTGGTTAAACAGGATGGCATTGCACATTTCACATATATTATGGCTGGCTAAAAGACATGAGATTGCATAATTCCCACATATGATATAGAAACTAAACAGGTGGCATTACAGAACATGTCTAAACTAAGCAGATGACATATATGATGTTAGAAATAGGCACTGCAAGGCAACATATGCATGATATGACTAACATCATCATGCCAAGGTAGAGCAAACACCTTGGGGGGTAAATAGGTGTGGTCAGCGGCGTCCGAATCCGCCTCAGAACAGACATCTTCCTCTGGATTACAACCTGGAGAGGGGTGGGGAGGGTTTGCCATTGAACCCACCATGGAGCGATGTCTGCATGACATTGTATTACCGCGCAAAACTCTTCTCTTTTTCTCTACATGTTCAGCATGACTGTGTACAATATCTGACATGCATACGAAAAAAATCTGGTGAGATTATGTAAGGAGAGCATGCAGAAATTTAGAGTGATGGTAACAACCAGTGGATCGATATTTTTCCGTTGAACCAAAATAGCCCTAATGGATCGACGTGAATGTATAGTAATAAGTGATGCAACAAGTGTACAACCTCTCTGCCGTAGCCGTGTCGACCTCAGCATCATTGGGTTGGTCATTGAAGCAGTTGAGGCAGAGGTGGCTGTCGGAGGTGTGGAGGAAGATCTGAGGAATCTGTAGACGGCGTCCAGGGCACTGCTCTGTTGTGACGGATCGTTCTGTCGTTGGAGCAGCTCCGGTGAGCCGTAAGACGTCAAGGCTGAAGTAGCACAAGACAGACATCATCAATCTGAAGTGGGATTCTAATAGCATCTCCAATAGATGATGTAAAATGGATGTAAAATTAACATCACCAAAAACCACCTAACAACAACAGATGAGGTAAAAACTGCTGACTCTGAACTTAACTGTCGAAACTGAAATTTACTGTGGAATCTGAATGCTATTGTCGAAACTAAACGCAATGGTAGCAGAGAGGCACTTGACATGTAGTTTAGGGAGGGCTTGCAGTTCATCTTCAACCTGCACCCCCCTGAGACGCCAGCCACCACCGGCCGAACCGCCAGCCCCAGCGCCACCTCGCCACCCCGAAACAACTCGCCACCGCCGCCTCGGCCAGCCCTCTAGGCCCCCCGCCCCCCACCCTGAACCCTAAGATAGATAGTGGGGTACCTCTCCGGCGAGCCCCCGTCCCTGCTGCGGGTGGTTCTTCCTTAACTCCGGCGAGCCCCCCTGTCGGTGTCAAAACTGGCGGATCTCGGGTAGGGGGTCCCGAACTATGCGTCTAGGCCGGATGGTAACAAGAGGTAGGGGACACGATGTTTTACCCAGGTTCGGGCCCTCTTGATGGAGGTAAAACCCTACGTCCTGCTTGATTAATATTGATGATATGGGTAGTACAAGAGTTGATCTACCACGAGATCAGAGAGGCTAAACCCTAGAAGCTAGCCTATGGTATGATTCTTGTTCGTCCTACGGACTAAAACTCTCCGGTTTATATAGACACCGGAGAGGGCTAGGGTTACACAGAGTCGGTTACAATGGTAGGAGATCTACATATCCGTATCGCCAAGCTTGCCTTCCATGCCAAGGAAAGTCCCTTTCGGACATGGGACGAAGTCTTCAATCTTGTATCTTCATAGTCCAGGAGTCCGGGCGAAGGTATAGTCCGGCCATCCGGACACCCCCTAATCCAGGACTCCCTCAGTAGCCCCTGAACCAGGCTTCAATGACGACGAGTCTGGCGCGCAAATTGTCTTTGGCATTGCAAGGCGGGTTCCTCCTCCAAGTACGTCATAGGAGATTTTGAACACAAAGGTAGTGTCCGGCTCTGCAAAATAAGTTTCCACATATTGCCATAGAGAGAATAATATTTACACAAATCTAATCTGCTGACGTATTCCGTCGCGTGACATCACACCACGGCCAAGTCTTTATTTGAATCGTTTTATTGTTCTACCTCAGCGCGTTTAGCGAGGCAGTTTCCTTGGCACGTCTTTTTAAAGCAGAGATCATGTCCCCTTATTCCGGGATTCTCATCAATACGGGCGTGGGTAACCCAACCGTACCCGTTGGTATATTTTCTCGATCAAAGGCAAGTCCCAAACGGTCACGGGGAAGGCCCTTGGTATTCAACCTCTTATAAAGAGACCAAGGCCTTACTAGTTTCTTTCAATCTCAAATGAGTTCGCCCTTCGCCTTGAGTTCCAACACCCAAGGCTCCAAATTTCAGGCGCTTCGGACCTTCGACAATGTCCGGTTCCGACCTTCGAGGCCGATGGATGCCCTCCTCCGTCACGGAGGAGGACGTGTTGAAGTTGAGAGAGGCCAGGTTGTTGACCGGCGAAATCTCGCATAGGCTGCCAGCTCAAGGGCAGGTCATTCCCACTCCCAAGTCCGGTGAGAGTGTGGTGTTCATGTCTCACTTCCTTCGGGGGCTAGGCTTCCCGACGGATCCCTTCGTGAGGGTGCTCATGTATTATTATGGGCTGGAATTTCACGACTTAGCCCCAGAGTTCATCCTCCATATTTCCTCATTCATCGTCGTGTGTGAAGCCTTCCTCCGTATCACTCCTCACTATGGACTATGGCTCAAGACCTTCAAAGTAGAGCCAAAGATGATCGAGGGACGGCGCGCGGAGTGCAGAGGTGCTTTTATAAGCAAGAATGCTGGTACTCCATGGCCCAAGGGCTCTTTTCAAGAGGAGTCCAGCTTATGGCAATGAGAGTGGTTTTATATTACCGCTCCCAAGGCCCCTAAGTGGGTGGCGCCAGCTGTCTTTCGCTCGGGTCCACCGCCATGACTGGCGTCATGGGTCAATACGGGGCTGGACTAGGGGCCGGCAAAGGACGCCCCCTCTGCCTGCGGGAGTTCAACCCGGAGGGACCATGAGTTCTCCAACATTTTCTTGGCATGACGCCCGTGGAGATGTACAAATTGTTCTTCGAACCACGAGTAGTGTGTCCGGATTCTATGGAGGACGTAGGTCTGAGCTGCAATCGTCCGGATACTCAAGTAAGTAGCCTTGTGCCCGGACTCGCTATCCGTATATTTATCATAAAATTGCCCCTAAAAGAGTTGTCCTTTAAACAGGAGTGGATAGCGAAAGCAAAGCTAATTAGGTGTCTGGCCCCCCTCCCCGAGACCACGCCGGGTCCCGTGCTAGTCGAGATGTTGGAGGTTGTGCCTTCAAAGGGAAGCAAGGGAGGTTGTCCGGAAGGGAGGAATCGAAAATTCCTCTCCTCAGCGGAAGAAGAGGACCGCCTCTGAAGACCCGGAGACCATGGCCTTAAAGCGGGGGAAGAAATCTTCGCCAAAGGGTCCTATGCTGGGAGATACTTCGGCCGAATTATGCCCTCAAGGGGATCAGCCCTACACCGAGCCGTAAGTAGAGAGGAGTTCTCTTTTTAAGAAACGAGAGAAATCCCTGCTTTATATCTGAGAAAAGTAATCAAAAATTTACCTTGTAGCTCGGACCTTAGCCCTTCTCAGCAGAGCTCGTCTTCGGGGGATCTTCTTTCGGAGATGATGGAGAGCGGAACACCTCCCCCTGCCGTACCGCCTTGCGAGGTGGGCGATCCTGAGGTATCGTCACGAAGGGTTTCTCCGAATCCAGCGGGGCCGGAAGGTAGTCATATGGCCCCCCAAAGCCCTCCGCGTCCGTCCTTCGAAAAGGGACATTGGACGAGTCCGGCGCCGTCTGCTGCGCGGTCGGAGGAGCTGAAGGATCTGCTAGGGTGAGCATCTATCTCAGAGGAGCACCATGCATTGATGGGTACGGTGATTGAGAGGATTTCATCTGCGGAGAGCAGATTGCACGAGGCCGTCAGGAGTTTACTGATGGGTTTTGAGGTACGCGAAATAATGTACCCTTTTTGGACAGTTGCGCATAAATAAGATGCGCCCTATGTAGATAGTATCCCCTGAGACTCTATGTGTTGTCAAAAGTGATGGCGCACAGAGGATCGTAATCCCAGGTCTAATATGCCGCCTTTATACGTAGGTGGCGAAGTGTCCGGTGGCCAGCCGGACTGATGGATTTGCCGAGCTAAAGCGGCAACTTGACGTGGCAGATGCCGACATCGCGCTTGTCAACAAGCGGCTTGACGAGGCACAAGGTATGCGATTCCTTCGGCGGTGCCTGGTAAGAGGAGCTTTATGCCAGTATCTTACAATGTGTGCACTTGATGCAGATGGTGCTGCTGCCATGGAGAATCTTTGGGCGGAACTTGCCCGAGCCAAGGAGCAAGCCAGGAAAAGTGATGCGGCTGCCGGAAAGGCAATTGAAGAGCTGAAAGCTGAACAGGCTGCTCACTTCTGAAGCAAGAAGGAAATGGCCGAGATGGCCGTGAGGCCGAAGAACGCTGCTGACCGTTGCAAGCTTCTTGAAAAAGAAGATCGGGCGGAACAGACGGACCTGAAGAAGGCTGTTGCCGATGCCAAGGATGCTCGCTGTGCGATGAGAGCTATGAAGGAGGAGCTGCGTCAGGCCGGAGAGATCGCGGCTGGAAAGCCCTTTATGCTGCGGAGGAAGTTTTGTGATCCTAAACATGCTCCGTTAGACCAGATGTGGAGTACGGCGGACACCTATCTGGATTTAGCAGCGAGTGCCGCAGATGCGGCCGAACACTTCCTAGATCAAGAAGATCGCGAAGTGGAAAAGCTATTATGGTCGCAGTTCCACAATCCAGAACGTCCACTGTCATTAGCCGATCATTTGGCCGAATGGGCCGAGCTAAATAGGTTGTCCGGACTCGCCATGAAGTATGTCATGAGTCATCTGTGGCCAGAGATGGCAGACCCGAAAAGTTATTTCAACTTGGTGCGACAGTTCCTTAATGTGGCGCGGCATATCAATGCGATGAAGAGGTCAGCGTGCATAGAGGGTGCGCGGATGGCTCTTGCCCGTGTCAAGACATACTGGGCGGAAATGGAAGCCACCGCTGTTGCATCCCCGGACTCGGATGGAAGCCGAGTACCTGCCAAGCGCTATTTTCAGGAAGTTCTGCAAGGCGCTCGTTTAATAGAGACGCATTGCTCGAAGGATACTATATTCGAATAGCATGTATTATTGTAAAACAATATTTTGATAAATTGTAGAAGCTTTTTATACTTATGCCTGCAAGTATTGGAATACCTCCTATGCGGCCGTTTAACATATACGTATATATAATCTGAAAGATGGCAGTCGTCGGCTTCAGCCCCCACGCACATAATGCGGGGGTGTTCGCAGAAGGCGCATTTTCACACTTGATCCAACGTCTTGGTCCTAGAAAGGAGGTGATAGCGTAGCGAACTAGGCAATCGGACTATGATGCTTTATCACTTTCACTTAGCCATAGGAGTTTGACATTGAGGCTACTTATATAGCCCCTGGTGGCGCCTGTGCTCGCCCGAACTCGGGGCGCGTATGTGCCTGGCCGGGAAACGGCCCTTCGTTAATGCGGAGGAATCCTAAAGATTCCGGTATGTCATCGAGTGGTTGACCAGTCTCACGCTATATCATGACAGTCAGTTTTCGGCTTTCTCTACTGAGGTGCTCGCCTGGCCGAACCGGGGCACAATCGCAGTAGTTCTCCTGGTGCCGCCTTAGCCGATAGAGCGGAACATAAGGCAGCAAAACACAGGAGCCGGGCAAACCCAACATTTGACCAAAGACATGATTCGGAACTGATGCATATAAGGCCAAACTCGCGACGCCGAACACTCCCTAAGGTATTCGGTCTTTATGAGGGCGGGTGGGATAACGCCCGTAGTAATAAGCCCCTAGATTCCAGGTACGTGCAAAACTCTGACGTGGCCACATGCCAAAACGCCAGCCTCCTCCTTGGTTATGCCAAGAAACCAGGGGATGTGCATCAACAAGAGACAGTAAAAAAGGTTTGTGCAGGGTCTTAATCTGAAAAGAATCCTTGGATCGGGTCCCTGCTGCACGTCTACGCTTGTGTCTCCATTGTGCCGTATCCTGGACGGGCGTAGCACGGTGTTCATCTGTAAAAGAGAGGAACTTAGTTAAAGAAAGATCGTGTCGAAGATAAGTTATGCTAAATAAATGAAGTATAAATCGAAATTGGTAAAATTGAGCTTTATTGTCTCTTCTTTTATATGCGCGGAGCCCCTAGTATAGGGGTATACGGCTATTAAGCCTTTATCAATTGTATGTTTATGCCGGACTCGTCTAGCCGTGTCCGTGGTCTTGACGACCTGTTTAGGTGCTTTGGCTGGTGAAGCCGCTTTATTGTGGGGCTGTCAAGGCAGCCGCACTGTCTTCCGCGCGGGAGGGACACTCAATGTTTTACCTTTAATGAGATGATGCCTCGTGGACCGGGCATCTTAAGCGTAAGAGATGCATAATGCGGTATTGCGTTAAAGCGGGCGAAAGCTTCGCGTCCCAGCAGTGCTTGATAGCTACTTGAGAATGGGGCGATGTGGAAAGTTAGCTGTTCGTGACGGAAGTTATTGGAGGAGCCGAACATAACTTCTAGCCGGAGAAAACCCATGCAACGGGCGTCCGGGCCTGGCGTTACCCCTTGAAAGGAGGTTTTGCTATGGCGAATTTTTGTTGGGTATATCCCCATGTTGCGGATTGTGTCCTGGTATAACAGGTTTAGACCACTGCCGCAGTCCATCAGGACATTTGTAAAGTGGAGTCCGCCGATTATTGGATCTAATACCAAGGCAGTCCAGCCTGCGTTCCGGATACTTCTAGAGTAATCCTGATGGTCGAAGGTGATCGGTTTTAACAACCATTGGCGAGACTCCTTTGGGATAGGCCGTATGGCGTGTATCACTGTTGGCGCCATTCTGTTCGTCACGTGAAGTAAGTTTACTGTTTTGACTTCTTGTTGGAAATCCTTTTGTTTCCTGGTGCTCTACTTGTGGGGTTCGTCGTCGTCCTCACTTGGTGTGTCGAGCCCCTTGTGTTCGGCGTTGAGTTTGCCGGCTTGCTTGAAAACCCAACAATCTCTGTGGGTATGGTTCGCAGGCTTCCCGGGAGTACTGCGTATTTGACATATCTTTTCCAAGATTTTGTTTAAGTTGGATAGCTCGTCCCTGTTATCCTTGAGGGGCGGCTTTCTCTGATTCTGCCGCGAGCTTTTGAATCCGGCGTTGACCGCCGTGCTCTTTGGGCCGTTTCCCTTATTCCGGCACTGGTCCTTGCTGCATTGGGGTTTTCTGTTTCCATCCCTAACTTCGGATGTACTTGGGTCACTGGTGCTACATCTTGCCAACCAGCTGTCCTCTTCTGCGCAAAAGCGGGTCATGAGGCTTGTTAATGCGGCCATTTTTCTTGGCTTTTCTTGACCGAGGTGTCTGGCGAGCCATTCGTCTCGAACATTGTGCTTAAAAGCTGCTAGGGCTTCGGCGTCCGGACAGTCGACTATCTGATTCTTTTTCGTAAAAAATATGTTCCAGAATTTCCGGGCTGACTCTCCGGGTTGTTGAGTTATGTGACCGAGATCGTCTACATCCGGAGGGCGGACATAGGTCCCTTAAAAATTTGCCCGGAAAGCATCCTCAAGCTCTTCCCAACTTCCAATGGTGTTTTCGGGAAGGCTTTTGAGCCAATGCCATGGAGGTCATCTCCTCTGGCCATGTGTATGTGGAGGATATAATCCTCGATCCAGACCCCAGGGTCTGTTGTTCCGTCGTACGCCTCTATGTTTACGGGCTTGAATCCCGCTAGAAATTCATGGTCCAGCACCTCATCGGTGAAACATAGAGGGTGTGCGGCAGCCCTGTATTTGGGTGTGCCATGATGTTCGGATATTTGTTGTGTTGCATTTCTTACTAGAGCTTGCTTTCTTGGCCCGTATATAGATCTGGCTGGGCCGTCTTTTTGATGTGGATCCTTTGGTGGATCGCGTGCCGGCTTGTGTGCGGCGCCGCTTGCCGCTCCATGCTGGCCATGCGGTCGTCCATCCGACCGGATGGCTTTCCTATTTTTTGACTGCGGGGGCTCTAAGGCCTCCTCGTCAAATTCAGCCAGTAGCTTTCGCTTTGGATAGCTTTTTGTGCGGCGACTGCCGGCATATTTGTCTGCGGTGTTGCGTACTTTGCTCCATCTGATTCTGAGTGCATCTTCTGCTTCTGCTTTTCAGGCTATGCGCAGTGGCGACGAGCCTTTTGTGGAGGTTCTTCTGCTCCATGAGTTTATCCGGCGTAAGGTCGTTTGGACTGTTGTTTCGCCGGGGACGGGGTGTTCAGTTTGTTTATCCAAGTTGGCCTGTTTGGATGCTTGCTCGAAGGCATGTTCGTCGTCCGCCGGCTCGTCCTGCTCTATGGCTGGGTCTGTATGGCTGCTGTCTCTGTCGATGCGGGGCTTGGAGCGGCGCTTACGTCGCCGCTTTGATTGCTTTTCGAGTGAACGATCCCTCGTTGCATCCCTGTGTTCCTCGTCGTCGCTTCCTTTGGGTGTGTCCACCATGTATACATCATGAGATGAGGTGGCTGTCCAGTGCCTTATAGGCGTTGGTTCATGTTCATCTCCTACATCGTCGTCCATACCATCGATGTCTTCGGAGTCGAAGTCGAGCACGTCGTTTAAATTATCGACAGTGGCTATGAAGTGGGTGGTGGGTGGGCTTTGAATTTCTTCATCGTCCGCATCCCAACCTTGTCGACCATAGTCCGGCGAGGGCTCTCTTGATAAAGAGAGAGATTTCAGTGAATTCAGAATATCGCCGAAGGGCGAGTGCTGAAAGATGTCCGCGGCGGTGAACTCCATGATCGGCACCCAATCAGGTTCGATCGGTCGGGGCGCGGAGGGCTCGGAGTCTGGAGAGGAGTCCAGTTCCTTGGAGTCACGAGCTTCGCGGAGAATAGGTCTGGTGTTCGGCTTGATCGCTGTAGAGATTGCAGCCCCCGAGGCGGTGTCTAACCACCCATCCTCGATTGGTGTGATCGGCTCCGAGCTAAGGGTCGGAGTGGACACAGGTGCGGCCTCTAGGGCACTGTTCGGCGGCAGAGCTAAATCATGCCCACCGTGACAGTGCGGCACGCTCGGCTATGGCTCAAATCCGTCGAAGATCAAGTCTCCATGGATGTCGGCCGTGTAGTTCAAACTTCTGAATCTGACCTGATGGCCAGGGGCGTAGCTTTTGATCTGCTCCCGATGACCAAGCGAATTGGCCCGCAGTGCAAAGCTGCCGAATATGAAGATCTGTCCGGGGAGAAAAGTCTCACCCTTGATCGCATCGCTGTTGATGATCGGAGAAGCCATCGGGCCAAAAAGTGACGACACAGAGGAACTCTCAATGAAAGCACCAATGTCGGTGTCAAAGCCGGCGGATCTCGGGTAGGGGGTCCCGAACTGTGCATCTAGGCCGGATGGTAACAGGAGGTAGGGGACACGATGTTTTACCCAGGTTCGGGCCCTCTTGATGGAGGTAAAACCCTACGTCCTGCTTGATTAATATTGATGATATGGGTAGTACAAGAGTTGATCTACCACGAGATCAGAGAGGCTAAACCCTAGAAGCTAGCCTATGGTATGATTCTTGTTCGTCCTACGGACTAAAACTCTCGGGTTTATATAGACACCGGAGAGGGCTAGGGTTACACAGAGTCGGTTACAATGGTAGGAGATCTACATATCCGTATCGCCAAGCTTGCCTTCCACGCCAAGGAAAGTCCCTTCCGGACACGGGACGAAGTCTTCAATCTTGTATCTTCATAGTCCAGGAGTCCGGCCGAAGGTATAGTCCGGCCATCCGGACACCCCCTAATCCAGGACTCCCTCACCCCCAACCCCTGAAAATCGACTGACCCAAAAGTCGATTCAGTCGACTGAAGTGTGGCTCAATCGGAGCAGAACAGTAGCACGAGCGAGGGGGAGAGCAGCAGCAGCAGATCCGGCTAGTATGGACGCCGCCGCCGAAGGGGCCTCGCATTGGGGGAGAGCTGCCATGGAGATGTCGCCCGCGGCGCCGGCTTCAAGGTATCCGCTCCATGTCGGTGCGGTATGGAGCACCGTCGGCGCCGGGAGGTCGAGTTAAGGAGAAGGTGCGATGCGATGAGTGTAAAACCTCTTTGGTGGCGCCGAGTAGGCCTCGGCTTCGTCCGAGGAGTCGATGAGGATGCTGCGGTTCCGGTGGAGCAGGTTAAGGCGGCGCTGTGGGGATGGAACAGCCGCGATAGACGAGGTGATCGTCGGAGTAGCTCCTTAGAGGTGGAGGACGGGGCGGCTGAACCAGCGGGACGGCGAGATGGACGACGGATCCTCATCCGGGGAGGTGGACGAGGGACGTCGAGCTGTTGCGCTGGACGACGTCGTCGGGGAAGAGGCTCCGGCTGGGCAGCGATGATGTGGCGGACGGAGGAGGCTGGGGTTTCGCGGCTGGAGCGGAGAGGTTATGGCGGCCTGGGATTTCGAATGGCGAAAAGGGGGCGATGGGAGGGGGTGAAGCATGACTTAGGAACGCGCTTGTCCAAAATGTAGGGTGTGTTACAAAAGTAACCCCCACCGATTTGAACTAGCGGCCCTTTCAGCTCAAGGTTAGAAGGGGGATTTCGCGTGTCGGGATTTGGCAGCTGGAGGGAGTTTTCGCGCGCGTTGTAATTTCGGGATAGCAAGGCGCAGGTTGTGAAGGCGCCAGTTTTGGGAGCACGATATCTAAATTTTCGGGATATAACAAGACACGGGTTGAATTTAAGGGACAAGCCTAACATGTAGTAATATTGTACTTGTACGTACCAAATCAATTCGCCCTTCCCTCAACCAAAAAGAAAACGAAAAAAATAAAACTATTCACACCACACAAAGAGAGAGTCTTGCCCCGTTTTACTATACAAATGCTATTCAAAGCTACTCCCTCCTTCCATCTATATAGGGCCTAATGTGTTTTTCGATGCTAACTTTGACCAAATATTAGAGCAATGATATATGACATGCAACTTACACAAAGCATCCCATTAAATTCGTCTGTGAAAGGTTCTTTCAATTATATAATTTTCACATTGTGCATGTCATGTACTATTAATCTTGTCAATAGTCAAAGCCGGTATTAAAAATCTCATTACGCCCTATATAGATGGAAGGAGGGAGTATGAATCCATGTTATGTCCGATTAAATTTTTCCACTTGCTGTATAATGCATGTAACCTACTCATACCAACATTTTAGTGCATTCCAAATGTCTATACTACCGCTGCAATTCGAACTAAATTTGAATTCGTTTCTCTATTTCAGTAAGAATCTACAATCATGATTGTTGCCAACTTCAACCATCATAGTTTCCTTGCTATCCGCCAGATATAAATCAGACGGCCTATAATGCAGGATGGCAGGCACACCATCATCAACAACTCCGTTTTTTTATACGAGTAGAGATAAAACATACTAAATGTCGTATACCATGTTCATAACCACACCATATGTATCACCGTTATATATATTCACACATCCGTCGGTTTGAAACACTATAATAAATTCTTCAAATATCTGAATTCACTTTTTATAATGAAGTATATATGATCTCTATTCGTCTTTTACACCCACACAACCCTCTTATCTTTGTAGCTAGCGCTAACTTTCTCTTGTGCATGCACACGCCCGCGTCCCTTTCACCCTCCCTCAGCATTCTCTAGCTCCATCGCGCAAATTCTTCCTTTCACTTTAGGTCATTCATCCACGGTGTGTGTAGGCCCCCCATCTCCTTCTTTACGGCACACATCGATCGATATGCCTCTCTAGCCAGGTGTGCCTAGCACAAACACAAGCTTCCCCTCTTCTCTTGTCACCGTCCATGCCTCACTCCCACCACTCTTTTCATCGTTCTCGTACTCGCACACTCCTCCCCCTCGATATAGTATGCCTCTCGTACCACCTCCTACATTCATCCCTCTCTCTCTATCCTTCTCCTCGTGCCTCATTTGCTTCTAACACACACATGCATGTATACTTATCGATCTCCCAACATATACCTAGATCGACTTTAACTACCCCCCATCGATCAACGTACCTCACAAGTTATGTCTCTCCTTTCTCTTACAAAGGGTGATTGATCTTCCTATGTAGTTACGTATGCTTACCACAGCCACATCATCTCCCCTCATCATTCGTGCATGCCTCCTGACCCGTCTCTCACACGCACATGCATAGAAAACAAGCAGCCATCTCCTCTCTTATTGATATTGCGGGCGTGCCCTCCGTTTGTCTAGCAAGCCTATCCCACCATTTGTTAGAGCAACTCCACTACCACCCCCTCCAACACTCTAGCTCTGTCTCTCTCCCAACCTTATTCATCTCCTGCATATATGCATGGATGTCGATCGATCTCCCCTAATACATGAGGCAGATCGATCTCCTTAATACATGAGGTAGGCCTCTCTCCTCCTCCACACATATACCAGCCATTGTACCTCTATAGTTAATTGGGCCTCCCTCTTCCCCCACCACACACCGATAGTCGAGCGCTGCAGGTAGGTATCCATGCCACAGAGACAAACTGCACATGTCCCATCTCACGTTCCAGTAGGCCGACCACTCTATATCTTTGATGTGGGCACACACAAATTCGATGGCACTCTTTATCGATCGCGTGCGCGCGCACACACACACACATCATCCCTCTCTTCGATTCTATGGACACCTCAAGCCGATGATACCTCCACTCTCTTCTTGTGGATCGCCCCCTCTCTATATATATGTTATATCCAGGACTCTATTTCACACACATTGCATATGTTAAATTTTTTGATTGAACCCACACACTATATCTCTCTCACACAACCCCACGCAGGTGGTGTACGTATACAAGAAGAGAATAGGTGCACCGTGCACGTACTCATGCTTCGTGCCCAGCCACACCCGCGCGGGTACACGATGGAGCTCATTTCTTTACGAAATGGCAGCCCATGTGATAATTTGAATGCTTGTAGCGGTTGTTTACCTAGGGAGGTCGTGTACCACGCGTGCACGAAACAAAGTTCAACTTGACGCGTTGCCGTATTATTTTTAAATAAAGTTATAGCGCTCAATGGCACGTACACAGAATATAAAATGATTTTTATGGAGGAAAAGGTAGTCCGCTCTTCAGAGTATCTCACACAAGGCTCCGATGGCCTCTCTCTCTCACCATAGGTCACTGATCCGGCCGCATCCCATCCGCCGGGGGAAAGGGAGTGTGGTGGCCTCTCTCTCTCTCATCGTTGGTCACTGATCCGGCCGCATCCCGTCCGCCGGGGGAAAGGGCGTGCGGTGGCCTCTCTCTCTCACCGTTGGTCACTGATCCGGCCGCATCCCGTCCGTCGGGGGAAAGGGAGGAAGTGCATCGTTTCTCCATTCGACGGTGCCGAGGCAGCACGTCCCGATCCGTGGTACACGCCGTTCTCTCTGACCAAGCTCCGTGCGGCAGGGCCTACGCCACCCGCTCGTAGATTCCGCCCGCCGCCGCTCACCTAGTTACATCCCGACGACCTCCAGGTATCCCCTCCGGCCTTGCTCCACTGCCCATTTTCCCACGTTGCTGCATGTGGATCTTCCATAGTTCTTTGCCCAAAACGTCGCTCGTCCGGTGTACTTTCCATATTGCATTCTCGTCCTCAGACCGTTTTAGACAAACACAACCGTGTTGTTATCTTCCCTTAGGACAAGGAATATGCTTCTTTTTTATCATCGCATGTGTCATCAACTGTTATTGGCCAGTAATTGTTTCCTTTCTACCTCTTTTTTGCAAATAGGGCTATCCATTTCACGTCGTTGCTATTGCAACCTTTTGGTGAACTGCACAAATCACTTTTTTCTTAAGAGTGTTTTGTGCAGTTGTACTAAAATGTCACACGGGCAACGTCTCTACATTTCAGTGCGACTGCACAAAGGGAGATTGGTTTTGCTCTATCCTCCTCGTCCAACTCCGAGCCTAATCTTCTCCAACTAGTTAGTCTTAAGAGAGACTTCAAAGGTGACCGGCTTCTATTTGTGTGTTATTGTTTCATCAGCAGTCCTCTATTATCGTAATCACACTTGATATCTTTGGAACAGGGACGCTCAACTCTATTTTAGTGGAAATGCACAAAATGATCGGACTGTTGCATGCTCCAGACAGCTACTTTTTTCCCAACATACCTTGTTGATTTAGACAGAGCTGGGGGGACGTTGCTGCCAATGAAAGCATGGATCAATTTTAATTTAACACCTTATCACAACTTTGTCTTTAGTTGTGATGTAATTATTAGCTCTGATCTGCTAATAATTGACATGCATTAGCAAGGAAGTTAGTTTTTTATTGTTTCCGAAAGAGCATCGATGGCAAGACACGCGAAACAAAAGCTAAAAGCTCACACCATTGTACAATTTCAGGTCGCTGGAAAATTATTTTTATAGTACGTCAATTATGTAAACAAATGATGGAAGCTTGATAGCATTGCCAGAAGCCTCTTCATCATCCGGGTCCATGTGCCATGCACAAAATTATACTCCTTCGTTCCTAAATATTTGTCTTTTTACAAATTTCAAACGGGCATATTTTAGAGTGTAGATTCACTCATTTTGCTTCGTATGTGTACTCCCTCCATTCCTAAATATTCTATTCGTCTTAATAGAGATTTCAATAAGTGACTACATACGGAGCAAAATGAGTGAATCTACACTCTAAAATATGTCTATATACATCCGTATGTGCCAGTCCATTTGAAATCTCTAAAAAGACAAATATTTGAGAGAGAGAGTAGTCACTCGTTGAAATCTCTAGAAAGACAAATACTCCGGAGTATATTTAAGAACCGAGGGGGTAGTGCACAACCGCATGGGAGACTCGGCCCGGTCGTTGCGCCGCATTGATAGTGAGTAATGAATAGTCAAATCATAAGCCCCACCTTTCCCACTGTAAGTTGCTCTGAAGAAGCAACCATCAATACGCTCTTCTTTGAATCCGCTCATACTACTCCATCCGTCACTGTTTATACAACGCGCTTCAGAAAAAAGAAAAAAATCTGTGGGACCAAGGCGACTAGCGATCGGCCTGAAAAATATCATTGGTAGTTATAGCACGGCGTCTATTACTAGAGGGAATAATGCGTACACACATGCATACAGTGCTTCCACCCCGGGTACACACATGCATGCACTCCGTAGTAGTACAGTAAATGGAGAGAAAATTGTGGACTTGAGTGCGGTTACCACGCCCTAATTAATTGAGCATTATACCAAACGCGTCTAAAGTCTCTTTGGTGGTGGAAATGCACTAAGAGAAATGCATCATAATGAAGAGCGCCCTGTAAACTGTGACGGAGGGTGGAGTAGTATGAAGGTGCAAAACCAAGTACGCGTACTACTGCGCTTGGCTCTTCGCCCCTTCATGAAGTCAAACAATGATGGTACTCCACATGTTGGGTACTACAGTGTATGCCTCTGACAATCTGACACCGAATGGACTGATGCATGTCCACCGAGGGTAGGTTGCGTTAGTCAAAATGCGTAAGCGAGCTTCACCTTGTCCTGCAAGCTTCTCCTCGTTCTGCGAGTTGACGGGACACACCAAAAAGTAGTGCTAGTCCATACTCCCTCCTTTCTGGTTAATATGGCTTAATCTTTTTTGCGGGTAAATGAGAGAGCTTTATTCATATATAAGCATTCTTAGGACGATCAGCCAAGACACTGGTCACTAGGAAGCAAGGTACCCTGCAAAAAAAAGTAGGAAGCGAGGTGTTTCATCAAGCCAGCTCTCGGCCACATTCAAAGTGCACCAAGCATGGTTCGCACGAAGATGCGCCGCAAGGTTTGCTGACCTGTTTACATGCTGAATAACAAAAAAAAGAGGAAATATTACTGAGCGCTACTATTTGTAACAGGATATGAGCCAGAATTAAGCGAGAATTGTGGCGAGTGTTCCATCCAATCAACTTCCATTATCACATGTGAGAACCCTCGAAGAGAACCAAATGTGTTGAAGATTGCTTTATCACATTTTAAAATTATAATAAGCGTGCAGACGCTCCTCCATCTGGTTCCTAGTACTAGTATAGTACGTACCTTTATGGACTATAGTAGTAGTACTAGTAAACTTTGCGCTTGGCTGTTCGGGAAGTCGAACAATAATAGCACTAGTAATATAGTGTATGCTTCTGGCAAAATCTGACACCGAATTAACTGCTGCACGTCCACCGCCCGAGCGAGGGAGAGCTTGCATTAGTCAAAAGTTTCTCCTTGTCCTGCGAGCCACCGCGCGCAAGCTTCTCCCGCCCTGCAACCTTCTCCTTGTTCGGCAAGTTGACGGGACACAGCAAAGTAATGCTAGTCCATGCTGCCTCCTCTCCGGTTAATATGGCTTAATTTCAAACGAGATAAATACACTGTCTGTCACTGTATATTTGTAAAAATACGGTCAGTGGACTTCATAATACTCTCACTGCGCTCAATATATATATTTTCCGATGTTCATATGGTCACTAGCTCACCCTGACTGAGTATGTGTGTGCATGCACGTGTAGGTTGAGCACTTGAGCGTGACCGTGTGTGTTCCGTCGTGTGCTCGGACATGCATGCATTAGGGCGTCGCGCGCGGTTTTGCATCCATGTGTACGTGTGACTGTTGCATACACGTAGGGGGAGTACGTGTAGGGGCCACTAATGAGCAGTCAAATCACACAGTAAGTTAGTCGGAAGAAGCAACCATCATTTCACTCTTGAATGACATGTACACAATATAAAATGGTTGATATGGAGAGAAAAAGAAAACCACTATATATAGACTAGCAGGAGCCTAAGCTACAAGCCTGCTTGCTTAGGTTGCTCTCTTCACAAGCATAGAACGACGGGCTTGATCCCGCAGCTGGGGGAAGGGAACAATGTTCTGCGTAGACGCGGTCAACATCGGCGAGGGAGAAAACCCACAGTCGGCGCGTCCCAATCGGGGGTCACCGCGATATGGGCCGATGCCGCGTCCCAACCGCCCTTCTAGCTACCGCCCGACGTCCCAGGTAGTCCATCTTCCTTTTGGAGCCGGCTTGCTCCACTGCCGTAGCTCCATCTCCATGTCGATCTTTCTCTACTTCTACCGGCTTCTACTTGTGATGAGTTTATGTCTCATGAACTAGTGCCAGTACTATTATTCTAATCACACTTCCTCAATATCTTTGCCATCAGGGATGCTCAGGTCGATTTCAGTGGAACTGCACAAAAGCATCGTATGATCCGAGGGTGCCAGCCGTCTTTCCTTCGACAGGTTCTACCTGGCCAGGAAATTAAATCATGTTTAGGGTTTAGGGTTTAAGTCGTAGTGATTCCATCAGTAGTTTTTCTATCATACACGCTCTCACAACTTTTTTCTTTAATTGTGAAGTAAATATTGGCTATGATCTGTGAATCATTGAGATGCATCAGCATGCGTGTTAGTTTTCCTTTGTATTTGATGGAATGTTGTAACGGGGCAACCTTGGAATAGGAATGAAAATGAAGTGGAAAAGTTTCCGTTTTTCTAGAGAAAAAATGGAAACGGAGAGAAACCAACGTTTCTTTTCGTTGGATCACGCCATCGAGCAAAACCAACATTTAAATCACGTCTATCGTGTTCGTGTCTCACCCTCCTCCACGGCTTGACCCCACACGGTCGCTCGGCATGCCACTCACCGCAAACCGAGTAGTATACCATAACTTTCCCGCCTGCTTGTCGATGGATCGCGCCATGGAGTACTAGCACTGCTGGAAGAGATTGACGAGTTGGGGAAGGACAACTAGTTGCAGCACGGACTCCCAAGAACTTACTACTGGAAGAGATCGCGCATGTTGTAGCCGGCTATTGCGACCTTTGAATGCGGAGCAGCCGCGTGCACCCAGAAGCGGCGCGGGCGACGCTCTCTCGGCCGGCGCACCGGAATCAATGCCGGTGCCAGTGAGAGGTCGCGTCCGCTCTGGCCGGGCATGAATGCGGCACTGACCGTTTCGGGCGGGAAGCACGCGCGGGTGATGAAGAGGGTTCGGGTAGGTCAGGACCGGCCGTGGCAGCAGTCCGGACGTGCGCAAACAAGAGATGTTGTACGTTAATATGCTGCGTATATAACTAACAACGTAAATAATGTGCCAGTTGGACAAATATGATTGGAGATGGAGATGTGAGGGAGTCCTGGATTAGGGGGTGTTCGGATAGCCAAACTATACCTTCAACCGGACTCCTGGACTATGAAGATACAAGATTGAAGACTCCGTCCCGTGTCCGGAAGGGACTTTCCTTGGCGTGGAAGGCAAGCTTGGCGATACGGATATGAAGGTCTCCTACCATTGTAACCGACTTTGTGTAACCCTAACCCTCTCCAGTGTCTATATAAACCGGAGGGTTTTAGTCCGTAGGACAACATACACATCAACAATAATACCATAGGCTAGCTTCTAGGGTTTAGCCTCCTCGATCTCGTGGTAGATCTACTCTTGTACTACCCATATCATCAATATTAATCAAGCAGGACGTAGGGTTTTACCTCCATCGAGAGGGCCCGAACCTGGGTAAAACTTCGTGTCCCTTGTCTCCTGTTACCATCCGGCCTAGACGCACAGTTCGGGACCCCCTACCCGAGATCTACCGATTTTGACACCGACATTGGTGCTTTCATTGACAGTTCCTCTGTGTCGTCACCGTCAGGCTCGATGGCTCTTACGATCATCGATAGCGACGCAGTCTAGGGTGAGACCTTCCTCCCCGGACAGATCTTCGTCTTCGGCGGGTTCGCACTGCGGGCCAATTCGCTTGGCCGTCTGGAGCAGATCGAAAGCTACGCCCCTGGCCGTCAGGTCCGATTTGGAAGTTTTAACTACACGGCTGACATCTGCGGGGACTTGATCTTCGATGGATTCGAGCCACTGCCAAGCGCGCCGCACTATCACGACGAGCATGATCTAGCTCTGCCGCCGAATAGTGCCCTGGAGGCCGCACCCGCATCGGCTCCGACCCTTAAGTCGGAGCGAACTGCGCCAATCGAGGATGGGCGGTTGGACGCCACCTCAGGGGCTGCGACCCCAATGGCGATTGAGCCAAGCACCAGCCCCGTACTCTGCGAGACTCGTGACTCCAAGGAGCCGGACTCCTCTCCGGACTCCGAACCCTCTGCGCCCCGGCCGATCGAATCCGATTGGGCGCCGATCATGGAGTTCACTTCCGTGGACATCTTTCAGCACTCGCCTTTCGGCGATATCCTAAAGTCACTGAAGTCTTTCTCTTTATCAGGAGAGCCCTGGCCGGACTACGGTCAGCAAGGTTGGGGTACGGACGATGAACAAATTCAAAGCCCACCCACCACCCACTTTGTAACCACTGTCGACGACTTAACCGACATGCTCGACTTCGACTCCAAAGATATCGACGGTATGGACGCCGATCAAGGAGATGATGAAGAACCAGCGCCTACTAGGCCCTGGAAAGCCACCTCGTCATATGACATATACATGGTGGACACACCAAAAGAGGGAGATGGTGATGGAACAGCGGAGGATGACCCCTCCAAGAAACAGCCTAAGCGCCGGCGTCAGCGGCGCCGCTCAAAATCCCGCCAAAACAAACACGGTGATTCCAGCACAGGAGATAATAATACTCCGGAAAGCGCCGAAGAAAACCCCCTCTAGCAAGATTTAGCACATGAGGATGGAGAAACCAGCCCCCATGAGAGAGCGGCAGACAGAGAGGTCGAGGACGATAATTATATGCCTCCCTCCGAAGACAAGGCAAGCCTCGACAATGACGAATTCGTCGTGCCAGAGGATCCCATCGAGAAAAAGCGTTTTCAACGCAGGCTTATGGCCACGGCAAGAAGCCTCAAGAAAAAACAGCAACAGCTTAGAGCTGATCAAGATTTGCTAGTCGATAGATGGACTGAAGTCCTTGCGGCCGAAGAGCATAAACTCGAACGCCCCTCCAAGAGCTACCCAAAGCGCAGGTTGCTACCCCGATTAGAGGAGGAGGCACTTGATGCGGCCGACCGGCCACCTCGTGGTCGCGACAGAGAGGCCTCTCGGCCCTCCACTCAAGCCGCACCCCGTACCAAGGCACGGGAATATGCGCCGGACTTACGAGACATGCTGGAGGACAAGGCAAGGCAAACAAGATCGATATACGGATCGCGTGGGCGCCCCACGGCTCAAGACAGTAACCGTCACGCCGGCCACAAATTCGGCGGGGACGAACACAGTAGACAAGGCTCATTGGAGCTACGTCACGATATAGCCTAGTACAGAGGCGCCGCACACCCACTCTACTTTATAGACGAAATAATGGATCATCAAATCCCCGAGGGTTTCAAACCCGTAAGCATCGAATCATATGATGGCACAACAGATCCCGCGGTATGGATCGAGGATTATCTCCTCCATATCCACATGGCCCGCGGCGATGATTTCCACGCCATCAAATACCTCCCACTCAAGCTTAAAGGACCAGTTCGGCATTGGCTTAACAGCTTGCCAACAGGATCAATCAGTTGTTGGGAGGACCTGGAAGCCGCATTCCTCGACAATTTCCAGAGCACTTACGTGCGACCCCCAGACGTCGATGACCTAAGTCACGTAATTCAGCAGCCAGAGGAATCGGCCAGGCAATTCTGGACACTGTTCCTAACAACGAAAAACCAAATAGTTGACTGTCCGGACGCTGAGGCCCTAGCAGCCTTCAAACACAATATCCATGACGAGTGCCTAGCCCGGCACCTTGGACAGGAAAAGCCGAAATCTATGGCAGCACTCATGACACTCATGACCCGCTTTTGCGCGGGAGAAGAAAGCTGGCTTGCTTGTAGCAACAATATGACCAAGAACCCTGGTAATTCGGACACCAGGGACAGTAGTGGCAGGTCGCGTCGCAACAAGCAGAAGCGCCGCATTAACGACGACAATGCTGAGGATACGGCAGTTAATGCCGGATTCAGAGGCTCTAAATCCGGTCAGCGGAAAAAGCCATTCAAACGGAATCCTAGGGGCCCGTCCAGTTTGGACCGAATACTCGACCGCTCGTGCCAGATACATGGCACCCCTCAAAAGCCAGCCAATCAGATCAACAGGGATTGTTGGGTGTTCAAGCAGGCAGGCAAGTTAAACACCGAAAATGAAGACAAGGGGCTGCATAGCGATGACGGCGAGGAGCCCCGGCCACCGAACAACAGTGGACAGAAGGGTTTTCCCCCACAAGTGCGGATGGTGAACATGATATACGCAACCCATGTCCCCAAAAGGGAGCGGAAGCGTGCGTTAAGGGACGTATACGCGGTAGAGCCAGTCGCCCCAAAGTTCAACCCATGGTCCTCCTGCCCGATCACCTTTGATCGAAGGGACCATCCCACTAGCATCCGTCATGGTGGAGTCGCCGCATTGGTTCTAGACCCAATAATTGACGGATTTCATCTCACTAGAGTCCTTATGGACGGCGGCAGCAGCCTGAACCTGCTTTACCAGGATACAGTGCGGAAAATGGGCATAGATCCCTCGAGGATTAAGCCCACCAAAACGACCTTTAAAGGAGTAATACCAGGTGTAGAGGCCAACTATATAGGCTCAGAAACACTTTAAGTGGTCTTCGGATCTCCGGGTAATTTCCGAAGCGAGGATTTAATCTTCGACATAGTCCCGTTTCGCAGTGGCTATCACGCACTGCTCGGGCGAACTGCATTCGCTAATTTCAATGCGGTACCACATTACGCATACCTTGAGCTCAAGATGCCAGGCCCTCGAGGAGTAATTACAGTCAATGGAAACACCGAACGCTCCCTCCGAACGGGGGAGCACACGGCGGCCCTTGCAGCGGAAGTTCAAAGCAGCCTCTCCAGGCAGTTCTCCAGTCCGGCCACTAAACGACCGGACACCGTCAAGTGCGCTCGGAGTAACCTACAACAAGACCGCCTGGCACGATCCGAGCAGGCGTAGCAATGCGGTCCCCAACCCCAACCCTCGCAAAAAGGCGACGCCAGTACTTCGCGTACATAACTACGCTTTAGAGATACCATGGGCATAGGGGGAGGGGCCCCATCACGGCACGCCCAAAACACGGCTTAAACTGTACCAGGGGCTGCCGATTTTTTAATTTTGTCTTACTTTCAGGACTACATCCTTCGGAAGGCCTGTTCGGCAGTTTAATTGCCGCACAAACGATGTAAGAACCAGGGAAGCAGACAAGCCACGCTGCACTACGGAACTCCCAGGTGGTCTCTATCATGAGCAGTACACCCGTTCCGCATACTATTCCGCAGCTTGCCCCTGGAACGGACATGTTAACTAGTCCAACCATCCACTCATCGAATTATTTGTATCGTTCTGCCTTGATCGCACACCTTTTTAATAAACAATGCATATCTTTCGTCTATTTTTGCATTACCTTTTTTTTCTTTATATATGTTCCTTAACGACATGTTGCACCCGTACACGTTGGTACGGCCAAAATACGCCAGGGCTTTAGTACCCCTCAATATGGTGTGAGAAGTCTGAACACTTTAACAAGTGTGGCACCCCGAACTTATAGCATTATATGCATCGGCTCTGAATCATGTCTTGGGTTAATAGTTGGGTTTGCCCGGCTCCTATGTTTTGGTGCCTTACATTCCGCTATATCGGCTAAGGTAGCACTAGGAGAACCACTGCGATTGTGCCCCGGTTGAGCTGGGTCGAGCACCTCAGTGGAGAAAGCTAAAACTAACTGTCATGATGAAGCAAGAGCTGGTCGCTGTTCGAGAGGTTTTTTCGAGTCCCTAAAGACTTATGCCGCTTAGGGCGAGGAGCCGGCTCTGTCCGGCCAAGGCGTGGATAGCGCCCCGAACTCGGTGTTCCGAATACCAAGGGCTTCGCCGAAATTTAAAATTATAGAATTCTATGGCTAAGTGAGAGTGTTCACGCATTATAGTCCGATTGCCTTGTTCGTTGGGCTGGGCGCCTCCCTCGAAGGACCCAAACATGGGAAAAAGAGCGCTCAGGTTTATCCCCGAACACCCCAGCACTAGCGGCACGGGGGCAGAAGCCGACGACTCGCCATCTCTCAGAATTGATAAACAGCCGCACAGAAGGTAATATTTTAAATTCCAACAGCATTGCTTAGCGCATATAAACATGTTTTCAGCGCACAGGACAAAACGAGCAAGTTTCACTCAAAAATTACATCCCTAGAACATTCATCCGCCACAAGGCGGGCACCCTTCAGAACATCCTTATAGTAATTCTCGGGCTTGCGATGCTCTTTCCCCGGCGGTGGCCCGTCCTTCACAAGCTTCTCAGCATCCAGCTTGCCCCAGTGCACCTTAGCACGGGCAAGGGCCCTACGGGCACCCTCAATGCAGACGGAGCGCTTGATGACTTCGAGCCTTGGACAGGCCTCCACCAGCCGCCGCACCAACCCGAAAAAGCTCCCAGGCAGAGCCCCTCCAGGCCACAGCCAAACAATAAGGCCCTTCATGCCCTGTTCGGCCGCCTTGCGGAGCTCGACCAGTTGCTTCAGCTGGTCGCTCAGGGGCACGGGGTGTCCGGCCTCAGCGTACTGAGACCAGAACACCTTCTCCGTCGAGCTGCCATCCTCGACTCGATAGCATGTGGCGGCATCGGACACACTCCGGGGAAGATCTGCGAACGCTCCTGGAGAACTCCGGATTTGGGTAAGTAACAAGTAACTCACGTTTATGTGTTTGCTTTGCATAAAGAATGCCTTACCTACCGCTATCTTCTTCACCTCATCCAACTCCTGGAGGGTCTTCTGGGATTCGGCCTTGGCAGATTTGGCATTTTCAATAGCCACCGCAAGCTCGGACGCTTGCGTCTTCGAGTCAAGCTCCAAACTCTCATGTTTTTCCATGAGAGCCTGGAGCTCTTGCCGCACCTTGCCAACCTCGGCCTCATATTTCTCCCGCTCGGTGCACTCCGAGGCCGCACTCTTCTCGGCCTCGACCAGCGCTTGCTTAAGGGTCGCCACTTTAGACGTGGCCCCTACAATAGCCACGATAATCCTGTCATTCATTGCAATTGCACCTTTTTATATATATTTTTAACAAGGTATTTCTTACATTCATTATCCTCGAGTTGCTTCTTGGCACGCTCGAGCTCTTGCTCGGACCGCTCGAGGTTCTGCTTTAGCGTGTCCATTTCCGCAGTCAATGCGGCGGACGCAAGCAGGGAAGCCTGCATACGCATATTGACTCATTTTTGTTAGACTCCTGCGAATTTTATTTGATCTTTTATTCGGCTTTTCTTCTTGAATGCCAAACAGAGCATCAGGGGCTGCTGTCTATGCGGTAATATTATTTAGACATTCTTTACTTACCTCAAAGCCTGTTAAAAGGCTAGTACAAGCTTCAGTCAGTCCGCTGTTGGCGGACTGAACCTTCTGGACTACCGCACTCATAATGGCACGGTGCTCCTCGTCGATGGAGGCGCCTTGGAGCGCCTCCAACATATTGTCCGACGCCTCCAGTTAGACGGGGGCCACCGGCATAGTGGGCTGGCTCCTCTTGGAAGGAGGTCGCCCGCCGGACTCTGGAACCTTTAAAGGTTCCGGAGCAGTGTCCGGCCTAGAGCCGGACTCGGAGCCCAGGGGGGTTTCATCCCCTTTGCTCCTGGAGACTGGGAGGTCGCCTTGCGGTGCCTCCAGGACCACCTCCTCCTGGCTTGAAACCTGTTGGGACAACACTTCGGTGTCGTCCGTAGGGCGGGGGGAGGAAGCCGTCAGAAGCGAGTTCACATCCGACGAGTCCAGTGAGCCGCTCGACGACGCGTCGAGCCGGTCTTTTGATGGGCTGCATAAACATATTCGACGTGAGGGAAAGCTGTGCAATAAATGAATACTATGAATTACTCTGGTATCCAGATACTTACGATTTGGCCAGGGGCTTGGCCCTAGGCGCCCACTCCTCTCCGCCGCCGTCGGCGTCGGTGGAGCAGTCCGGAGGAAGGGTTTTCCCCTTGTTCGACCCTTTGGCCTCCCTAGTTGGGGCAGCCTTCCTTTTCTTCCCTTCCCTCGCTGGAGGGGGAGGGGTCTCTTCTTCCTCCTCCTCGTCTTCGCGGGAGGAGTGCGTCTTGGATTCGTCGGATGATGAATCCGACACCTCCGGGCACCGGGCACTCTTTCGAGTCCCCGTGGCCTTCTTCTTGACCTTCTTCTCCGGCACCACATAGGGTGCCGGAACCAGCAGCCTCGTCAAGTGAGCATCCGCTGGGCCTTCGGGCAATGGAGCCGGACAGTTGATCTGTCCGGACGTCACCTGCCAATCCTGTTAAAAGAAAGGGAGCTTAGATCCCACATGGAGTCAAACTATGAAAAACTAATACCCTGTAAAAGGAAAAAAACAGCTTACCGCGAGAGCGTGACGCTGCACACTAAATCCGCGATCCTCAGTAGCGGATGCGGGAGCCTCGACGCCCTTGAAAAGCACCTTCCAGGCATCTTCGTATGTCGTGTCGAAGAGCCTGCTCAGAGTTTGGTGCCGCATCGGGTCGAACTCCCACAGGTTGAAAGCCCGTTGTTGGCACGGGAGGATCAAGCGGATGAGCATAACCTGGACTACGTTGACAAGTTTGAGCTTCTTGTCCACCCGGGTTTTTACGCATGTTTGGAGTCCGGTCAGCTCTCCTTTTTTACCCCACGATAGGCCCGTCTCTTTCCAGGACGTGAGCCGCGTTGGGGGTCCGGACTGGAACTCAGGGGGTGTGACCCATTCGGCGTCGCGCGGCTCGGTGATGTAAATCCACCCCAATTGCCACCCCTTCAGGGTCTCCACCAAGGAGCCCTCGAGCCAGAGGACGTTGGCCATCTTGCCCACCATGGTGCCTCCGCACTCCGCCTGGCTGCCGCGCACCACCTTCGGTTTGACGTTGAAAGTCTTGAGCCATAGGCCGAAATGGGGGCGGATGCAGAGGAAGGCCTCGCACACGATGATAAACGCCGAGATGTTGAGGAAGAAGTTCGGGGCCAGATCGTGGAAATCCAGGACGTAGTAGAACATCAGCCCCCAGACAAATGGGTGGAGAGGGAAGCCTAGTCCGCGGAGGAAATGGGGGAGGAACACCACCCTCTCATGGGGCCTAGGGGTGGGGATGAGCTGCCCCTTTTCGGGGAGCCGGTACGCGATGTCGTTAGACAGGTATCCGGCCTTCCTCAGCTTTTTGATATGTCCCTCCATAATGGAGGAGACCATCCACTTGCCTCCCACTCCGGACATGACTGGAGAAGGTTGAGGTCAGGAGTGCGGACTTGGGCGCTGGAGCTCGAGCGCGCAAGAATGGATAGGCGAAGGAGGAAGAAGGTGTAGGTGAAAAGGTGGATCTTTATCCCCTTATATGGGTGGACGCAACTACATGTATCCACCAGCCTGGCAAGACTCGCTTATCTCCAAGCGCCGTAATCAATGGCGCTGTTGGGTTACCCATGCCCGTATTGATGAGAATCCCAGAATAAGGGGACACGATCTCTGCTTTAACAAGACGTGCCAAGGAAACCGCCTCGCATAACGCGCTGGGATGGGACAGTAAAACGGTCGAATAAAAGCTTGGCCGTGGTGTGATGTCACACGATGGAATACGTCAGCAGATTAGATTTGTGTAAATATTATTCTCTCTATGGCAATATGTGGAAACTTATTTTGCAGAGCCGCACACTATCTTTGTGTTCAAAATCTTCTATGAAGTACTTGGAGGAGGAACCCGCCTTGCAATGCCGAAGACAATCTGCGCGCCGGACTCATTTTCATTGAAGCCTGGTTCAGGGGCTACTGAGGGAGTCTTGGATTAGGGGGTGTTTGGATAGCCGGACTATATCTTCAGCCGGACTCCTGGACTATGAAGAGACAAGATTGAAGACTCCGTCCTGTGTCCGGAAGAGAGTTTCCTTGGCGTGGAAGGCAAGCTTGGCGATACGGATATGAAGATCTCCTACCATTGTAACCGACTTTGTGTAACCCTAACCCTCTCCGGTGTCTATATAAACCGGAGGGTTTTAGTCCGTAGGACAACATACACATCAACAATCATACCATAGGCTAGCTTCTAGGGTTTAGCCTCCTCGATCTCGTGGTAGATCTACTCTTGTACTACCCATATCATCAATATTGATCAAGCAGGACGTAGGGATTTACCTCCATCAAGAGGGCCCGAACCTGGGTAAAACTTCGTGTCCCTTGTCTCCTGTTACCATCCGGCCTAGACGCACAGTTCGGGACCCCCTACCCGAGATCCGCCGGTTTTGACACCGACAAGATGGAAATGGAATTTTACGTAAACACGAATATGCATGTCTATGTCTATGTGTGTGCGCGACGACTCTCATGACCTGGAAGCGGGGGCGTGTTTTTGATCGAGTTTTCTTTCTTGGTACGTTAGAAAATCAGTTTGTCTAATTCTCATCTAGATGTTATTTAAGGATATCACATCTAAGCTCCCACAAGTATATAATGTAGCAACAAGAAACAAAAAAACTAGGAAAAGACCACAAACTGAGTGGACATCAACTTATATGTGACATAACTATGTCACATCTAGATGTTTCCTAGATAGACCCTTAAAACATTGTCCGCCAGTTTTCGTTTCTTTTTTCCAGGAACACGCGTATTCTATTTAAAACCACTGCTATGGAGAGATTTTTTTACTCCATTATAGCCTCTTGTTTGATAGAGTTTCTCGCGTCTCACTCTCTCACCCTCTCCATATCAAAACAAGATGACAGTGTCCACTCTATCTCTCTCCTCATCGGTGGTCACAGATCCGGCCGAATCCCGTCCGCTGCGGGAGGTGAGGAGGTGCAGCGTTGACGTTGTCGTCGTCGGCGACGGAGGAAGCCGATGCGCACCGTCCTCTCGGAGCCGGCGCTGGTGTGGACGAAGATCCTCCGCGCCCTTGTTCACTGCCGTCATGTGGGCAGATCCCGCCCGCCCACCTACACAACATCTCGCCCACCCGAGGTATAACTTCTTGTACTGTTCCAGCTCCCTAGGTCACTGCGTGCGGGTTTTCTTCTATGCGACTACTCCCCCACTCCCCATGTATAGTAGCTAGGGTTCGTCGGCTGGTCCAACATCACCTACTAGTACTATTATAGAGGAAATGCCACTCAAAAAGTTGTCCTAATTTATGCCTTGGTGGAGGTATACATGTTGTTTCGACAAAAAGTACATGGTGGTTGTGCGGTCATTGTCCATATGGTGGTAGTACTATCACTGATTAAATGAAGAAATGCTTTTTTTCTCGGGTATCCTGGTTTAGTTCCCATCAAGATAATTATGATGCTTCTGTTTGTTGGTGTACTTTTCATTAATTCTTATTGACAATTGAGATGTCATTGCTAACCCTTTTTTATATTTTTGGAAACAGCGATGCGTGTCTCCATACCCGGGCATGTCTTCCTCAATTTAAGTGGAACTGCACAAAATTGGATGGCCATTGTTGTTCCGCCTCACTGTCTCTGCCACGTGGTTCTTCCTACGTCGAGCTTGATTACTGAGAGGAAACAGACCACAGTGAGGAATTGTTGAACTTCTTAGGTGCCTCACCCGAACTTGATGCCAAATGGATGATGCATCACCACGATGACATATTGATGCTCATGGTTGCGCCTCATGGTTGTGTCGGCTGGTGATGCTGATCGATTTTCAACGAAAAACAAGTTGTCTTCCATCAGTGCTCTTTGCTTGTTTACGCACAAAGATGACATCCTTCGTCAGTTCACCTTGGTTGCATTGGAGATGCAGTCGTCTTTCACGTTGGTGCAATTTTCGCTAGGGTTTTACGACAGGTGGGCCCAAAATGTGGCTGGCTCACCTGTCATACAGCCAAAAGCAGGTGCAGTGAAGGCACCGGAGCTCAGTCCGTACTATAGTAGTATATATATATAAGCGGGAGCCTCAGTGCTTGTTCTCTAGGGTTTGCACTCTCCACACGGTCTCCGCACTACATATATGTTACTCCCTCCGTTCCGAATTACTTGTGCTAGATTTGTCTAGATATGGAGGTATCTAGCACTAAAATGAGTCTAGATACATTTGCTAGGGTTTGCTATATTCACAGTCTCTCACCCTCTCTTAACCAGATCTAAACAAGACTGCGTTGGCCTCTTGTCTCTCTCTCCCCCCTCATAGCTTGTCAAGGAGGCGTCCGTATCCCGTCGCACCAGGAAGGGGAGGAGGTGCAGCGTTCACTCTATCGCCTTTGGCGAGGGAGGCAATCCACTGTTGGCTGCGCTGTTCTCTTTCACCCAGCACCTGTGCGGGAGGGCCACCGACCCCTTCTTCCTCGCTGTCGTACTTAGTGTGGGCAGATCCGGCCTCCCGCCGCACGCCTTGCCACATCCCGACGACCCTAAGGTATAAGTTTCTTTGAAACCGTCGTTGCTCTAGCTGCATGTGGATCTTTTTCGATCTGTAGTCGAATCTAGGTCTTGGTTCAAAGAGGAATGAAGGGTGCGGTGGGCTAGAGCAAGAATCTAGGACGTGGTTCAATGAGGAAAGGAGGGGCAGAAAGTAGTATAGTATGGCTATCCAGTCGCTTTGTAGGTCGAAAAGGGAAAAAGGGGGTAACCCAGTACACACATCTCTAAGGAACCGATCTCTTTGTTGAAAAGGGAAAGAAACCGAGGGGTCGGGTAGTTTGTGCATGACTAGATTTGCTACCCTCACATAGGAAGAAGGTTCAAAGAGAACAAATATGGGACCAGCGCATATATGATGCTTGGCTACATACTCTACATCACCCATTTATACGTGTGGACGCACATGGTGCTGGCATGTCCCATGCAGCTATTTTGCTGTTGTTAATCTCAGAATTAACTACTGATCTATTTTAAAAGAATTTCTCTGTTAATATGAATCAATGCAACCGTTTTAGAAATGCCACTGTCCTATACTTTGTTTTCCGTCAAGATAAGGTAGATGCTTCTTTTTGTGGCCGCATGTTTCATCCTCCTTTATTGGCCAGTAATTGTTTTCTTTTTTGCCTCTTAAAACAGGGATATCTATTCAACTTGTTGCTATAGAAAACTTAAATGTCACACCGGCAACTTTGCTTGATTTCAGTGCAACTGCACAAAACTTGATTGGATTTCCTATTCGTGTTGGTAGATTCGTATTTTATGTTGGTTGTCTCATGAAAGGTCAGTACAGGCCCTCATCCACATGATTGTGCAGTGTGCTTTGAGATGCTGTGCTACTTGTATTGGTACTGTTTTAAATAAATGGTGAATTGAAGCTATTGTATTGCTGTCTTTTCCCATTAAGTAGTGAAAAAATGGGACCAACCCAGACATGATGCTTGTTGTTTTGTTACAACAAATTCAGCGTCACCCCCTTTATAACCCAGTAATTGATGCCACTCTCAGATTTAACTACTGAATCTTATTTCAAAACTGCAACACTTGTTAGGGATTGGCGGGATTACCATTTTTGTGGTCGCATGTTTCATCCTTCTTAATTAGCCAGTAATTGATTCCTTTTTTGCCTCTGTTTATACAGGGATATCTATTCAACTTGTTGCTATTGTGACATTTTGCTTCGCTACACGAAACACTTTGCTTGATTTCAGTGCAACTGCACAAAACGAGATTGGATTTCCTATTCGTGTTGGCAGATTCGTACGTGATCTTGTGTGCGCCATGACAGGTTGGTACTTGCCTTCATCCACATGATCGTGCAGTGTGTTTTGAGATATTGTGCTACTTGTATTGGTACTGTTTTAAATAAATGATGAATTGAATCTATTGTATTGCTATCTTTTCCCATTAAGTAGTGAACAAAAATGGGACCAACCCAGACATGATGCTTGCTGCTTTGTTACAACAAATTCAGCATCACCCCCTTTATAAGCTTTGTCGTTCTTTATACATGTTGAAACAAGGCATTATTAAGATAATGTCTCAGTCAATATGAATGAATCACACTGATGGAGAATTGCTACTCTCCTGCTTTGTTTCCCATTAAGATAAAGTAGATCAGTAGATGCTTTTCTTCTGGGAGTACAAGTCATCAACCGTTATTTCTTAGTAGTAGTTTCCCTTATACCTATTGTTGCTTACAGGGATATCAAAATTAAAGCTCAGTTTTATTCCGACTTCGATTTTAGTTGAACTGCACAAAAGGAGCCAATGTGTAAGGCAAACTGCTGCATTACTGGGTCTAGTTGGTCGTTCCACTTTCCAGAAAGAAGCAGTCACTGTTTGCGCTACATTACAGAAGGAATGACCAAGAAGCTTTACATAGTATTATTAGACACCGGTGACATGACTAGTCTGCAGAGACCATTGGCAATTTAACAATACGTGGAGTGCCCTGGGCAAAAAAGTGCCCAAAGAAGTATAAAAGCTACGACAGGACTCCATGATCATAGGCATTACATATCTTGAATGGGAAAAGCTTGTCAAAGTTTAATCATTGATGTTAGCAAGAAGCCATTAGTTTAATATATTGGAATTGGAAAACCTTGTCAAAATTTGCTCATTGATGTTAGCCAGAAGAGATGCATTTGATATTTTTGAGTGGGACGCCCTTGCTGTGAGCAGCGTTGAGTGTTTTTTCCTATTCCTGTGTCCAGTTTAGAAGTAAATAGTTACTTTGCTGAGATATTCCTGTGTTAAGAGTTTGTTCTGAATATTGTCTATGTAATGCCAGGCCTTGTGTTTGATTGCAAAGTTGAGATTGGAATGTTGTGGCATGCGGCATCACGAGCTGTTCACCGTGCCTCCTGATAATAATGCTTCGTATTGTTTTGCATGTTGATCTAATGCCAGTGATTTGCTTGTTAAGAAGATCATCCTCTTCTGTTGTTTACGTGCTTAAGAAGTTCATCGTCTGATGGTTCATTCATAGCCTATACGACAAGTCGGGTAGGTTAGACGTGAAACCATATGATCTTTCGACCAACTCATGATATTAGGCCGTGATTGGATTGTCGTTTTCCAACCAAAACCGTTTGTAAAACTGACGCTTGTAAATTAAAGCAGATGGTCTCGGGCGAAGGCTCTTGGTTGGTCTATTTTGACTAGTAAAATATCGGAAGTACTTGACACACGATAAAAATGTTGAACCGCATTGCTAATCTAGCCGTTAGGTGTTGTTTCAGCCTTGCCCATGGATGGCATGATACGCACGTCATGCATGTATCGTCTGGTAATGTCGTCCATATAGCAGTGCTCGTAAAATATACACTAGTCTCTCAAATTACACGCGTAACCCGCCGGTTTTACTTACAGACCTCGGGCCCTCAGTTTCATTATGCCTGTATTTTACGCGTTGTTTTCGATGACGAGTAAATTACACTTGTATGTTAATACAGGTTTGAAATAAACCAGAGCTCCCAAGCGCGACCTTACCGTTTCATGCCGTCTCAGTTTCTCGAAGGTTCTCATAGGTGTCCGATGATCCTGGCTTCCTGAATGAGTAGCGGGCGCTGTATCAGACCATCCATAGGGCTCGCGAGGCCCTCTCCGTTGTCCTTCGAGTTGTTGCGCTCGCCGTGGCGCCGAGCATTGTTAACATCGTCAACGAACATGAGGATTCAGGAGATGACTTTATTTTGACTGGATGACACTAGGGACCCACTAGGGCCATAGCCGTACGTACGCAAGTGCCTCCTTATTATGTACAACTATATTTTTTTGCTTTCTCCTGGTTTCCTAACATCACTGTCCCACACCATTGTCAACCTATGTAGTCAATATAAATGAGAGAATTGCACAAGGTGTGGCCGACAGCTGGGACCAAGCAGCTCGAGCAGTATTTGTGTTTTTGAGGCGTGAGCACTGCAGAGTTTTTCTTGGCGATGATTTCGTTGTTGTTCAGAGAAGAGCAGGGTATTAACTGGGCGGGCTGTGGCCCGTCTAGCCCAGGGCAGATATCCAGCCCAGATACTAATTTTTTCAAGATGAAAATGGCTAGCCCAGCTATACGTCTTTTTGACGAATACCCAGGCAAGGTCAACATGTTATTCTCCGCCCCGCTGGGCTGCAAATCTTTACTAGGAGGGATGCATTAGGCTTAACAGGAAAATGGGCTTTAAAAACTAATAAATGGGATGTAATTATAAAAACTTGGCAGTAACTATTAAAAAAATGCACCAAACACGAAATTAGTTTATAAAATATTATTTATGTATTTTGAAAATCTTAAATTTTCATTGTTGCGTGCGCAATGTTTCGTTGGATTTTTACGTAATACAAATTTATATTTAATATAACTAGAAATTTCGGGATAAAAATATTTCGGAGCCCATCAAAATGTGGGAAATTTTATTGAATTCTGTCTTCAACGGTTGGTTGAAATTATAAATCATTGTCCTAGCTAGAAAATGGGCTATACTTTTGACAAACTGTAAATGGGTTGTTGTAAATTCCATTAGAATTCCAAAATGGGTTGTACATACTTACAAAACGCAAATGGGCTATAAGTTCTCTGCTACACACTTGTGGGCCTACTAAGTGACGTGTCCCCTAAAAAAAATGAGTTAACGCGTATGCAAGGCTTTGCCAACTTATTATAGTCAACACACGGTTCTAGCAGCAGTGGCCGTTGGATGTCTATCCAACGGATGTCGTGATTCTTCTTCAATCTCGGATATTCTTAGCTTCAGCCGCCCAAAAAATGATTCCTCTCCCTGACATCTGGGGCACACCATTTCGGAGGCTGACCTGTGGGCCTACTAAGTTGGAGCATACCAAGGGCTTTGTCAACTTAGTCAATAATAAACGTTTCTAGCTTCAGTGACTGTACGATGTCCATCCAACGGCCGTAGTGCTTCTTCAACCTCTGGTCTTCTTGGTCCAGCCACCCAAAGCAGCGCCAGTCGTGCCCCCTGCTCCTGCCTCCCGTGGCCGGCTGTGCTGCCGCGGAGGCCACACCACCCCCATACTACTCCCAGCGCTGGCCAGGCCATCCCTCCACTCACCCACACTCCCTGTTATTCTGCGGCGATGGCAGCCTCACACCGCAACCGAACCAGTGAACCCTCGTACTCCTCTCCGTGCGGGCTTCCACTGTTGCATCTTCCCCGGCTCCACATCGTCCCCTTCCTAGGCCTCACCGTCATCCAGACCACCGCCCTGGTGCTCTCGGCGTGGCGTGGTCAACGTGGTCAATGACCGACTTCCATCGGAAGAGTACTATATGTGGAGAGGCTGACAGCTGGGTCCAGGCGGCCGCAAGGAAGTGCCTCCTTATTACGCGCAAAATAATTATTCCTCCACCTTACAGCAGGGACCCACCGTACGGGCCACCTTATTCCGCGAAAAAACGTTTCCCCCCTGACTGCTCGGACCCACCGGACGGGCCAGCGTATTTCGCGAAAAAACGTTCCCCCCACTGTCAGCTCGGACCCACCGGAAGTGCCTCCTTATTACGCACAAAAAAATGAATACTCCCCTGCTAGCTGGGACCCACCATGGTGGGAGGCTGACTTGTGGGCCTACTAAGTTGACTGGGACGGGGGCCTTTGTCAAATTTAGTCAATATGAACGATTCTAGCTCCAGTGACCGTACGGTGTCCATCCAACGGTCGTAGTGCTTGTTCAACCTCTGGTCTTCTTGCTCCAGCCGCCCAAAGCAGCGCCGGTCGTGCCGCATGCTCCTGCCTCCCGTGGCCGACTGTGCTGCCGCGGAGGCCTCACCGCCCCTACTATTCCCACCGCTGGCCGGCCCTGCGGCGACGGCAGCCTCACATCACAGCCGAACCAGTGAACCCTCGTACTCCTCTCCACGTGGGCTTCCACTACCGCATCTTCCCCGGCTCCTTGTCGTCCCCTTCCTAGGCCTCGCCGTCGTCCACCGCCCTGGTGCTCTCGGCGCGGCGTGGTCAATGTGGTCAAGGAACGACTTCCATCGGACGTGGACTGTATGTGGAGAGGTTGACAGCTGGGTCCACGACCGCAGCAAGGAAGTGCCTCCTTATTATGTGCAAAATAATTATTCCTCCACCTGACAGTGGGGACCCACCAGACGAGCCACCGTATTTCGTGAAAAAAACGTTTCCCCCCTGACTGCTGGGACCCACCAGCTACACCTTCGCATGCAAGGAAGTGCGTCCGGGCAAAGCAAAAAAACAAAACAATTCGCCCCCTGACTGCTGGGACCCACCAGCTACATCTTCGCACGCAAGGAAGTGCCTAACAGTCAGGACCCACCTGGTCGAAGCGTACGTAGCGTTGTCATTCTGGTCGCGAACGTGTACATACATATATATTGGTCGATGTAGAGGCATGCACGTGTCGTAGTAGAGGCGTGCACGTAGCATGTACACGTACGTACAACGGCCAGGGTGCAAGAGAGAAAATACGGCCACGTATGTGTACATACAGGCGTGGTCTCGAACGCCTACTCGCGCATACGTACGACCAGGGCTCGTGTACATGGCTGGGTCGGAACGGAGAAACAGCGTCGTTGTCGTGTTCATGGGGAGGCAACGGAATGCGTCGTGTTCATGGGGAGGCAACGGAATGCGTCGTGTTCATCGGGAGGGCTTGGACGGAACAGGCGATGGAAACGAGGCCTGGCGAACCGCAGAACGGAGGAAACGGCCTTGTGTTTGACCGGCCACGTTCGAAACGGGATCCTGTTCATTGGGAGGGGTCTGGCGTACCGCAAAACGGAGGAAACAGATCTCCAATAGTCGAAACGGGGGTCTTGTTGATCGGGAGGGGTGTGGCGTACCGCAAAACAGACGAAACGGACTTGTGTTGGAGCGCTACGGTCGAAACAGGGGTCCTGTTCATCGGGAGGGGTGTGGCGTACCGCAAAACGGGACTCCACGAGATACTGTTCATCTCCACCGTCGACCCCCTCCAGCCTCCACGAGCTACTGTTCATCCACCGTCGACCTCCTCCAGCCTCCACCTGCGACTGTTCATCCACGGGCTCCTGTTCATCCAGCCTCCACCGCGCGCTACTCCACCGGCTACTATTCAACCACCCCTCTCCATGGGCTCTTGTTCAACCACCCCTCCACGGGCTACTGTTCATCCTGCCCTCCACCGTCTACTGTTCATCCTGCCCTCCACGGGGAGGTCCTGTTCACCCAGCCCTCCACGGGGTCCTGTTCATCCAGCCCCAACCGGCTCGATCGATCGGGGTCCTATTCATCCAGAGGAAACACCACGGGGTCCTGTTCATCCACCCCCACCGGGAACTGTTCATCCACCCCCCCGCAACACTCACTGTTCATCCAGAGGCAGCATCGATGGGCTTCAGTTAGCAGCAGTAGCGAAGGAATCGCTCGATCGGGTTTAGTTAACAGCCATCGATCGATCGCTCGGGTTCAGAAACGCGTAGCTAGCCTGCAGTGCAATCGCTCGGGTTTAGTTAGAGCCCAACGCCTCGCTCGGGTTCAGTTAGAGCCAATGCCTCGCACACATGCGCGTACGTGTACGAGAGACACGCGCATCGCTCGGCCCCCGACCTCCCACCGTAACCGGGAACTCCCCGAAATTTTCCTCCCCCTCGCTTCTACCACGGTTTTTTCCGTCATGGACGGCCCAAAGAATGTCATGCAGCTGCGTCTCCGGCCCGCCCAGGACGAAAAGCCCATTTTGTGTCATGATTTTTTGTCATAGAAGTAGGAGCCCACCACATCTATGATGATACCGGGTTTTGTCACAATTATCGTCATAGAAGTGTCATATGGATGACAGAAAAAAAATTCATTCGGCCGAAAATGTCACAGATGTGTCTTTTTTTTGTAGTGATGGCCGGGGCAGCCACGTACAACTCCCAGCTCATTGCTAGCTGTGGAGCCTGACCCTCACCGGGCAATGTGACCCACCCCGGGAAGTGGTGCCGGACTAGAGTACCAAGGACCTGGTTGGGCCCATGGACACCATCGGGGTGTATCCAACCCCTGCAGTATGACAAGGCCAACACATTAGATATTAATTTGAGGAAACATGAAGGACAAAGGTTAAAACAGAGTACATGCACTTACTTCTCCCCGTTAGGCTGAATCAACCACCTCTGATCGCGGGTCACTGGCATGGCCGGGAGCTTCGTACCACCATGCTGGTACACCTTCATGCCCTGCTCAACCAGCTTGCCATCGCTAAAACTATCGTCAGACCAGGTCTCCTCGCCATCAGCAAGGCCACTAGTCTCTAGAGTCACCTGGGACGGAGACTCTTGGACCGGAGTCTCGTGGGACGAAGACTCTGGGGCCCGAGTCTCCTGGGACGAAGGCTCGGCGACACGAGGCTCGTTAGCCCGAGGCTCATGGACTGGAGTCCAGGAGGGTCCATGTCTGACAGCTCCACCTGAGATGGAGCACTCCGGTGGTACGGAGAATCAGCTTCGGGTGGCGCGAGGAAGGCACAACAGCCTTCCCACCTCTCCTGCTGCCACGTCCACCTCTAGATCCCCTCTTCGTCTTCCCCTGACCTCTCCCGGCCAAATAAGAAGGGCCCGCCGATGTCGCCATGCGGTCTACGAGCGCTCTAAGAAGCTGATGGGGTGGAATATAGCCACCCCTCCCAGCACGCGCCGAGGAAGAAGGATGCTCAAAGCACTCTCGACCCGCGCCAACCATCTATCAACACCTGCAATGACAATGAGTAAACGAACTTAGTACAACATAAACATAATAAAAAAATTGGTGGGTGAAAACAACACCTAAAAATCCCTCACACTAATTAACCTAACTAACCTAGAAACTAACCTAACTAACCTAAAAAAATCTAACTAACCTAGAAAAACCCCTCCTCTTTTTCTTCTTCTTCTCCTCCTCCTCCTCCTCTTCTCCTTCTTCTTATTCCTCTTTCTTCTTCTTCTTCTTCTTCTTCTTCTTCTTCTTCCCCCTTTCTACTTATTCTACTTTTATTCTTCTTTTTTCATCTTTTTTTCACTTCCTCTAATTATGACTATTTAACTCAAACCTAACACTAATATAATATAATGAAACCTAAACTAATTAAACCTAAACCTAAACCTAAACTAAATAACCTAAACTAATGAAACCTAAACTATTTAAACTAAATAACCTAAACTAATTAAACTAAATAACCTAAACTAATTAAACCTAAACTAACTAAACTGAAAAAACTTAAACTAAGTAACCTAAACTAACTATACTGAAAAAACTTAAACTAAATTACCTAAACTAAACAGAAAAGAAAAACAAAAAAACAGAAAAGAAAACAGGGGCGGAGGCTCAAAGTGGGGGCGGCGACGGGCGGCGCTCCTCGGGGGGGGGGGGGGGCAAAGTGGAGGGAGAAAAAGGAGAGAGACAAAGAGAGAGGGTGGTGGCGGGGCGCAGCCGTTAAGTCAATTTTCAAGATTTGCCATCCGGAAGCTCTTTGCTGTCAGCTAGCGGATGACATACAAAACTTTGCCGTATGCTAGCGGACGGCAAAGAGGGGCGCCGTTAGGGGTTGACAGCCAGTGGGCCACCCTCCCCCTTTGTCGTCCGCTTGCAGACGGCAAAGCTTCTATGCCGTCTGCTAGCGGACAACAAAGAGCTAGCTGACAGCAAACAAGCTCTTTGTCGTCCGCTTGTTCTTTGCCATCAACCTTCTGTATGCGTATGGCAAACACCTTCTTTGTCGTCAGCCAGAGGACGGCAAAGAACAGGCTGACGGCAACGATCCCGATTCTAGTAGTGAATCTGGCAAGGCCTATCTAGTATTTTGTCCAAGTTGGATGGACCGTCTCTATTTCCTTTGAATGGCTTCTTCCACTGACCGGGTTTGGACCGTCTCTATTTCCTATCTAGTATCCTCAGTTTCTTCATTGTTGTTCCGACGCTTATTTTTGTTATGTCGTGGCCTTCCATTGCCATCCCTGGCTTCAGAGGTGTCGGGGTCACTGGTGATGTTGCTTCTACGAGCCAACCAACTATCTTCACCCGCGCAGAAGCAGTTCATAAGTGCAGTAAGAAATGCCATAGTTTTTGGCTTCTCCTGACCGAAGTGTCGAGCGAGCCATTCGTCACGGATGCTATGTTTAAAGGACGCTAGGGCTTCGGCGTCCGGACAGTCAACAATTTGGTTCTTTCTAATTAAGAACAGAGTCCAGAGTTTGTGGGCTGACTCTCTAGGTTGCTGGACTATGTGACTAAGGTTGTCAGCGTCCGGTGGCCGGACATAAGTGCCTTGGAAGTTGTCTCGAAAAGCATCCTCCAAGTCCTTCCAGCTTCCTATGGAGTTATCTGGGAGGCTATTCAACCAGTGCCATGCTGGTCCTTTTAGCTTTAGGGGAAGGTATTTGATGGCGTGGAGATCATCACTGCGAGCCATGTGAATGTGGAGAAAAAAATCTTCAATCCATACGGCGAGATCTGTCGTTCCACTGTATGCCTCGATGTTTACGGGTTTAAACCCTTCTGGAAACTGGTGCTGCATTACCTCATCGGTGAAGCACAAGGGGTGTGTGGCGCCTCTAGATTGGGCAACATCGCGACGGAGTTTGGATGACATTCGTGTTCGGTTCTCGGCCCGAACTTGGTTATGCTTGTCGCGCCAGGCTTGATGTCCGTCATCTCGTGTTGGAGCACGTCCCCTGGATCTGTATATTGATCTGGTCTGGCCGGCTCTATTGTCCAGGTCCTGACATAAGTTGTACGTGTAGCCCAGTGCCACTGCCTCTTTGCCTCTATGGCGAGGTGGCGCGGGCTGGTTTCGGGCATAATTGGCCGCTTTGTCCCGTCCACATGGTGGTCGGTCCGGTTCATCAGCATGATTATATCTTGATGGTGTTGGCTCAAGGGCCTCGTCATCGAATTTTGGTAGTAGCCTGTGACTTGGGTAGCTTTTTGCTGGGCGCTCAAGGCCGTATTCTTCAGTAGCCAGGACCTGGGTCCATCTATCATTAAGCGTGTCCTTTTCGGCTTGAAGCTGTTACTGTTTCTTTTTCAGGCTCCTCACCATGGTGATGAGATGTTGCTTGAAGCATTCTTGTTTGAGGGGTTCATTTGGCATGATGAAATCTTCGTTGCCGAGGCTGACATCCTCTTTGGAGGCAGGTAAGTAATTACTATCTTCCGAATCCTCGTGATTGGCGTGTTCGGGTCTGTATTGGCCTTATTCCCTTTCATCCTACTCAAATGCAAGCTCAACAGGTTGGTCGACATCTTCAGCCTTTTCCGAAGTGTCATTGTCCCTGGTGCTGGTATTGCTTTCCTTCACCTGACGCGATCGTGAGCAGCGCCGCTGACATGGGCGCTTTGGTGGTGCCTCGACGGGTTTGTCCTCAATCGGATCTTCAGTGCCGTCGTCATCCTTCTGCTCGGGCGTATCCACCATGTACATGTCATAAGTAGACGTGGCCGTCCAGCACCCAGTGATAGGCGGGTTTTGGCTTGGTTCGGCTCCGACATCGTCGTCCGTTCTGTCGATGTCTTTGGAGGCGTAATCTAGCATGTCGGTTAGGTCCTTGACAGTGGCTATTAAGTGGGTGGTGGGTGGGCTACAAAATTCCGTGCTCTCATCCCCTAGTTCAGGCTGGGCGTAGTTCTGAAGTGACACTTCCGTGACGGCGAGAGATCGCATTAAGTCCAGAGCCTCGTTTAGGACCGAAAGCTGGACGGGTGGCTGAGGAACTATGGAGCTAGGCCTGGTAAATACCACTTGCCTGTGCTCAGTGGACGTAGACCTCGAGAGTTCGGAGTTGGCATCTACAGATGAGTCCAGCTTCCTAATGACAGGGAGAGTCCTATTTGACTCTAGGCCTGCTGACAATATGGTCACCTTTGGGTCTCCGGCAGGGAGCTCCGTAACAGGAGAGAGTCCGGCGGGGCTTATCCTCCCGTCTTCAGACAGAGTGGTCCGCTCTAGATCTAAGGCCAGGGCAGGCACAAGAGTTGATCCTTGAACGGAGTCTGATGGTGGATCCGACGAGCTTCCTTCTTGTAGATGAGGAGCGGTGGCCGAGGCCGAGAACCCTTCGAAGATCAAATCTCCTGGATATCAGCGATGTAATTCAAGCTTCCAAACTTGATCTAGTGATCGGGGGCGTACCTGTTAATCTGCTCAAGGTGACCAGCTGAATTGGCACGTAGAGCAAAGCCGCCAATCACAAAAAGTCGACGAGGGAGAAAAGTCTCCCAGGAAACAACATCATCATCGATGACAAGGTGAGCCACCGATCCTTCTATTGACGACTCAGTGGAACTCTCAATGAAAGAACCAATGTCGGTGTCAAACCGGCCGATCTCGGGTAGGGGGTCCTGAACTATGCGTATGAGGATCAAGGGTAACAAGGGACAAGTGCGACACAATGTTTACCCAGGTTTGGGCCCTCTTAATGGAGGTAAAACCCTACGTCCTACTTGATTGTATTTGATGATTATATGGGTTACAAGAGTCGATCTACCTCGAGATCATAATGGTTAAACCCTAGCTGTCTAGCCTATCGGAATTCTGATGGCCTCTACGGACTAAACCCTCCTGTTTATATACACACTAGAGGGGCCTAGGGTTGTACAGAGTCGGTTTGTGGGGGAAGGAAATAACATATCCGGACACCAATCTTGCCGTCCACGCATAGGGGAGTCCTACCCGGATACGGGGGAAAGTCTTCTGCTCGTATCTTCACGGCCCATTAGTCCGGCCCATATCAAATAACCCGGACACCCGAGGACCCCCTAATCCAGGACTCCCTCACTTGTTGCGGTAGATCCATTTGGTACCGATGATATTGTGCTTGCAAGGGTCTGGACGCTTGACAAGTTCCCAGACATTGTTGAGCTCGAATTGATGTAATTCCTCTTGCATTGCTTGAATCCACTCAGGCTCCAGAAATGCCTCATCAACTTGGGTGGGCTCTGTGATAGAGACAAAAGCAAAGTGTCCACAAAAGTTAGACAAATGTGAAGCCCCTGAGCATGTGAGAGGACCTGGTGCATTAATGTCTTTGATGATTTTCTCGATCCGCACTTCATTTGCAACGCGAGGATGAGCAGGTTGACAATGTTGATTGGGCTTAGCATTTTCTTCAGAGCCTTTTTCCTCAGGAGCACCAGCATGATTTTCTTCACGTTCTGGAATGACTTCTTCAGTAGATTCTTCAGTGGGTATGACATCCTCAGTATCCTTGAACTTGATAGATTCTTCTGGTGACACTTCATCTAGCACATGAGGTAGGTGCTCTCTTTGCGAGACGTTAGTTCATTGAACCGCACATCTACAGTTTGAACAACCTTGTGGTGAAAGGTGTTGAAGACTCTGTAGTTGTGCGAGTCCTTTCCGTAACCAAGCATAAAACCTTCATGTGCTTTCGGTGCAAACTTAGAATTGTGATAAGGATCTCTAATCTAACATTTAGCACCGAAGACTTTGAAATAACTCACATTGGGTTTCTTGTCAGTGAGGAGTTCATATGAGGTCTTTTTGAAGAATTTGTGAAGATACACCCTGTTGATGATGTGGCACACATTATCAATTGCCTCAGGCCAGAAGCGAGGAGGTGTCTTGTATTCATCAAGCATAGTGTGAGCCATCTCAACAAGAGTCCTGTTCTTGCGCTCCACGATGCCATTCTGTTGAGGAGTATAGGGGGCAGATAACTAGTGAGTAATACCAAGTTCATCAAGGTAGTCATCAAGACCAGTATTCTTGAACTCGGTCCCATTGTCACTCCTAATGTGCATGATCTTCACAGCGAACTTTGTCGAAGCCCTCGAGGAAAATCGTTTGAATACTTCCTGCACTTCAATTTTGTGAGTGATCATGTGCACGCATGTGTAACAAGAATAGTCATCAACAATAACAAAGCCATATAAAGATGCAACATTTGTGAATGTGGCATAATGAGTAGGGCCGAAGAGATCCATGTGAAGCAATTCAAATGGACGAGTGGAAGTCTTGATAGTCTTCGAGGGATGCTTGGATTTGGTCGTCTTTCCAGCTTCACAAGCTCCACACAGATGGTCCTTGAGGAATTTTACACCCTCGATGCCAATGACGTGCTTCTTCTTCACGAGTGTGTGTAAGTTCCTCATGCCTGCATGACCTAGTCGTCGATTCCATAACCAGCCTTCTAAAGCTTTTGCAAGTAGACATGTCGCAGGCTATGGTCCTGCAGAGAAATCAACAATATACAACTCTCCTAGCCTTCGAAGACTTTGGAATTGTCAGATTCCATGATCACAACGAAATGATATTTGCCAAAGACAACAACCATACACTACAAAAAAAGACACATCCGTGATATTTTGGGCCGAATGATTTTTTTTTCCTGTCATACTTATGACACTTCTATGACGATAATTGTGACAAAACCTGGTATTATCATAGATGTGGTGGGGTCCTACTTCTATGAAAAAAATCATGACAGAAAATGGGCTTTTCGTCCCTGGCGGGCCGGGGACGTAGCTGCATGACATTATTTGGGCCGTCCATGACGGAAAAAAACGTGGTAGAAGTGAGGGCGAGGAAAATATTGGGGTGTTCCCGGTTACGGTGGGTGGTCGGGGCCGAGCGATGCGCGTTTCTCTCATACACGCACGCGTGTGGGTGCGAGGCGTTGGGTTCTAACTGAACCCGAGCGATTGCACTGCAAGCTACGTGTTACTGAACCCAAGCGATCGATCGATGGTTGTTAACTAAACCCAATCGAGCGATTCCTTCGCTACTGCTGCTAACTGAAGTCGATCGATGCTGCCTATGGATGAACAATGAGCGTTGCTGGGGGGTTTGGATGAACAGTTCCCGGTGGGGTGGATGAACAGGACCCCGTGGTGTTGCCTCTGGATGAACAGGACCCCGATCGATCGAGCCGGTTGGGGCTGGATGAACAGGACCCCGTGGAGGGCAGGATGAACAGGACCACCCCGTGGAGGGCTGGATGAACAGTAGATGGTGGAGGGCTGGATGAATAGTAGCCCGTGGAGGGGTGGTTGAATAGGTGCCCGTGGAGAGGGGTGGCTGAACAGTAGCCAGTGGAGTAACGCGCGGTGGAGGCTGGATGAACAGGAGCTCGTGGATGAATAGTCGCAGGTGGAGGCTGGAGGAGGTCGACGGTGGATGAACTGTAGCCCGTGGAGGCTGGAGGGGGTCAATGGTGGAGATGAACAGTATCTCGTGGAGTCCCGATTTCCGGTACGCCACAACCCTCCCGATGAACAGGACCCCCGTTTCGACCGTAGCGCTCCAACATAAGTCTGTTTCCTTTGTTTTGCGGTACGCCACACCCCTCCCGATCAACCAGACCCCCGTTTTGACCGTAGGAGATCTGTTTCCTCCGTTTTGCGATACGCCAGACCCCTTCCGATGAACAGGATCCCGTTTCGACCATGGCCGATCGAACACAAGGCCGTTTCATCCGTTCTGCGGTACACCAGGCCTCGTTTCATCGGATGTTCCGTCCAAGCCCTCCTGATGAACACGGTGACGCATTCCGTTCCGACCTAGTCGGTTGGCTCCCCATGAACACGATGATGACGCAATTTCTCCGTTCCGACCTAGCCATGTACACGAGCCCTGGCCGTATGTATGCGCGAGTAGGCATTCGAGACCCTGCCCGTATGTATGTATGTGGCCGTATTTTCTTTCTTGCACACTGGCCGCTGTACATATGTGTACATGCTACGTGTGCGCCTCTACTACGACACGTGCGCGCCTCTACATCGACCAGAATGACAACGCTACGTACGCTTCGAACAGGTGGGTCTCGACTGGCAGGCACTTCCTTGCATGCGAAGATGTAGCTCGTGGGTCCCAGCAGTCAGGGGGGCGAATCATTTTTTTGCCCGGACGCACTTCCTTGCGTGCGAAGATGTAGCTGGTAGGTCCCAGCAGTCAGGGGAATTTTTTTCGCGAAATACAGTTGCCCGTCCAGTGAGTCCTTGCTGTCAGGTGGAGGAATAATTATTTTGCGTGTAATAAGGAGGCACTTCCTTGCGGCCGTCGTGGACCCAGCTGTCAGCCGCTCCACGTATAGTAATCTTCCGACGGAAGTTGTTCCTTGACCACGTTGACCACACCACACCGAGAGCACCAGGGCGGTGGACGACGGCGAGGCCTATGAAGGGGATGACGTGGAGCCGGGGAAGACGCGGCAGTGGAAGCCCGCACAGAGAGAAGTACGAGGGTTCACTGGTTCGGCTGGGGTGTGAGGCTGCCGTCGCCGCAGGGCCTGGCCAGCGGTGGGAATAGTAGGGGGCGGTGAGGCCTCTGTGGCAGCATAGCCGACCACGGGAGGCAGGAGCATGCAGCACGACCGGCGGTGCTTTGGGTGGCTGGAGCAAAAAGACCAGAGGTTGAAGAAGCACTACGACCGTTGGATGGACATCGTATGGTCACTGGACGTAGAATCGTTCATATTGACTAAGTTGACAAAGCAGACCATCCCCGTCAACTTAGTAGGCCCACAAGTCATCCTCCCACCAAGGTGGGTCCCAACTACAAGGGGGAGTATTCATTTTTTTGTGCGTAATAAGGAGGCACCTCCGGTGGGTCCGAGCTGACAACGGGGGGAACGTTTTTTTCGCGAAATACGTTGGCCCCTCCGGTGGGTCCCAGTAGTCAGGGGGGAAACATTTTTCGCCAAATACGGTGGCCCGTCCGGTGGGTCCCTGCTGTCAGGTGGAGGAATCATTATTTTCCGCGTAGTAAGGAGGCACTTCCTTGCGGGTGCCGTGGACCCAGCTATCAGCCTCTCCATGTACAGTACTCTTCGGATGGAAGTCGTTCCTTGACCATGTTGACCACACCGCACCGAGAGAACCAGGGCGGTGGACAACGGTGAGGCCTAGGAAGGGGACGACACGGAGCCGAGGAAGACACGGCAGTGGATGCCCACACGGAGAGGAGTACGAGGGTTCACTGGTTGGGCTGCGGTGTGAGGCTGCCGTCGCCGCAGAATAACAGGGGGTGTGGGTGAGTGGGGGGATGCCCTGGCCAGCGGTGGGAGTAGTAGGGGGCGGTGAGGCCTGCACGGCAGCACAGCCGGCCACGGGAGGCAGGAGCAGGCGGCACGACCGGTGTGCTTTGGGCGGCTGGAGCAAGAAGACCAGAGGTTGCAGAAGCACGATGGCCATTGGATGGACATTCTATGGTCACTGCAGCTAGAATCGTTTATATTAACTAAGTTGACAAAGCCCTTGGTACGCGTCAACTTAGTAGGCCCATAGGCCAGCTTCCGAAACGGTGCGCCCCAGATGTCCGGGGGAGGAATCATTTTTTGGGTGGGTGAAGCTAGAATATCTGAGATTGAAGAAGAAGCACGGCATCCGTTGGATGGACATCCAACGGCCACTGCTGCTAGAACCGTGTGTTGACTATAAGTTGACAAAGCCTTGCATACACGTCAACTCTCTTTTTTAGGGGACGCGTCAACTTAGTAAGGCCACAAGTGTGTGGCAGAGAACTTATAGCCCATTTGAGATTTGTAAGAATGTACAACCAATTTCTGAATTCTAATGGAATTTACTACAACCCATTTAGAGTTTGTTAAAAGTACAGCCCATTTCAACCAACCGTTCAAAACAGAATTCAATAAAATTTCCCACATTTTGATGGGATCCGAAATATTTTTATCCCGAAATTTCTAGTCAGATTAAATACAATTTCAATATAAATTTATATTACGTAAAAATCCAACAAAACATTGCGCTTGCAACAATTAATGAAATTAAAATTTTCAATATCCAAAAATAATATTTATAAAGTAATTACGTGTTTGGAGCATTTGTTATAGTTGCTGCCCAGTTTTTATAATTACATCCCATTTATTATTTGTTAAAGCCCATTTTCTTGTTAAGCCTAATGCACCCTCCTAGGAAAGATTTGCAGCCCAGCGGGGCAAAGAATAACAACTTGACCTTGCGTGGGTATTCCTAAAAAAAGTATAGCTGGGCTAGCCATTTTCAGCTTGGCAAAAATTACGATCTGGGCTGGATATCTGGCCTGGGCTAGACGGGCCATAGCCCGCCCAGTTAATAGCTGCAGCGTTGCTTTCGTTGTTGTTTAGAGGAGAAAAATTAATATCTGGGCTAAACATCGCTCAAGAAAAACTCTGCAGTGCTCACACCTCAAAAACACAAATACTGCTCGAGCTGCTTGGTCCCAGCTGTCGGCCAGCTCTTGTGCAATTCTCTCGTTTATTGACTACATAGGTTGACAATGGTGTGGGACCATGATGTCAGGAAACCAAGAGGAAGCAAAAAAATTATTGTTTTATATACTAATAAGGAGGCACTTGCGTACGTGCGGCTATGGCCCTGGTGGGTCCCCACCATCATCCTCTCCAAGTAAAGTCATCTCCTCATCCTCATGTCCATTGACCATGTTGACAACGCGAGACGGCGGCGCCACGGTGAGCGCAAAAACTCGAAGAACGACGGAGTGGGCCTCACGGGCCCTACGGATGGTCTGATACAGCGCCCACTGCTCATTCGGGAAGCTAGGATCATAGGGCCACATGTCCGCGGCAGCATTGTTGTTCGCTTGTTCACCGGTGCTCGTTGAGGACACGGAGGTTGCAGCACAGGTCCTCCTGCGCTGGTAGCTCTTCCGCCATTAGGGCGTCGAAGTGCGACCGCACCTGCTCTATGGTGAACACGGCATGAACCGGCTTGGACAGTGGCGCCGGCTCCTGGTCGGGAGCTACTTCCATCGTCTGATTGTCGTCGCTCAGCTTGGCGAGGTAGCTGGCGATCCAGCATGTCCAGCTGCTAGACCGACCCGCTGCCAAGCACGACTCTGACTGCCCTGGCCCACCCAGACCGCCTCCCTCGTCCGCGCCCGCTTTCCGTCGGAAACGGTCAGCGCCGCCCGCCCTGCTTCCCGATGCATGCGATTGCTCCGCCTTCAAATGACACAAATGCCGTCCATCCGTCCTTCTACCGCCCACATTAAAGATATGCGGTTGCTGAGGCGGCTACTCCGGCGCCACACGTCCGTCCCTCCGCGGCCCACCATTGCTATATAAACTACTGCGTCGGCCATAGCCACAGTCATCCGCATCCGTTCCTATTCTCCTGTCCACACCACTACTGCCCACCATGGCTTCCTCGTGCTACAACACTCTTTGGGACGGGCGGACGACGGACCACAAGGAGATGGCATCCATTGCTGCCGACTGGCTGACCGGCAGGTAGCCGGAGGACGACGACATCCCAATGGAGAACATGGTAGTCGACGATCCGGCGCCAACCCCCTCCTCTGCGCCATCCTCGCCGGTGCATTGCACCATGACCATCAGCGATGCCCGTGCCCAATATATGGACACGGTGAGGCAGAAGCGTGAGGAGCAGTTTTGGGAGGCGCAGGCCGACAGCGCCTACAACCACCATCTCCTCCAGGAGCACCTGTAGGCGGATGAGTAGATCGCCGTGGAGCGAGCGGAGCAGGAGGCGCTGCTCGACTCGTAACGCTCCGCCCGCAAGGGCCGCCTCGAGCGCTGGCGGTACCGCATGCGGGGTGGCGGAGGCTGCGACCGCCTACAAAGAGGGTGATGAATCGGGCGAGGCGCTGTTTGGCGAGACCGACGACGAGGCAGAGGACAATGCCAGCGCCGACGAGTTCCCGCTCCACTGTCCTCGACGAGGCCCTGCTCCGTCGAGGCCCCGCGGCGCCAACAACGAGGCAGAGGACACCGCCGGCTCTGCCAAGGCCCCACCCTGCCAGCAACAAGGGGAAGGATTTCCCCCGCTCCGCCAAGGCGCCGCCCGCCGGAAACGAGATAGAGGACATCGTCGGCTCCACCGAGGCCCCGCCCCGCTGCCAATGAGGCTACGCCACACAGAAAATGAGGAAGAGTAGAACACGGTAGGTCGCCGCCGCTCGGGTCCAAGTAAGGCCACCGTTGCTACCCTTCGGTTGCTGGCACTTAGCTGTACAACAGGGAGCAATTCTATGATTATACGATGATTGAAGAGCGCTCCTTGGTTGAGCAAGCTCATGAGATACAGTCATTTGCTAGAGAACTTGAGCACTTCAGTTGTATGCTACCGGACAAGTTTGTTGCCGGAGGTATCATCACTAAGCTTCCTCTTTCGTGGATCTCATTGGCACTCTTGATGTGGAAGAAAAGGTGAGAGAGCAAAGGACACACGTGCTCGAGGAATTGAGGGAGGATCTAGTGCCAATCTGGTACATAAGAAGAACTTCCAGCCCCACAAGTTCAAGAACAAGGGCAAGTTTGATGGTAAAGCAAAGTTTGATGGGAAGAACAAGGTTGTGCAACACACGAACTTCAAGAAGAAGAATGACAAGAAGAAATGTGTTCGTCATGTGGGGATCCTGATCATTGGGCTCCTAGTTTCCCTGATCGCTATGACAAGCTAGGTGGGTTGACCACTGACGGCCAGTTAGCTTATTGGCAGCGACGTGGAGTCGGAGAGCTATGTTGGAGAAGGACGCTGCTTCTACTTAACTGATGGTGCAGTTGGCTGACTGACACATGGGCCCAACAGGCATCTGGGCCACATGTCAGTTATGCAACTACACCTGCAGTAAAGTAACTGAAGCTTCTGTTTGGCTCAGCCGGACACAGGTGGGTAGCTTCGGTTAATTAATTATACCTCCAGCGCACCCCTTTTTAGTTGAACAATGTATGAAATGTAATGAAATATGGCATGTTTATATGAAATCCGACCGTGTGTTAATGAATTTATTTTGATTAGTTCGAATTCTTGTATCACTGGCATTGGATGAAGATGCAAAACAATACGTACTAGCATTATTCCCAGGGTGATCACCTCGTTTGCAGCAGTTTCACATGTACTCCCTCCGGTCCTTTCTAGTCTGCATACAAGTTTTTTCTGCAGTCAAAGTATCTCTAGTTTGACCAATCTTATAGAAAAAATATGCACTTTCACAATGTGCGAAGTAAAAAGGAACAGAAGGAGTACAAAGAGTTTGAGCAGCTTTTTAGTGTTCATGTACATTGCAATCAAACACACAGGCCTGGCAATTCATAGAGAACATTCAAAACAATCAATGATTATGCATCTCAGCGATTCACACGTCACAGCCAATATTTACTTCACAACTAAAGAATAAAGAAAAAATGGATCGACGCTGCCAACAGCAAAGGGCATCCCATTCGAAAATATCAAACGCATGTCTTCTTGCTAAAATCAATGAGCAAAATTTGACAAGGTTTTCCCATTCCAAAATATCAAATGCCTAGATTATGGAATGGGCAGGGTTTGCCATCAGTTTGGACATTGACATGGAACCTCGTGCTAAATAAACCAGCTGTTATTTTTGTGCAGTTCCACCAAAATCAACCAAATTCGCGTGTAGCTTGTATGATTTCTCCCTTATATGTTGCAACGCCTTGAAATTATCGGCACCTCCTTTCTTGTGGTGGAAATGAATGACTCGATGTATTCATGAACATTTTGTGCAGTTCCCATTGAAATCAAGCTGAGCACCCCTGTTTGCACAAATACGAAAAAGTGATTAGTATAAAGGAAATTGTACTATGAATTGATAGTTTAAACAGGCACCTACATGGTCCATGTAGAGCACACTTTTAGAAAAATGGAACTCACCGGAAAGAATCCTAGAACAACATTGTACTCGCACATCACAGCAAGAAAATGGGGATTTGTCAGTCCTTCTGAGCTGAAGTTAGTTTGGTCTTGTGGGGGGTAATGTAACCATCCTTCAACTGCTCCTTCTGATGAGAAGATAGACAGGGCTTCTTCATCCTGGCATAATCGGAACTAGTCACTTCACGTACTCCATATTCTTCTTCAGAGGAGGATGATCCTATTGTGCAAAGACAAGAGGATAACAAAATGCTAGCATCCCTGTTTGCTCGAAAAAAAGGAAAGGAAATATTTAAAATAGCACAGATGAAGCACTTCTCAAGGACAATATCACTTTTTGATGACAGTATCTAAACAGTAGCACAACACCAATAGAGATGACAAAGCTCAATCATATGGATGAAATCAGTGGGCGAGTACCAACCTTTGTCAGGAGGCTTATAGTGTAGAGCATACACATAAAGCACTTCTCCGGAACCATCTATTGCTATCTAGTGTGGTGGCCATGCTTACTATATACTCCTCGATTAGATTAATGTTTCCAACATCTTCTTGTGCAGTTCCAGCCATAGCAATAAATTGAGATAATTACGTATTACATTGTGAGTGGCATCAAATTAGTGGCAAAACAATTGCTCGTTCCAGCCATAGCAATAAATTGAGATGCAAAACTATATCATTACTTGTGTCATCACAGTTCCAGTGCTTCATTACAGCACCAGGAGTTGATTTTTTCTCCCGCTTGTTCTTCCCCTTCATCACTTGGTTCAATAATAGACAAGCTTCGCCTTCAATGTAAGATTTGGCATGTCAATTAGGTTGCACAAGTATAGCACTAAACAATGACATTAATTTTCTGATGAAAGCGGCAAAATACAGGCCAACGATTGTGAAATATCCTTATCTTACCTCAATGGGATCTTGCGGTGAACATACAGATTGGAAGTCTTGTCTCCATTTGTGTAGTTCACTAAAATCAAGCAACATTGCCGTACAAGTAGCACAACATATGAAAGCACACTGCAGAATCATGCGAAAGAAGGCTAGTACTGACCTCTCATGACGCGGAATTGAAACAACTCACAAGAAGAAGATCTGAACCAAATTTGCCAACATGGATAGGAAGTAAGATCTCCTCTTGTGCAGTTCCACTAAGATCAAGCAATCAAGCAACATTGTCGGTGTGACACTTTGGTTGAACTGCACAAAACACTCTTAAAACAAAAGTGCTTTGTGTAGTGGAACAAAAGGTCACAATAGCAACGAGGTGAAGTAGATAACCCTGTTTACATAGAGGTGCAAAGGAAACAACTAGTGGTCAATAATGGTGGATGACACAGAAGCCAACAAAAAGAAGTATCTACTTTATCTAAATGGGAAAGAAAGTAAGATAGTAGCATTTCTCAAACGGTGGCATTGATTAATATTAACAGAGAGATTATATTAACAATAAAATTCGTTAAACATGTAATTTTCTTTTAACTGTGGCATTGCATCAATTTTCCAGCGGCATTATTAGAGGGTGCTTATTTACAGGGACATTTTGGTGGAGGGACTAAAAAAACTCCGTGTCAGTCCCATCTAAACCAAACAGGAGGGACTTTTAGGGACTAAAAGTGTGCATTTGGGACTTAAGAAAGAAGACCCCGAGGGAGAGTCTTTTTGGGACTTTTTCCAACAGTTGCCCCTGCCACGCATCGCACCTTGTCTCTACTAGTTCATTACTAGGTGTAACATGGTGTTTTAGCATGTCATTTAATAACCTCTAGTCCCTGTTTAGTCCCTGAAACCAAGTAGGTAGGGACTAGGGAGTTTTTAACCAAACAAGGCCTTAGATTAACAACAACTAAAGAGTTGCACGGGATAGTGGACGCACAAGCACCATGTGCATCTACCAATGTACTGGGGTGATGCACAGTCTGTTGCAACAAAGAACAAACAACCAAGGAGCATATTTGTGTTGGTCCCAGTTTTTTTATCTTTAGACACCTTTCCCTATGTGAGCGCAGCAAATCTAGTCCTGCTCAAATTCTACAGCCTTGTCCCCCCAAAAAAGATTAGTTCATTACAGATGTGCGTACTGCGTTTGTCATTGTTTTCCCTTTTCGACCAAGGTAGGTGTTGGATAGCCAGTCTGTACTAGTACTTTCCCCCAGTTCCTTTCCTCTGTGAACCATGTCCTAGATTTATGTTATACAACTTTCCCCACTACTTTCCCCCATTTCTGTCCTCTTTGAACCACGTCTTAGATTCATGCGACACAACTTTCCCCACAACTTTCCCCTTCCTTTCCTTTTTGAACCATGTCCTAGATTCATGCTGTACAACTTTTCCCACTACTTTCCCCAATTCCTTTCCTCTTTGAACCACGTCCTAGATTCATGGTATACAACTTTCCCCACTACTTTGCTGTTTGATCCAACACCTAGATTCGAGTGCAGAAGCGGAAAAAGCCCACATGCAGCTAGAGCAATGCATGTGGAATAAGTAAATTATACCTTAAGGTTCTTGGGGTGTGGTTCGGTGGGCGACCGGAGGCCGTTTGACCCGCACTATGTACGTCGGTGAAGAAGAAGGGGTCAGAGGCCCTCCCGCGTCGCCGCTGGGTGATAGTGAACAACTGCGCCGGTAGTGGATTCCCTCCCTCGCCGACGGCGACATCATTAAGCCTCCTTCCCTTCCTGGCGGACGGATCCTGCCGACTCTTTGACCAGCAGTGAGGGGAGAGAGAGGCCAACGAAGTCTTGTTTAGATCTGGAGAGGGTGAGAGAGATGTGAAGAGAGCAACTACAAGCAGACCAGCATAGAGGGGAGAGAGAGAGAGGCCAACGAAGTCTTGTTTAGATCTGGAGAGGGTGAGAGAGTGTGAAGAGAGCAACTACAAGCGCTGAGGATCCAACGTGTATATATATACTGGAGAGAGTGTGAAGAGTGCAAACCCTAGAAAACAAGCACTGAGGCTGCAGTTTATACGTGATGAGGTGATTATACGGTCAATACGAGATCGTATAGCTCCGTATCCATCCATTTTGACCAGTCAAAGAATCCTCCTGGGACGAATTATGCTCAAGTGTAGTTATCGAACCTGATACCTCAAGTTTGATGAGCGAACAGGATAACCAGCTACACAACCCTCCCGTTATGTTCAATGAGAGGAAAATAACCTTTTATACATTCCTGCATTCGTGTGACAAGCATGCCGTGTTATTTGTGTGTGTGGAGTCATTGGGATTTAAATCATAATCGTGTCATGTGGCTTTGGTGGTAAGACTATCCACAGTGGTGTAGAAATAATGCAGCCTTAGTCACCTTACCTCTCTCCACGTAGTACGTTGGGTCCCACCAGTCAGAGGGTCAAACAAACAAATTAATAAGAAAAATTAAAAGCGCCAGCGGTGTATCTTACCTCACACATCTCGCTACTGCTCGGGAACACTGTCCAATTGATCCCTCTGTTCGCTCACGTACTATTTTAAGTGAATCCTTATTATAACATGCACACAATTTTGGGCACTTGTATTCGACCTAAGTCAGTGTGCCACTGTATCTCGTACGACTCCGTCCGTCTAGGTGTAATAAGTCACGTTAGAAGATGCAGCAGGACCAAGGTGCAAGCAGATTGGAGGAGAAGGAGAAACTTGACCGGTCATTCCTCCAATCAAAGCTCTGTTTTCTGTCTCTAAACGCAACAATTAATCCAAACAACTAAGAGATGTCGTTTTAGCTACCATGCAAGGCCACATATTAACTCGCATGCAAGCCGACTTTGATTTCTTGACTGATCAACGCGTATGTGCTCCATGCATTGGGTTTCCGGGGGAGATAACAGGGCAGAGTAAGGAGCGTTTGGTTACATTGCTTAGGCTGGTCATAGTGGTGAGTAACTTGGACTAGTACAACATGCATATCTTACTAGTCTATGTTACTACTACGTGAAGTTTGCCGTCGGAAGCGAGCCGATCTGGCTCTCCTGAGCTAGCAAGGTTTTTCTAGCCCACCCAAGCTAGCTGGCCCACAAAAGCTAACATATTTTAACAGTTCCAAATGCCTAACCTTTCCCGGCTATGCTATAAGCTTTTCTTGCTAAGGATCCAAACGCTCCCTAAGTAACAACGCTCGCTAGCAACAAGGCCAAGAGGGGATTGAGATGCGAAGTTAATGGACGACGCCTAAACATTTTGGGAATATCTGACTTCCGTAGGATGACTTAACACCTAGACGGAGGGAGTACTACTCCTCAGTCCAGGTTTGATGGAATATTCGTCAGCTCTTCTCTTCTTGTGCGTACTCCATTTGTATATCACTTCCTGTGGCTTCGCACTCGCACGATTTTCCTATTCTATGAACCTGTGTGTGGGTGTGCGTGTGTGTGTTTAACAACATGTGTGGGTTAGAGAGAGCGACAAATCGACCTACTCCTATAGAGAGATGGTGTGTAGTGTATGATTTTAGCTGTGAGAGTCGGTGCATCCTCTCGTTTCCGGGCGTCCGGTAGGGACAGGCGGACAGCTACCACGCCCGCTCCTGACCAGCCTAGCCCACCCAAAGCCCCTCCATTGCCCGCGCGCGCTTCCCGCCCGAAACGGTCAGCGCCGCTCCAAAGAATCAGTGCCGCATTCATGCCCGGGCAGAGCGGACGCGACCTATCACTGGCGCCTACATTGAAGGGAGAAGCGGATTCAAGAGTGATGGTTGCTTCATCCGTCCAACTTACTGCTGGGTCTATGTGATTTGATGGCTCATTGGTCATTATTACTAAGGTGGTAGGACTGCTGGATGTCCCACGCTTTCGGCGAAAGGAGGTACTACTAGATTACAATTTTCTCCATTCTTACGGCGGAGGAGTGCAAGAGCAGTGAAAACACGCAGGCTCAGTGATTACATGGCCCACCTCACACTACAACTTTATTTATAAATGAGGCGGCACCTACTACTCGTTCTCCTATAAACCTTGCGCTTGGCATCTCCAAACTATTTACCTTGCGATTGGCTCTTCACCTCTTCGGGAAGTCAAGTAATAATGGTACTGCAGTATATATCATTCTGGCTATATGAGACCGAATGAATTGCTGCACGTCCACCACGTGGTGAGGGTCGAGGGGCGAGGGAGAGTGCGTACTATTACGTACGTTTCAATATGGACTACGTATGGAGCAAAATGAGTGAATCTACACTCTAAAATACGTCTATATACATCAGTGTTTGGAGTATGTACTAGTAGTTCATATTGAAATCTACTAAAGGACATATATTCCAAACAATATGATAATCTCTCTAACCAAGGTAGGGACGAGGAGTAAACGGAGGGAGTACTAGTAAAAGTTTCTCCTCGTCCTGCGAGCCACCGCACCGTGGGCGAGGGAGCGGGCGTAAGGCGTAGTAAGGAAGCTTCACCTCATCCTGTGAGCCACCGCGCCCGTGGGCGGGGGAGACAGCATACAAGCAAGCTTCTCCTCATTCTGTGAGTTGACAGGACACATCAAAAGTACTCCAGTGTATATAGCCTTGCCTCTAAGGTAGGCTGTCGATGTCAAAACCGGCGGATCTCGGGTAGGGGGTCCCGAACTGTGCGTCTAAGGCGGATGGTAACAGGAGGCAGGGGACACGATGTTTACCCAGGTTCGGGCCCTCTTGATGGAGGTAATACCCTATGTCCTGCTTGATTGATATTGATGATATGAGTAATACAAGAATTGATCTACTACGAGATCAGGGAGGCTAAACCCTAGAAGCTAGCCTATGGTATGATTGTATGTTGTTCTACGGACTAAAACCCTCCGGCTTATATAGATGATGACCCACAAGTATAGGGGATCTATCGTAGTCCTTTCGATAAGTAAGAGTGTCGAACCCAACGAGGAGCGGAAAGAAATGATAAGCGGTTTCAGCAAGGTATTCTCTACAAGTACTGAAATAAGTGGTAACAGATAGTTTTGTGATAAGATAGGTTGTAACGAGCAACAAGTAACAAAAGTAAATAAAGTACAGCAAGGTGGCCCAATCCTTTTGTAGCAAAGAACAAGCCGGAACAAACTATTATAATAGGAAAAGCGCTCCCGAGGACACATGGGAATATCGTCAAGCTAGTTTTCATCATGTTCATATGATTTGCGTTCGATACTTTGATAATTTGATATGTGGGTGGACCGGTGCTTGGGTGCTGTTCTTACTTGAACAAGCATCCCACTTATGAGTAACCTCTATTGCAAGCATCCGCAACTACAACAAAAGTATTAAGGTAAACCTAACCATAGCATGAAACATGTGGATCCAAACCAGCCCCTTACGAAGCTACGCATAAACTAGGGTTTAAGCTTCTGTCACTCTAGAAACCCATCATCTACTTATTACTTCCCAATGCCTTCCTCTAGGCCCAAATAATGGTGAAGTGTTATGTAGTCAACGTTCACGTAACACCACTAGAGGCTTGACAACATACATCTTATCAAAATATCAAACGAATACCAAATTCACATGACTACTCATAGCAAGACTTCTCCCTTGTCCTCAGGAACGAACGTAATTACTCACAAAGCATATTCATGTTCATAATCAGAGGGGTAATAATATGCATATAGGATCTGAACATATGATCTTCCACCAATTAAACCAACTAGCATCAACTACAAGGAGTAATCAACACTACTAGCAACCTACTAGCACCAATCCCGGACTTTGAGACAAGAATTGGATACAAGAGATGAACTACGGTTTGGAGATGAGATGGTGCTGGTGAAGATGTTGATGGAGATTGCCCTCTCCCGATGAGAGGAGCATTGGTGATGACGATGGTGATGATTTCCCCCTCCCGGAGGGAAGTTTCCCCGGCAGAACAGCTCTGCCGGAGCTCTAGATTGGATCCGCCAAGGTTCCGCCTCGTGGCGGCGGAGTCTCGTCCCGAAAAGTTCCTCTCTATTTTTTTCTCATCGAAAGACCTCATATAGGAGAAGATGGGCGTCGGAGAGCCACCAGGGGGCCCACGAGGTAGGGGGGCGCGCCCTACGGGGGGCGCGCCCCCCACCCTCGTGAGCAGGGTGTGGGCCCCCTGGCCTTCATCTTTGGCGTGGATTTTTCTTTATTTCTTTTAAGACGTTCTGTGGAGTTCCAGGCTTCAATGACGATGAGTCCGGCGCAGTATTGTCTTCGGCATTGCAAGGCGGGTTCCTCGTCTGAATACACCATGGAAGAGTTTTGAATACAAGGATAGTGTCTGGCCCTGCAAAATAAATTCCACATACCACCGTAGAGAGAATAATATTTCCACAAATCTAATCTGCTGACACATTTCGACAGCATGACATCATGCCATGTCCCAGTCATTATTCGAACCGTTTTCCCAACCAGCTCTGTACATAATGCGACGCGGTTTTCTTGACATGTCTTGTCAAAGCATAGATCGTGTTCCCCTTATCACGGGATTCTCATCAATACGGACGTGGGTAACCCAGCCACGCCATCAATTGCGGCGCCTGGGGAATAAGCATTTTTGTCAGGCAAGTGGGGAGACTCATCGCCTCCTCCACCCTTATAAAGGGAAAAAGATTTACTTTATTTCACCCACGCCTTCTTCCTCGCCTACCCATTCCCGCAAACTCGAGCTCTAGTGCCCAAGCTCGCGTTATTCTTCTCAAACCACTCCAAGTATGTCCAGAGTAGGAGGCAAGTGGATGGTCTCCTCCATCACAGAGGAGAACATCAAAAAGTTACGGGAAGCTGGATACCTGTCTGCGGATATCGCGCACCGGCTGCCAAATGCGGGGCAGATCGTCCCTATGCCCGAGCCCCATGAGAGGGTAGTTTTTCTCACCCACTTCGTCCGCGGACTGGGATTTCCACTCCATCCGTTTGTCCGCGGGCTCATGTTCTACTACGGGCTGGATTTTCATGATCTGGCCCCGAACTTCATCCTCAACATCTCGGCATTTATTGTCGTGTGTGAGGCCTTCCTCCGCATCAAGCCCCATTTCGGCCTGTGGCTAAAGAATTTTAATGTCGAACCGAAGGTGGTGGTCGGCCAGCAGGCGGAGTGCGGAGGGACCATGGTGGGCAAGATGCCAAACGTCACCTGGCTCGAAGGCTCCTATGTGGAGACCATAAAGGGGTGGCAATCAGGGTGGTTCTACATCACCGAGCGGCGCGACACCAACTGGGTGGCGGCCCCCAAATTTTGATCCGGAATCCCCACGCGGCTCACCTCCTGGAAAGAGAAGGGCCTGTCCTGGAGTTCTTCGGCAGAGCTAACCGGACTCCAGACCTGTATCCAGAACATGATGAACAAGAAAATTAAACTTGTCAACGTGGTCCAGGTTATGCTCGTCCGCCAGATCCTTCTGTGCCAATGACGGGCATTCAATTTGTGGGAGTTTGACTCGGCCAAGCACCAGACACTGCGAGAGCTCTATGACACGATGCACAAGGACATGTCGAGGGTGCTGTTCAAGAGCGCCGAGATCCCTCCCCCTCTCACCGAAGACCGCGGACTCAACGGAAAGCGCAATGCCGGGTTTAGTTATGTGTAGGATCTAAGCTCCCATGTTACTAACAGGACTAGATAAAGACGGCGGAGCAGCTCGATGGCCGAGCCCCGCTGCCCGAAGATCCTGTAGACGCTCTTCTAACGAAGATGCTGACTCCGGCACCTTACGAGGTGCCGGCACAGAAGAACAAGAAGAAGACCGCGGGGACCCGAAAGGGTCTCTGGTGTACGGTCATATCGGAGTCGTCGGGTGATGACTCTGACGCACACTCCTCCCATGGAAACGAGGAGGAGGAGAAAAGTTCTCCCTCCCAGCCGAGGAAGACAGAAAAAGGAAGGTCGACCCATCTGGGGAGGCCGAAGGGTCCAAGAAGGGAAGGACCCTCCTTCCGCACCGTGCCACGACGGTCGTCGACAGCAGCGATGAGTGGCTGCCCAGGGACAAGCCCCTGGCGAAGTCGTAAGTGTCCGGACACCATAGTACTTCATGATATGTTTTATTGTACTGCGTTTCCTCATGCCGAACATGATTATGCAGTCCGTCCTGAGCTCATCTCGACGTACCTTCGTCGAGTGGCTCATTGGGCTTGTCGGATATGAACAGTGGTTCTCTTCCGACCGCTTCCACCCCTCACCCTACGGACAATGCCGAGGTGTTCTCCAAACAGGCACCGAGCCAAGGGGAGGTGGTCTTGGGGGCGCCTTGCAGTGACTTCCCGGACCCTGGGTACCAAGGGAGCGAGGCTCCTACGGGCTTCGAGTTCGGGCCCTAGCCGGACACTGCGCCGGAACCCTCGACGGTTCCGGACTCCGGCAGGCGGTCCCCCGTCAAAGGGGGGCCAATCATCCGTGTCGGTGTCCTCTATCCAACCAGAGGCACCGGACAACCTGCTGGAAGCGCTTCACATCGCTTCCATTGAAGAAGAGCACCGCACTATCATGAGTGGGGTGGTCGAGAAGGTTCAGTCCGTGAAAAATGGACTGACCGAAGCTTGCGCCGGCCTAATAACAAGCTTTGAGGTAAGCAAAGAAAATATTACCGCATAGATAATAGCCCCTGATGCTCTGTTCGGCGTTCGCGAAGAAAAGCCGAATAGAGGATCAAATGATAACCTAGGAGTCTAATTAGAGTATGTCTATGTGTATGTGCAGGCTTCCCTGCTGGCCGCTGTCGTACGTACAGCAGAGGTCTCTGCGCTGAAGCAGGACTTGAAGCGCTCCGAGGACGAGCTCAGCCTGACCAAGAGGCAGCTAGAAGAGAGCAAAGGTAAGAAATACCCCTGTCTATATAGTTAAAGAGAAGTTCGGGTATAAAGTAATAGGATCATCATGGATTTGTCAGGGGACACGACCGAGGTGGCTACCCTGAGGAAGGCGTTGTCTGAGGCCGAAGACAAAGCGGCCAAAGAATGCATTGAACAGGAGAAACAAGAAGTTCGAGTGGGCGAGGTGCAGCAAGAGCTCGAGGCTCTCACCAAAAAGCACGAGTCCTTGGAGCTGGACTCTAAAACGCGAGAGTCCAAGCTCGCACAGGCGCTTGAAAGTGTCCGGAGCGCCAAGGCCGAAGCCCACTGTAACGCCCCGGATATAACTTTCCCAATTTGTACTCCAACTCTTGCCGTTTTCGGCGTTAAGTTATATTTATTTCTTGGGTTCGGGTCTTTATCTCTGTGTGTTGTTTTCGTTTTCATGCATCTCATATCATGTCACCATGTGCATTGCATTCGCATACGTGTTCATCTCATGCATTCGAGCATTTTCCCCGTTGCCCGTTTTGCATTCCGGCGCTTCGTTCTCCTCCGTGGTCATTTCTAGCTTTCTTTCGTGTGTGGGGATTAAACATTTCCGGATTGGACCGAGACTTGCCAAGCGGCCTTGGTTTACTACCGGTAGACCGCCTGTCAAGTTTCGTGCCATTTGGACTTCGTTTGATACTCCAACGGTTAACCGAGGGACCGAAAAGGCCTCGTGTCTGTTGCAGCCCAACACCCCTCCAATTTGGCCCAAAACCCACCAAACTCTGCTCCATCATCTAGAGCGTTCGATCATGATCGCGTGGCCGAAAACCGCACCTCATTTGGACTCTCCTAGCTCCACATATGCCTATAAATAGCACCCCCCCCGTTTTCGGATCTCTCTCCTTCTCCGAAACCCTAAAAAAACAGATCTCGCGCGCCGGACGTGTCCGACCCGCGCCGGACAACGTCCGCCGGCCGCCACCGCCAATCCGCCGTCGCCACGTGGCGCCGCCAACTCGCCGCCGCCGCGGCCCGGGAGGCCCAAACCGGGCCCCCGCGAGCCCGAGCCGCCCCCGCGCCTCCCCGCCTCCTCTCGCCGCCGCCTCCATCGGCTCAGGCAGGCGCCGCCGCCGCGGGCCGCCCCGCCACCGCTCCGCCCCGAGCCGGCCGAGCTCCGCCGCCCCTCCTCACCGCCTCGCGCCGCTACCTCCGCCCCAGGCCTCTCCCTCCTCGGATCCGGTCTCCGGCGACCTCAAACTCCTGCGGTGAACAGTGTTTTCCGGCGATCCTCGATATCCGTGCCAATCCAGATCTGAGATCTGAAATTTGACGGTTGACTTTTCTCCCCGGAACCCTAATTTTTATGCTAACTTTGACCTGTGATATCTCTGCATCCGTAGCTTCGATTTGGACATATAGTATATCAAAATGTTCGTCTCGACGAGTACATCATTTCATTCCATTGCATCATTTTCATTTGAGTTCCTCTTGAGGCCCGAGATGCTGTTAGAAGAAGGCTTCATGAGTTAATTGTCAGATCTGCTAGTTCATCTTAGACTTTTGTCATTTTTGCCATGATTGTTGTGTGCATGATATGCCTGTGAGTCCTTCATATGTTTTGTTAAGCATCTTGTTATCTTTCCAGAGGTGCAACCCATGCATTTTTGTGATGTGTGTGGTGACTTGTGCAAGCCTGCCAAGTGAGGCACCCGGTAAATCTGTTTTCTGGGACTTAGTAGTTTTAGTTTTCACTAAGTCTGAGATTATTTAGTTCATGATGCCACATGTTCATGCTGTTTCCTAGTGATCCGTGCCTCTTTTGAGGATGATCAGTAAAGGAGTTTTGTTAATCTTGTTATTCTCTATCCATCCATGCCTTTGTTTGTAATTATGGTTCAACCTAGCTTGCGTCAGTCGAGCTCTACTTTTGCTTCGTTGAGAATCTAGGCAGATCGTCAACTTGTTTGCGATTTTGCCGATGCTATTGTAGTTGATCCGTGCATGCTATGCCATTGTTCTTACCTTGTCTAGCTAGAATTTTGTGCCTTATTAATGGGTGTATTCTTGCCTTGCCATGACTTGCACCGTAGTGAGTGCATCGAGCTCGTTTACATGCCTTCGTGAGTTATATTTCAGCATGTCTCAGTTATCACAAAGTCTGAAAACTGATTGTGTTTTAGCTATGTTCGTGTGCTTGTTAGTATGTTTTGTGATCCCTTTTGGCCCCAGGTCACTTAGGGTCTTTTGTTAAGCTTGTTGAGTAGCTCCATGCCATGTTCTTCTTTGTCATATTCAGGTCCTGTAGCATGTCGTTTTGTTGCTCCGAAGAGGGCTTCGTGATCTGAAATTTCAGACAAGTGTTAATTTCACTAAGTCTGAAATCTGTTTTGCATTTGCGTTTTCGCCATGCTTGTTTGAACCTTTTAATGGGCGATTTGGCCGTAGCTCAGTGCTAGTGTTTTGTTAAGAATCTTGAATGCTTCCCTGCCATGTATTTTGTTGTCATGTTTGAGTGTTGTGGCATGTTCATTTCATTGCATTTATAGGCCTACTTGCTGTAAATCGCAGACCGTTGTCATTCTTAAATCGCTTGCCATTTCCAACCCGTAACTCCGATTCCGGCGTTCTTTATATCGTTTTCAAGCGATTTCATCTCATCTTTCCAGTGGAACACTTGGAATTCCAAGTTGAGGCCAGGTTCATGCATTTCTTGTCATATCTTGCATTTTGCATCCCGCATCGCATCCCGCATAGCATATCATCATTTCATCATATTGCTTGGTCTTGCACGTGGTTGATTGTATCCTTGTTGCTTGTTTGCCTTGTTTGGGTAGAGCCGGGAGACGAGTTCGCTAACGAGGAGCCCGTTGAGTTTGCTTTTGAGGATCCAGTCAACTCTGACAACTGTGCAGACAAGATGATCATACCCTCGAAATCACTACTATCTTTGCTATGCTAGTTTGCTCGCTCTTTGCTATGCCAACGCTACGATGCCTACCTTTTGCTTGTCAGCCTCCCAAATTGCCATGTCAAACCTCTAACCCACCATTTTCCTAGCAAACCGTTGATTGGCTATGTTACCGCTTTGCTCAGCCCCTCTTATAGCGTTGCTAGTTGCAGGTGAAGATTGGAGGCCGTTCCTTGTTGGAACATCTTTTATTTACTTGTTGGGATATCAACATATTGCCATGTTATCTTAATGCACCTATATACTTGGCAAAGGGTGGAAGGCTCGGCCTCTCTCCTAGTGTTTTGTTCCACTCTTGCCGCCCTAGTTTCCATCATATCGGTGTTATGTTCCCGGATTTTTGTGTTCCTTACGTGGTTGGGTTATAATGGGAACCCCTTGATAGTTCGCCTTGATTAAAGCTTTTCCAGCAATGCCCAAAATTGGTCTTACCATTTGCCACCTAGCCTTTTCTTTCCCTTGGGTTCTGCAGACTCAAGGGTCATCTTATTTTAACCCCCCCGGGCGAGTGCTCCTCTGAGTGTTGGTCCAAACTAGAGCCCCTTGCAGCGCCACCTCGGGGAAACTCGAGGGCTGGTTTTAGTTGTACGGATTGCTTATCTGAGTGTGCCCTGAGAAAGAGATATGTGCAGCTCCTATCAGGAATTGTCGGCACATTCGGGCGGTGTTGCTGGTCTTATTTTAACCCGTCGAAGTGTCTTGAATTACCGAGATACCGAGTCTGATCGGAACGTCTTGGGAGGAGGTCTATTCCTTCGTTGACCATGAGAGCTTGTCATGGGCTAAGTTGGGACTCCCCTGCAGGGATTGAACTTCCGAAAGCCGTGCCCGCGGTTATGGGTAGATGGGAATTTGTTAATGTCCGGTTGTAGATAACTTGAACCTTAACTTAATTAAAAATGTATCAACTAGGTGTGTTACCGTGATGGCCTCTTCTCGGCGGAGTCCGGGAAGTGGACACGGTGTTGGAGTAATGTTTGCGCAGGTTGTTCTCTAGTTTCTCGCTCGTGCTTTGCCTCCTCTTCTCGCTCTCCTTTGCGAATAAGTTAGCCACCATACTTGCTAGTCGCTTGCCGCAGCTCCACTCATAGTTTACCTTGCCTTACCTATAAGCTTGAATAGTCTTGCTCGCGAGGGTGCGAGATTGCTGAGTCCCCGTGGCTCACAGATTACTATTACACCAGATGCAGGGCCCGATGATTCCGCTCCAGGAGACGCGTATGAGCTCAAGTGGGAGTTCGACGAAGACTCTCAACGATAATATGTTTCCTTTCCTGATGATCAGTAGTGGTGCCCAGTTGGGGGTGATTGGGACCGTGTCGCATGTTGGGTTCTCTTTTATTTTGGCGCCGTAGTCGGGCCATGAGTGTTTGGATGATGTAATGTTATTTATGTTCTTGATTGACGTGGCGAGTGTAAGCCAACTATGTTCTCCCCTTTATTATTCATATTACATGGGATGTCGTGAAGATTGCCTAACTTGCGACATATGCCTTCAATGCGATTATGTCTCTAAGTCGTGCCTCGACACGTGGGAGCTATAGTCGCATCGAGGGTGTTACAAGTTGGTATCAGAGCCAGCCCCGACCTTAGGAGTTCCATTGCTTGATCGTTTTTAGCAGCCGAGTTGTGTCTAAAAAAATGTTTTGAGTCATTTAGGAATTATATATCAGAGAGTTTAGGAATTGTTTTTACTTCCTAGTCTCCTCTTCGCTCTGGTAAGGCATCCTGACGTAGAGTTTTGACTCTTCTCTTCGCAAATTTCACTAAAAAAAAAATTTAGGATCACACGGGTATCTTGGAATCGTTCCGATGGTTTTATGATGAGAACATTGTCTTGGTGCCTCCTGTCAGGGGTTTAGTGGAAGTGTCCCGGGGAGTTGAGCTCTGAGGTGTTGTCATCATAATTTTATCGGTGCAGTTCTGGAATACCTGAGTCTAGTACGCCGACATCGAAAATCTCTTTTATGCAGTTCGTCGGTGAGATAACCTCGACACCACCCAGTACTGGGGCGGGAGTTCGGGAGTATCGCCATAACTTGTATAACGGATGCTTTTCAAAGGTTGAGGTAGATGGTTTCCAAAGGTTTCTTGGTTATGTGTTGAAGGATGGATACAGCTGGATGTAGGATTTGCTAGTTTGGGTGAGATATTATGCTTCCCCTGTATCCCCAACACCTGATTGCATAACCGGAAAGGTTCGGGAGTTTCATAGGTGGGAATTCTAGTAGCTCTAGTTCTTCTTCCATGGATATTGGTTTGAGATTGGGATTTCTTACCGATTATTCGTTCTTGATCCGTACCTTGTTGATTTATTTCTCTACCTTAATTCTACGTGGCTTCTCAATTTATGGATATGCGACCATTTCAAGAGGAATGCATTCATTCATTTTGTTCGGATGTGAAGACTATATGTTGCAATTTTCATTCCATTGGATTCAGCTTCAATAATTTATCTGTCAATGTGCTAATGGTGGTCAACCTCTTCAGGATGGCTCCTCCAACGCGCACGGCTCCGAATCCTGATCCGCCACCACCTCCACCTCCTCCAGAGGCATGGCAAGCTGTGATGGCCGCAACCAATGCAAACACACAGCTGATCATTCAAATTCTTCAAGAGCACAATCAGAGTCACTTTGCTACACTCAACCAGTTCCTTGCTAATGGGCCAAAGACTTTCAGCAATTGTGTTGAGGCAACCGATGCTGACGATTGGCTTGTGGATCTGTGTAAGAATTTCGAGTGCAGTAACGTCAGGCCTGAGGACTTTGTCAAGTTCGCTTCCTTCCAACTCAAAGATCAAGCTGCAGAATGGTTCCAGCAGTACAAGGACTCCAGAGGTGGACGTGTTATCACTTGGGATGATTTCCGTCGAGATTTCCGAGCTCATCATATTCCGCAAAGCGTGGTTGAAAGCAAGCGTGAGGAATTCCGCAATCTGAAGCAAGGCTCTTTGTCTGTCTATGACTACAACAAGTTGTTCCAGAAGCTTGCCCGCTTTGCCAAGCAGGACGTCCCTGATGAGAAGAGCATGATATATCAGTTCAGGGGTGGTCTCAGAGAAGATATTCAGCTCGCTCTTGTTCTCTTTGAGCCCTTGAGGTGCGATGAGTTCTACAACATGGCACTGAAGCAAGAGGCTGCTCAGTTGAGGTGTGATGCTTCCAGGAAGCGAGCCAGAGATGTTACTCCTTCTTCCTCTACTCAAGTGGCCAAGCAGCAGAAGTTTTGGCTTCCTCCTCCTCCGTTCCGTCAGCCGTATCAGCAGAAGAGCAAAGGAGGCAGTGGTTCTTCCCACCCACCCAACCCTGGCTTTCAGAACAAGACTTCGTCTCAAGCTCCAAGATCGAGTGCTCCGTATCACCGTCCGCTTTCAGAGGTCACGTGCAACAAGTGCCAACAGAAGGGTCACTATGCCAACAAGTGTCTCAACCAGAGGTGTCTTCCTCCTCCTCCCCCTGTCAGATCGGCAAGTACAGTTGTGGTCAAGCATAACCCCAAGCATGCCAAGGTCAATTTCATGAATGCAGCTCAGGCAGAGGACTCGTCAGATGTGATCATGGGTAACCTTCCTGTTAATGATATTCCTGCAAAAGTTCTTTTTGACAATGGTGCATCGCATTGTTTCATCTTGAGACATTTTGCATCTAAGCATGATTTTGTTACTCAAGTGTTGCCGAAGCCGTTGGCTATCGTCTCTCCGGCCCGTCAAATGACATCTCGAGTATGCGTTCCGGATGTTACTATGACTTTGGGTGACTATAAGTTCTTGTCCTCTCCAAATGTTCTTGGTGACTCGGATATTGATCTTATTCTCGGAATGGATTGGCTTTCTAAGCACAAGGCTCAGCTTGATAGTGCAGCCAGGCAGATTCAATTGACTCATTCGTCTGAGGATGTAATTGTCTTTGCCGCTCGGGATAATACTATCCGTCTGTTTTCTCTCAATGAGAAGGGTGAATTGGATGCCATCTCTCAACTTCCAGTCGTTTGCGAATATCAAGACGTCTTTCCAGAAGAGCTCCCAGGAATGCCTCCGCACCGGCCAGTTGAATTCGTTATTGAACTTGAGCCTGGCACGGAACCTCTGTGCAAACGTCCTTACAAGCTCGGACTTGAAGAGTTGAAGGAGCTGAAGAAGCAACTCGATGAGCAAGAGAGAATGGGTCTCATCCGGCCTAGTTCTTCTCCGTGGGGTTGTGGTGTTCTTTTTGTGAAGAAGAAGGATGGAACGGACCGACTTTGTGTTGATTACCGTCCAGTGAACAAGAAGACCATCAAGAACAAATACCCACTTCCCAACATCAATGAGCTGTTCGAACAACTCAAAGGTGCCCAAGTATTCTCCAAGCTTGATCTCCGTATGGGCTATCATCAGATTCGCATTCATGAAGAAGATATTCCCAAGACAGCATTCAGAACAAGCTTTGGTTCATATGAATACACTGTCATGTCTTTTGGCCTCGCCAACGCTCCTCCGACGTTCTCTCACATGATGAACTTCATCTTCAACGCCTACACCAATGACTTCGTTTTGGTGTATCTCGACGACATTCTGGTTTTCTCCAAGAACAAGGAAGATCATGCCAAGCATTTGCGTTTGGTTCTTGATAAGCTCAGAGAACATCAGTTCTACGCCAAGTTCTCCAAGTGTGAATTTTGGCTCGATGAGGTTCTTTATCTTGGTCATATCATCTCTGCCAAGGGCATTGCCGTGAATCCTGAGAAGGTGTCTGCAATTGTGAATTGGGAACCTCCTCAGAACGTGAAGCAACTTCGCAGTTTTCTCGGTCTCGCAAGCTATTGCCGAAGATTCGTTGAAAACTTTTCCAAGATCGCGAAGCCTCTCTCTAATCTTCTTTAGAAGCATGTCAAGTACGTTTGGTCTCCGGAGTGTGATATTGCTTTCAACACTTTGAAAGAGAAATTGATCACTGCTCCAGTTCTGACTCCACCTGATGAATCCAAGCCGTACGAGGTCTTTTGTGATGCCTCTCTCCAAGGTCTTGGCGCAGTATTGATGCAAGAGAAGAAAGTTGTTGCTTATACATCTCGCCAGTTGAAGCCTAATGAGAAAAACTACCCCACTCATGATCTCGAGTTGGCGGCAGTTGTGCATGCTCTTTTGACTTGGAGACATCTTCTATTAGGAAGAAAAGTGGACATTTTCACTGATCACAAGAGTCTCAAGTACATCTTCACTCAGCCTAATCTCAACCTCAGGCAAACTCGATGGGTCGAAATGATTCAAGAGTATAATCCGAGTATCGAGTATACTCCAGGCAAGGCCAATGTGATTGCTGACGCTTTGAGCAGAAAGGCTTACTTCAATAGTCTGATTCTTAAGCCTTATCAGCCCGAGCTTTGTGAAGCTTTCCGCAAACTTAATCTGCAAGTTGTTCCTCAAGGTTTCCTCGCCAACCTTCAAGTCTCTCCTACCTTAGAAGACCAGATTCGCCAAGCCCAGCTTCTTGATGCTATGGTGAAAAAGGTGAAGATTGGGATTGCCAAGAGTCAGTCCAAGTACAAGTGCTACCGCCTTGATGACAAGGACACTCTCTTCTTCGAGGATTGTATCGTTGTACCCAAAGGTGACCTCCGTAAAGTGATCATGAACGAGGCTCACAATTCTCTCCTCTCCATCCACCCTGGGAGCATGAAGATGTATCAGGACCTTAAGCAAGCTTATTGGTGGACTCGAATGAAGCGCGAGATCGCTCAATTCATGAATGAATGTGATGTCTGCAGAAGAGTGAAGGCTGAACACCAAAGGCCAGCTGGTCTCCTGCAACCTCTTGCCATTCCAGAATGGAAGTTTGACCACATTGAAATGGACTTCGTGACTGGGTTTCCAAAGTCCAAGCGTGGCAATGATGCTATATTCGTTGTCATCGACAAACTCACCAAAGTAGCTCATTTTCTGCCTATCAAAGAGTCGATCACTACAGCTCAATTGGCGGAACTCTATACCTCTCGCATTGTCTCTCTGCACGGTATTCCTCAAGTGATCTCTTCAGACCGTGGCAGCATCTTTACCTCGAAGTTTTGGGATTCTTTTCAGAAGGCCATGGGCACCAACATCCGCTTCAGCACAACTTTCCATCCTCAAACAAGCGGTCAAGTCGAGCGTGTCAACCAGATTCTTGAAGATATGCTCAGGGCTTGTGTGATCTCCTTCGGCATGAAGTGGGAGGATTGTCTTCCTTATGCTGAATTCTCCTACAACAACAGTTTTCAAGCAAGTTCGGGCAAGGCCCCATTTGAAATTCTGTATGGCAAGAAGTGCCGTACCCCTCTCAACTGGTCTGAAACCGGTGAACGTCAGCTTTTGGGTAATGACTTAATCACAGAAGCAGAAGAAATGTGCAAAGTCATTCGTGATAACCTCAAAGCGGCCCAATCCCGCCAGAAGAGCTACTATGATAGTAAGCACCGTGATTTGGCTTTCGAGATCGGAGATCATGTTTACCTCCGCGTCTCTCCTATGAAGGGTACTCGTCGCTTCGGTATCAAAGGGAAGCTTGCCCCTAGATACGTGGGACCTTTCAAGATTGTCAGCAAGAGAGGCGACCTCGCGTATCAACTCGAGCTTCCTTCAAACCTTGCAAATGTTCATGATGTGTTCCATGTCTCTCAGCTTCGAAAGTGCTTCAAGACTCCGGACCGCACCGTCAACTTCGAGGACATTGAGCTCCAAGAAGATCTCTCTTATCGTGAGCACCCAGTTGCTATTCTTGAAGAGACTGAACGCAAGACTCGCAACAAGTCAATCAAATTTCTCAAAGTCAATTGGTCACACCATTCCGACCGTGAAGCTACCAGGGAACGCGAGGATCACCTCCGTTCTGAGTACCCGGCGTTCTTTCAGTCCTAGATCTCGGCACGAGATCCTTTCGTAGTGGTGGAGTGTTGTAACGCCCCGGATATAGCTTTCCCAATTTGTACTCCAACTCTTGCCATTTCCGGCGTTAAGTTATATTTAATTCTCGGGTTCGGGTCTTTGTCTTCGTGTGTTGTTTTATTTTTCATGCATCTCATATCATGTCATCATGTGCATTGCATTCGCATACGTGTTCATCTCATGCATTCGAGCATTTTCCCCGTTGTCCGTTTTGCATTCCGGCGCTTCGTTCTCCTTCGGTGGTCATTTCTAGCTTTCTTTCGTGTGTGGGGATTAAACATTTCCGGATTGGACCGAGACTTGCCAAGCGGCCTTGGTTTACTACCAGTAGACCGCCTGTCAAGTTTCGTGCCATTTGGACTTTGTTTGATACTCCAACGGTTAACCGAGGAACCGAAAAGGCCTCGTGTGTGTTGCAGCCCAACACCCCTCCAATTTGGCCCAAAACCCACCAAACTCTGCTCCATCATCTAGAGCGTTCGATCATGATCGCGTGGCTGAAAACCGCACCTCATTTGGACTCTCCTAGCTCCACTTATGCCTATAAATAGCCCCCCCGTTTTCGGATCTCTCTCCCTCTCCGAAACCCAAAAAAAAAAGATCTCGCGCGCCGGACGTGTCCGACCCGCGCCGGACAACGTCCGCCGGCCGCCACCACCAATCCGCCGTCGCCACATGGCGCCGCCACCTCGCCGCCGCCGCGGCCCGGGAGGCCCAAACCGGGCCCCCGCGAGCCCGAGCCGCCCCCGCGCCTCCCGGCCTCCTCTCGCCGCTGCCTCCATTGGCTCAGGTGGGCGCCGCTGCCGCGGGCCGCCCCGCCACCGCTCCGCCCCGAGCCGGCCGAGCTCCGCCGCCCCTCCTCACCGCCTCGCGCCGCTGCCTCCGCCCCTAGCCTCTCCCTCCTCGGATCCGGTCTCCGGCGACCTCAAACTCCGGCGGTGAACAGTGTTTTCCGGCGATCCTCGGAATCCGTGCCAATCCAGATCTGAGATCTGAAATTTGACGGTTGACTTTTTCTCCCCGGAACCCTAATTTTTATGCTAACTTTGACTTGTGATATCTCCGCATCCGTAGCTCCGATTTGGACATATAGTATATCAAAATGTTCGTCTCGACGAGTACATCATTTCATTCCATTGCATCATTTTCATTTGAGTTCCTCTTAATGCCTGAGATGCTATTAGAAGAAGGCTTCGTGAGTTAATTGTCAGATCTGCTAGTTCATCTTACACTTTTGTCATTTTTGCCATGATTGTTGTGTGCATGATATGCCTGTGAGTCCTGCATATGTTTTGTTAAGCATCTTGTTATCTTTCCAGAGGTGCAACCCATGCATTTTTGTGATGTGTGTGGTGACTTGTGCAAGCTTGCAAAGTGAGGCACCCGGTAAATCTGTTTTCTGGGACTTAGTAGTTTTCACTAAGTCTGAGATTATTTAGTTCATGATGCCACATGTTCATGCTGTTTCCTAGTGATCCGTGCCTCTTTTGAGGATGATCAGTAAAGGAGTTTTGTTAATCTTGTTATGCTCTATCCATCCATGCGTTTGTTTGCAATTATGGTGCACCCTAGCTTGAGTCAATCGAGCTCTACTTTTGCTTCATTGAGAATCTGGGCAGATCGTCAACTTGTTTGCGATTTTGCCGATGCTATTGTAGTTGATCCGTGCATGCTATGCCATTGTTCTTGCCATGTCTAGCTAGCATTTTGTGCCTTCTTAATGGGTGTATGCTTGCCTTTCCATGACTTGCACCGTAGTGAGTGCATCGAGCTCGTTTACATGCCTTCGTGAGTTATATTTCAGCATGTCTCAGTTATCACAAAGTCTGAAAACTGATTGTGTTTTAGCTATGTTCGTGTGCTTGTTAGTATGTTTTGTGATCCCTTTTGGCCCCAGGTCACTTAGGGTCTTTTGTTAAGCTTGTTGAGTAAATCCATGCCATGTTCTTCTTTGTCATATTCAGGTCCTGTAGCATGTCGTTTTGTTGCTCCGAAGAGGGCTTCGTGATCTGAAATTTCAGACAAGTGTTAATTTCACTAAGTCTGAAATCTGTTTTGCATTTGCGTTTTTGCCATGCTTGTTTGAACCTCTTAATGGACGATTTGGCCATAGCTCAGTGCTAGTATTTTGTTAAGAATCTTGAATGCTTCCCTGCCATGTATTTTTTTGTCATGTTTGAGTGCTATAGCATGTTCATTTCATTGCATTTAGAGGCCTACTTGCTGTAAATCGCAGACCGTTGTCATTCTTAAATCGCTTGCCATTTCCAACCCGTAACTCCGATTCCGGCGTTCTTTATATCGTTTTCAAGTGATTTCATCTCATCTTTCCAGTGGCACACTTGGAATTCCATGTTGAGGCCAGGTTCATGCATTTCCTGTCATATCTTGCATTTTGCATCCCGCATCACATCCCGCATAGCATATCATCATTTCATCAGATTGCTTGGTCTTGCACGTGGTTGATTGTATCCTTGTTGCTTTTTTGTCTTGTTTAGGTAGAGCCGGGAGATGAGTTCGCTAACGAGGAGCCCGTTGAGTTTGCTTTTGAGGATCCAGTCAACTCTAACAACTGTGCAGGCAAGATGATCATACCCTCGAAATCACTACTATCTTTGCTATGCTAGTTTGCTCGCTCTTTGCTATGCCAATGCTACGATGCCTACCTTTTGCTTGTCAGCCTCCCAAATTGCCATGTCAAACCTCTAACCCACCATTGTCCTAGCGAACCGTTGATTGGCTATGTTACCGCTTTGCTCAGCCCCTCTTATAGCATTGCTAGTTGCAGGTGAAGATTGGAGGCCGTTCCTTGTTGGAACATCTTTTATTTACTTGTTGGGATATCATCATATTGCCATGTTATCTTAATGCACCTATATACTTGGTAAAGGGTGGAAGGCTCGGCCTCTCGCCTAGTGTTTTGTTCCAGTCTTGCCGCCGTAGTTTCCGTCATATCGGGGTTATGTTCCCGGATTTTTGTGTTCCTTACGTGGTTGGGTTATAATGGGAACCCCTTGATAGTTCGCCTTGATTAAAGCTTTTCCAGCAATGCCCAATATTGGTCTTACCATTTGCCACCTAGCATTTTCTTTCCCTTGGGTTCTGCAGACTCAAGGGTCATCTTATTTTAACCCCCCCGGGCCAGTGCTCCTCTGAGTGTTGGTCCAAACTAGAGCCCCTTGCAGCACCACCTCGGGGAAACTCGAGGGCTGGTTTTAGTTGTACGGAGTGCTTATCTGAGTGTGCCCTGAGAAAGAGATATGTGCAGCTCCTATCAGGAATTGTCGGCACATTCGGGCGGTGTTGCTGGTCTTGTTTTAACCTATCGAAGTGTCTTGAATTACCGAGATACCGAGTCTGATCGGAACGTCTTGGGAGGAGGTCTATTCCTTCGTTGACCGTGAGAGCTTGTCATGGGCTAAGTTGGGACTCCCCTGCAGGGATTGAACTTTCGAAAGCCATGCCCACGGTTATGGGAATTTGTTAATGTCCGGTTAACTTGAACCTTAAATTAATTAAAAATGTATCAACTGGGTGTGTTACTGTACGTGATGGCCTCTTCTCGGCGGAGTCCGGGAAGTGGACACGGTGTTGGAGTAATGTTTGCGCAGGTTGTTCTCTAGTTTCTTGCTCGTGCTTTGCCTCCTCTTCTCGCTCTCCTTTGCGAATAAGTTAGCCACCATACTTGCTAGTCGCTTGCCGCAGCTCCACTCATAGTTTACCTTGCCTTTACCTATAAGCTTAAATAGTCTTGATCGCGAGGGTGCGAGATTGCTGAGTCCCTGTGGCTCACAGATCTATTACACCAGATGCAGGGCCCTGATGATTCGCTCCAGGAGACGCGTATGAGCTCAAGTGGGAGTTCGACGAAGACTCTCAACGATACTATGTTTCCTTTCGATGATCAGTAGTGGTGCCCAGTTGGGGGTGATTGGGACCGTGTCGCATGTTGGGTTCTCTTTTATTTTGGCGCCGTAGTCGGGCCATGAGTGTTTGGATGATGTAATGTTATTTATGTTCTTGATTGATGTGGCGAGTGTAAGCCAACTATGTTCTCCCCTTTATTATTCATATTACATGGGATGTTGTGAAGATTGCCTAACTTGCGCATATGCCTTCAATGCGATTATGTCTCTAAGTCGTGCCTCGACACGTGGGAGCTATAGTCGCATCGAGGGTGTTACACCCATAAGGCCCTCCAGGAGATTGACGCGGTGAAGAAGATAGTAGCGGGTAAGGCATTCATTATGCAAAGCAAGCACGTGAAGGAGACTTTACTTTTTCTTACCCGAGTTCAGAGCTCTCCAGGAGCGTTTGCAGATCTTCCCCGCAGTGTACTGGATGCCGCGGAGTTTTACCGGGCTGAGGAGGGGAGCTCAACGAAGAAGTTGTTCTGGTCTCAGTATACTGGGACCGAACACCCCGTGCCCTTGAGCGGCCAGTTGAAGCAGTTGGTCGAACTTCACAAGGCGGCCGAACAGGCCATGAGGGGCCTTATAGTCCGGATGTGGCCTGACGAGCCCCTGTCCGGCAGCTACTTCGGTCTGGTGAGACGGCTGGTGGAAGCCTGCCCACGGCTTGAGGTCATCAAGCGGTCCGTCTGCATCGAAGGTGCACGCAGAGCTTTTGCCCGGGCGAAGGTGCACTGGGCGAACCTGGACGCCGTGAAGCTTGTGAAGGAGGGGTCGCCAGAGGGCAAGGAGCATTGCCACCCCAAGAATTATTATGAGGGTCTCGTGGAGGGTTCCCACCTAGTGGCAGATGAGTGTGCCAAGGATGTAATTTTTGAATGAACATGCTCATGTGATCCTGTAATATGAAACGAGTTCATTTGCGCCATGTGACGCTTTCTTAATTTAAAATATTACCTTCTGTGTGGCCGTTTATAAAATTTGAGAGTTGGTCAATCGTCGGCTTCTGCCCCCATGTAGCTAGTACCGGGGTGTTCGGGATAAACCTGAACAACCTTTACCCCAATTTTGGGTCCTCCAAGGGAGGTGTTCAGCACAACGAACTAGGCAATCGGACTATAATGCTTTATCACTCTCACTTAGCCATAGAAGTCTATGATTTTAAATTTTGGCAAAGCCCCTGGTATTCGGAGGGCCGAATTTGGGGCGCTATACACGCCTAAGCCGGACAAGGACGGATCCTCGCCCAAAGCGGAAAAAGTCTTTAAGGACTTGAGACCTCTCAAACAGCGACCAGTCTCTCGCCTTATCATGACAGTCAGTTTTTGGCTTTCTCTACTGAGGTGTTCGTCCAGAAGAACCGGGACACAATCGCAGTAGTTCTCCCACTGCTACCTTAGACGATATAGCGGAACGTAAGGTACCAAAGCATGGGAGCTGGGCAACCCAACATTTAATCCAAGACATGATTCGGAGCTGATGCATATAATGCTATAAGTTCGGGGTGCCGCATTGTCGAAAGTGTTCGGACTTCTTGCGCCGTATTATGGGGTAAACGAGAGCCCTGGCGTACAGACCGCACCCGAGCGTGCAGGTGCGAAATGTCATAAATGGACATATAAAAGAGAAAAAGTTAAATAATGCAATGACAAATTAATAATATGCATTGTTATTTGAATAATACGTCGAAGCGTACTGGTACAAGTAGTGCAATTATCATAAAGTAGGACAATTTGAAATGTCCTATCCCAAGGCAAGCTACGCATAAATAGTGAAAAGTGGGTATATCAAGTATTACTAGAGACCACCTGGCGTTTCCCGTGTTCATCTTAGCTTCTTGCCGCCTTGGTTGTTGCTTCCGGAGTGTGTCTGGAAATTGGACTGCCGGAAAGGGCTTCCGAAGAGTTAGGCCCTGAAAGAGAAAAGGAATGTAAAAGGTATACAACCCCTGGCGTGGTTAAGCCACTATGCGGGGCGTGTCCTGATTGTGCCCCCACTTATGTCCATGGTATTTTCAATGCGTAGTTATGTACGCGGGGCACGAATTTCGTCGCTGCACTGGGACTTTGACGGGGGCCGGATTGCTAGGCGAGCGTTGATCGCACCAGGCGGTCCTGTTGCAGATTTTTCCGGACTTGCTTGAAGGTGTCCGGGGGTTGTAACGCCGAATGAGTGGTCTGCCTAAACAGGCTGCTTTGTGCCTCTGCTGCAACGGCCGCAGTGTGCTCTTTTGTACGAAGCGAGCGTTCTGTGTTTCCATCTACTGTTATGACCCCGCGGGGTCCTAGCATCTTGAGCTTGAGGCATGCGTAATGCGGCACTGCGTTGAATTTTGCAAATGTTGTCCGTCCGAGCAGTGCATGATAGCCACTGTGAAATGGGACGATGTCAAAGATTAACTCTTCGCTTTGGAAGTTATCCGGTGATCCGAAGACCACTTCCAGTGTGATTGAGCTTGTGCAATGGTCCTCTACACCTGGGATGATGCCTTTAAAGGTGGTTTTGCTGGGTTTGATCCTCAAGGGATCGATACCCATTTTTCGCACTATATCCTGATAAAGCAGGTTCAGGCTGCTGCCGCCATCCATAAGGACTCGAGTGCGGTGAAATCCGTCAATGATGGGGTCTAGGACCAGTGCGGCTGATCCGCCATGACGGATGCTAGTGGGGTGGTCCCTACGATCGAAGGGATTGGACAAGCGGACCATGGGTTGAACTTCGGGGCGACGGGCTCCATCGCATAGATGTCCCTTAGTGCATGCTTCCGCTCCCTCTTGGGAATGTGGGTTGCGTATATCATGTTCACTATCTTGACTTGTGGGGGAAACCCCTTCTGTCCTCCTGGGTTCGGTGGCCGGGGCTCCTCCTCGTCATCGCTATGCAGCCCCTTGTCCTTGTTCTCGGCATTTAACTTGCCGGCCTGCTTGAACACCCAACATTCTCTGTTGGTGTGATTGGCTGGCTTTTCAGGGGTGCCGTGGATTTGACACGAGCGATCCAGTATGCGATCCAGACTAGATGGAGCCGGAGTATTTCTTTTAAATGCCTTTTTCCGCTGACCCGATCTAGAGCCTTTGAATCCGGCATTGACTGCTGTATCTTCAGTGTTATCGCCGTTATTGTGGCGCTTTGGTTTGTTACGACGTTGCCTACCATTAACATCTTTGGTATCTGAGGTATCCGGATTCCTTGATGTGTTGTTGCTGCGAGCCAGCCAGCTATCCTCGCCCGCGCAAAAGCGGGTCATGAGTGTTGTGAGGGCTGCCATAGATTTCGGCTTCTCCTGGCCGAGGTGGTAGCCGAGCCACTCGTCGCAGATGTTATGCTTCAATGCCGCTAGGGCCTCTGCATCCGAACAGTCTACAATTTGGTTTTTCTTAGTCAGGAACCTAGTCCAGAATTGTCTGGCCGATTCCTCTGGCTGCTGGGTTATGTGGCTCAAGTCATCAGCATCCGATGGCCGCACATAAGTGCCCTGGAAGTTGTCAAGAAATGCGTCTTCTAGATCTTCCCAACTGCCGATGGAATCTGCTGGCAAGCTATTCAGCCAATGTTGAGCTGGTCCTTTGAGTTTTAGTGGGAGGTACTTGATGGCATGTAGATCATCACCGCGGGCCATGTGGATGTGAAGGAGGAAATCCTCAATCCATACAGCGGGATCTGTTGTGCCATCGTATGATTCGATATTTACGGGTTTGAAATGCTCCGGGAATTCATGATTCATAACTTCATCAGTGAAGCATAGGGGGTGTGCTGCACCTCTGTGCCGGGCTATATCTCGACGTAGTTCGTATGAGTCTTGTTTGCTGTATTCGGCCCGGCCAGATTTACTCTTGGTGTATCCGATGCGACGATAATCGTCCTGTGTGGGTGCACGTGCATGTGTCCCATATATTGACCTTGGATTTTTGCCTTACTATCCAAGATGTCTCGCAGGTCCTCTGTGTTACCCCGGGCCATAGTATTTTTGACTGAGTGGCGACGGGGTGCGGGCTGACTTTAGGCTGAAATGCCTTACTGACTCGGCCGCGTAGTGGCTGGTCAGCCACATTGTACACTGGTGAATGAGGTTGCAATGCTTACTCCTCGAGGTGAGGTAGCAACCTGCGTTTTGGGTAACTCTTGGACGGGCGCTCGAGTTCATGCTCCTCGGCCGCAAGGACTTCGGTCCACCTGTCTGCTAGCAAGTCTTGATTAGCTTGAAGCTGTCGCTGATTTTTCTTCAGGCTATTTGCCGTGGCCATAAGCCGGTGCTTGAAGCGCTCTTGCTCAACGGGGTCCTCAGGCACGATAAGCTCATCGTCGCCGAGCCTCGCCTCGTCTTCGGAAAGAAGCATGTAATTGTCCTCCTCCAGTTCTCCATCTGCTGCCTGCTCTGGAGGGTAGCTTGTTCGTCCTACGGCTCTACATCGTGCTGGAGGGGATTGTTGTTGTCTTCGGCACTATCTGGAGTTTTATTATCTCTTATGCCGGTAACACTGCTCCTGCTGTGGCGGGACTTAGAGCGCGCCGCTGACATCGGCGCTTGGGTTGATTCTTGGAGGGGTCATCCTCTGCTTTCTTGTTGCCATTGGCTTCTTTAGGGGTGTCCACCATATATATATCATATGAAGAGGAGGTGGTCCAGTGCCCCGAGGGCGGTGGATCTTGTTCGTCTCCGGCTTCGTCATCCATACCGTCGAAGTCGAAGTCTTCGGAGCCGAAGTCGAGCATGTCGGTTAAGTCGTCGACAGTGGCTACCAAGTGGGTGGTGGGTGGGCAGCGAATTTCTTCGTCGTCCGCATCTCATTCTAGCCAGACATAGTTTGGCCAAGGTTCCCCTGACAGGGAGAGAGACCTTAATGAATTTAGCAGATCCCCGAAGGGTGAGTGCTGAAAGATGTCCGCGGAGGTGAACTCCATGATCGGCGCCCAGTCAGATTCGACGGGCACGGATATGAGCGGCTCGGAGTCCATGGCCGGAGATGAATCTAGTGGTTTGGCGACACGGCTCTCGTAAGGGGTGAAGTCAGTATCTGGCTCCATCGCCACTGAGAGTGCGACTTCCATGGCGGGGTCCATCCCTCCGCTCCCGGATAGCGCGACTTGCTCCGGATTAAAGGCCGGAGTAGCTACGGACGCGATCTCCCGAACACTGTCCAACGGCAGAGTTACATCATGCTCGTCGCGACTGCGCGGCGCGTCTGGCATGGGCTCGAATACGTCGAAGATCAAGTCTCCGCGGATATCGGCCGTGTAGTTCAAGTTTCCAAATCTAACCTGATGGCCAGGGGCGTAGCTCTCAATCTGCTCCAGATGGCCAAGTGAATTGGCCTGTAGTGTAAAGCTGTCGAATACGAAGATCTGTCCGGGGAGGAAAACCTCACCTTGGACCGCATCGCTAGCGATGATCGAAGGAGCCATCAAGCCTTACGGTGATGACACAGTGGAACTCTCAATGAAAGCACCAATGTCGGTGTCAAAACCAGCGGATCTCGGGTAGGGGGTCCCGAACTGTGTGTCTAAGGCGGACGGTAACAGGAGGCAGGGGACACGATGTTTACCCAGGTTCGGGCCCTCTTGATGGACGTAATACCCTACGTCCTGCTTGATTGATATTGATGATATGAGTAGTACAAGAGTTGATCTACCACGAGATCAGGGAGGCCAAACCCTAGAAGCTAGCCTATGGTATGATTGTATGTTGTTCTACAGACTAAAACCCTCCGGCTTATATAGACACCAGAGGGGGCTAGGGTTACACAAGGTCGGTTACAAAGGAGGAGATATACAGATCTGTATTTCCTAGCTTGCCTTCCACGCCAAGTAGAGTCCCATCCGCACACGGGACGAAGTCTTCAATCTTGCATCTTCATAGTCCAACAATCCGGCCACAGGATATAGTCCGGCTGTCTGGAGACCCCCTAATCCAGGACTCCCTCATAGGCCCCACATGGTTTGCTTCTTTTTTAACATAACACGTCAAATCGCAATTTGTTTGTTCACCCGTGGTAGACGATCCTCCCTCCATCCAGTGGATAACCAGCACACGTGTCAAATTACCACGTGGGCTGCCTTTTCGTACAGAAATGAGCTCCGCCGTGTACCCGCGCAGGTGTGGTTGGGAAAGAGACGGGAGTACATGCGTCATGCGTGCACCTCTTCTCTTCATGCACGTCCTCCACCTACGTGGGTGTGTGTGCGATATACAAACCTAGACAAATGGCTTGTGCGTTCGTGAGTGTTTTTTGTTTTGGGGGGAGGTTGATTTCGTGAATGTATTTGTGGGAATATGTGTCGATGACATCTCAAACGAAATTTTGCATGCAATGTGTGTGAAATGGAGGCCTATCCATATCATATATAGAGGGTCGGGTGATCCACGAGAAGAGAGGGAGGGGTCATAGATATCGATAGAGTCGAAGAGAGGATAAAATGGGTGGGTGCGAGATCGATGAAGAGAGCCATCGAAATTGTGTGTGTGTGTGCAAGTCAAAGATATAGGGCGACTGACCTAGCTAACGGAACATCAGAGGGCACATGTCAAGTTTGTGTGTGGCAGGGAGACATGACTAGAGCGCTCGATGTATCGGTGTGTGTGTCGGGGAGGGGGTGGGGGAAGGAGTAGGCAGATGCCTAACTATAGAGGTAGAACGACTCGTATATGTGTTGAGAAGGAGAGACCCAGCTATGTCTTGAGGGAGATCGGTCGACATCCATACATAACTGAAGGACAGGAAATAGGATGGGACGGAGATAGAGAGGATAGAGAGAGGGTGGGAGAGGGGTAGAGTGCTGGATGGGTGATGGAGTTGCTTCTCGAAGATGGTGGGAGAGGCCTACTAGACAAACTGAGGGTGGAACTGCAATCTTATCAATAAGAGTGGGGATGTGTTTCTGTGTGTGCCTGTGCATGATAGATCTGTCAGGACACATCCATGGATGATGAAGGGGAACCATGTGTTTGGTAAGAAAACCTAACTAGATCGGTAGATCAATTGTTGTTTGTCGGAGGAAGGGAGAGACATAACTAATGAGGAATATCGATCGACGCGGGGGAAAAAATGAGTTATAAGGACCTAGCTAGCTATATGTATAGCGGGAGATCAATCGGTGTACGTCCATTTGTTAGAGGCAAATAAGGCCCGACGAGACGGATAGACAAAGAGAATGGAGCTAGGAGGTGGTGCGAGAGGCCCAGCTACTAGCTAGATAGGGGGAGGAGTGTGCGGTTGTGAGATCGATGAAAAGAGGGGCGAGAGTTTACACGTGTGTGGGAACGTATGAGAGACACGAGGTAAGGACACATAAAGGAGGAGATTGAAGGTGCGTGTGTATGTTGTAGGCAGACATCGCTGGAGAGGTTTATCGATCGGTGTGTGTCGGAAAGGAGTTGTGGAGACTGTGGGAGAACGACCTAAAGGAAAAAATGAATGTGTGTGATGGATAGAATGCTGAGGGAGGGGGAGGGCGAGGAGGTAGTGTGCATGCACGAGAGAAAGTTAGTGGTAGCTACAAAGGTTAGAGGATTGTGTGGGTGTAAGAGACTAACAAAGATCATAATTTGATATGAAAGTGGATTCATATATTTGAATAGGAGATCATAGTGTTTTACACATATGCATGCATGAATATAGCGGTGATACGCGTGTTGTGGCTTTGCACATGTTATACCAAAATGTGATGATGCATGGCGTTTGCAACTCACAGCTAAATGTCGAACAATCTAAACCATACTATACATCGAACAATATCACATTTTATTTGAATTTGTGATAATGTGTGGCATTTGCAGCTTACAACTAAATATCGAACAATCTAAACAATACTATATATTGAACATTCTCACATTTTATTTGAATTTGTGGTAATGTGTGGTGTTTGCAACTCACATCTAAATACTTGTAGGCGTAGGGGGCGGGGCACCATACATAATGTGATAAACACATTATACATATGAGACATGGTTTAGTTTGTGAAGATCTAGCTAGAGCTTGAAATGTACTATGATTTGAAATCAACATAAAGCGGATTCAAAAAATCGAGTTCGAGTTCATATAGTATACGTAGTTCATATGTAACTCGAGACTAATCATGTGGTGTGCTGTGAAGATAATACACAAACGATGGTTTAACTTGACAATAATGACAATTGTAGATCTTATCAAAGCAGAGAAACGAATTCAAATGCTTTGACTTCACAACAATCATTATTGTTGATCTTATTCAAATAGAGAAACGAATTCAAATTTAGTTCATATTGAAGCGGTAGTATATACGTTTGGAATGCACTAAAACGTTCATTTGAGTACTAGGTTGCATGCATTATACACATAGCGAAATATTATAATTGAACATAACATGAATTCAAAGTTTCGAATGACATTGTAGTGCGAATTGATTTGGTACAATACACGTTAGGCTTGTCCGGAAATTTCAAACCGCGCCTTGTTAGCCTGAAATATTTAAGATATATCTTTGTCTCGTTGTGCTCCGACAACTCCCTCCATCTCAACCCACGCCTTGCTATTCCAAAATTACAACGCGCGCGAAAACTCCCTCAAATCGGTGGGGGTACTTTCGTAACTTACCCCACATTTCAGACAAGCGCATCCCTAAGCCATGGTTTCCCCACTCCCATCCCATCTGCCCACCCATTCGTACACCAAGGCCGGCAAAACCCGTGAAGCCCCACACCCTCCTCCGTCCGCCACCCAGCCGGAGCCTCTTCCCCGACGACGTCGTCCACAGCAACACCTCGACGTCCCTCATCCACCGTACCGGATGAGGAACCATTGTCGATCTGGTCGTCCCGCCGGTTCAGCCACCCCGTCCTCCACCTCCAAGGAGCTGCCCCGACGTTGCCCTCGTCTTTCGCGCCACCTCCATTCCCACACCGCCGTCTTCACCTGCACCATCGAAAGAGCATCATCATCACCGTTTCCGCGGATGAAGCTGCGGCCTAATCGGGGCCACCAACGAGGTTGTACACTAATCGCCGCATTTTCTTCTTGATTCGATCTCACGATGCTGCCGGCGCTCAGTCCCGAGCCGACACGGCGCGGCTCCATCCACGATGCTGCAGCTACTTTAGCTCTCGTTGTTGCTCTGCTCTTGCTCTTGGTCCCCTGCCTGGTCTACTCTTGCTCTTGCTCTTGCTCTTTCTCGTGCTGCTGCTCTTGATCTTGCTCTTGCTTGCGATGCTGCTCCAATTTAGCCACACTTCAGTCGACTGAATCGAATTTTGGGTCAGTCGATTTTCAGGGGGTGGGGGCTCGCCGGAGTTAAGGAAGAACCAGCCGCAGCGGGGATGGGGGCTCACCGAAGAGGTACCCCACTATCTATCTTAGGGTTCAGGGTGGGGCGGTGGTTGCCGGCGGTGGTGGGGCGGTGGCGTGGGGATCGCCGTAGAAAAGGCTCGGCACGGGGGGGGGGCTATAGGGATGGCCGGGGTGGCGGTGGATCGACGGGGGGGGGTTTTGGGGGGGGGGGGGGGGGGGCGCACCGCCGGCCGCTGGCACCGGGGGCGGCTGTTTGGCCGGTGGTGGCTGGCGGCTCAGGGGGGGTGGAGCTTGAAGATGAACTACAAGCCCTTGATTTCGTATCCAACGACTGCAAAATCGACTGACCAGAGATGAAAAAGTCAGTCGACTGACTTGTAGCCTCACCTCTAGTGCGTTCAGTTTCGACAGTAAAATTCAGTTTCGACAGCAAAATTCAGTTTCGACAGTTAAGTTCAGTTTCAACAAATTCAGTTTCAACAGTTAAGTTCAGAGATGAGCGGCTGATGTATACATCTAGCAGTTCGTGGTTATGTATTTTACGTCATCTATTGGAGATGCTATTAGAATTCCACTCAGGTTAACGTTGTCTCTCTTGTCCTGCTTCAGCCTCGGCGTCGTACAACTCACCGGAGCTGCTCCAACAACGAAACCCTCCATCACAGCGGAGCAGTACCTCTGGCTCCATCTCCAGATGCCTAAGATCTTCTTCCCCTCCTCCAACAGCCAAGTCAACCGGAGCATCCTCACCGACCAACCCAATCATGCTGAGATCAACATGGCTTCGCCAAAGAGGTTGTACACTTCTTGTGGTTTGACTTAATCTCACCATGCTTCTTTGCATCCTGTGATCTTCCAATTCTTGTGAACCAAACACCCAGATTGGCAGAAATCATGTGTTTTTAAATTCTCTGTTTTGCACATGCATTCCTATCCTATTCATGTCTATTTCCTATCCCTGCATTGTTAGAATCCTCAAATTCAAACAAGCCCTTACAAAATTACTTCTGTTACAGATACGTGTCCAAGAAAACCTTGCGTGGTTTGTCCTGCTCCTGCGGTGTTGTGTTCCACCCCAGCTCAGCTGCTCCAACGACGGAAGGGTTCACCACTGCAGGGATCCGCTCTCCAGACTGTCTTTCGCCTCCTCAGATCTTCTTCCCCGCCGCCGGCAGCCACGACAACTGCATTACCATCATCAACTGAGCAGATGACCTTGAGGACTACACGGGTCCGTAAGAGAGGTCGCACTCTTCCGTGTCTGCTTACGTTATGCATCGCTTAATATGATGACATGCTACTTTATCGTCGTGTTCACCTATTAGACTCCGACTCAGGTCCAAACTTATGCTGAAACTTGAGTTTTTAAATGGTTGTGGGGAACATATTGGGGCAGCCATCAGTACTATCTGTCTACTATCTGGTTAATCTCGGGTGTCTACTATGAGTTTCATGTTCGGTGCAAACAAACATTGAAGGAGTCATTATCTGTATTTTTTAACTAAAGCTATTATCTGCCTGCTATCATTGGTTTTGGGTCTATCCACAGTTTGCTACCTTCACTCTGGATTTGTGCATGCACTTCTTACATAATCTCACTATGTTTTATTCCTATGCATGTCAGTTGTTGTACACAACGGAACTGAACATGTAGAGCAAAAGAGACGAGCCTTGCGTGGCAATAAAATTTCATGTAGACGTCGCTCCATGGTGGGCGCTAAGGCACCGCCCTCCACCCATTTCGGATCGTAATCAAGAGGAAGATAACTGTTCTGAGGGGGATTCAGAAGCAGAAGACCACTCCTATTTACCCAATGAGGTGTTCGCTCTAACTTGGCATGCTGATGTTGGTAATATCATGCATATGGTGCCTTTCATTTCTTACTGTATACATCAAAGATGTTATTTGCTTAGTTTAGACATGCTTTGTGTCAATGCCATCTGTTTAGTTTCTTTATCGTATATGTGAATCATGCAATGCCATCTTCTTTAGCCAGGCATCATATATGTGAATATTGCAATCCCACCCTAGTTAGCCAGTCATCTTATATGTAAATTATATCATGACATCATTTTTTATTACATGTTAAAATGTGTCAGCAATTTTAGTACATTCAATTACTCTTCCTGTGCATCAGCCATTCGGCACGGTCATGGAAAAATCTAGAGTGGAAACAAGGTCTTCAGAGCAGACAATGCTATCTGATGAAGTGCAAGTCTTGCTGGTTATAGATAGCTCCTCGGAGGAGGATTCAGAGACAGATGACCAGTCATATCCCCCCTCCTGAGGTGCATGCTCTAACTTGGCAGGGTTATGTTGCTCATGTCATGCGTATGGTATCTTGCATTGCTATGTCATTTGCTTGGTTTAGACATGATTTGTGTGAATGCCACATGTTTAGTGTCTAATTACCATATATGTGAATTATGCAATGCCATATTTTTGCAAGACATTATATATGTGAATTATACAATGCTATCTTGTTGCAAGGCATTATATATGTGAATTATGCAATGCCATGTTGTTTAGCCAAGCGTCATATAAGTGAATTATATCATGACGTCCTTTTTTTGTATTTCTCATTGCTTTTGTCGATAATGCTTGTATATTCAACTGCTCTTCCTGTGCATCATCCATTTGAATTGGCGATGGAGAAATATGGAGTGAAAACAAGGTCTTCGGAGCAGACAATGCTACCTGGTGAAGCAGATATGTTGCTGGTTACAGATAGCTCTTCAGAGGAGGATTCAGAGGCAGATGGCCAGTCCTATTATCCCCCTAAGGTGTATGCTCAAACTTGGCAGCGTTATATTACTCATATCATGCATATGTTGTATTGCAATGCCTAGTTTTTACATCATATACACGATATTGAATGCCATCTCCTTTGTTGACACATCATATATGCGACTACCCTCTGCTCACTTCCTTGGTATATAAATCATATATTTGAATTATATCATGCCATGATGTTTACATAGACAGCATGTATCTGAATTATGGCATGCCAACCCATTTTCTAAAGACATAATATAGTTATGTCATCTCATCCTGTTCACATAGTCATCATATTTTGAATTATGTCATTCTATCCGTGAATTATATCATGCCATCATGTTTCCATCGACGGCATGTTTGTGATTTATGGCATGCCTACAACTTTAATAGACACATCATATAGTTATATCATGTCATCCTATTTACATAGTCATCATATTTTGAAGTATGTCATTCTATCCTGTTTAGTTAGCCATCATACATGCGAAATTGTGTCATGCTATCCTGTTTAATTATCCATCATATATTTGAAATTATGTCCTGCTATTTTGTTTGGTTAGACAACATAAATGTGAATTATTTCATGCCCTGTTTTCTTCCCTACTATCCATTGTACCTGTCTATCTTACAATGTGTGTACATTCAATTACTTTTCTTGTTTATCAGCCATTTCAATTGGAAGGGGTGATGGCAGTATCTGTGGGAGCAAAAACACGGTCTTCAGAAAAGATCGTGCTACCTGTCGATGGAGAAAGAACCACAGTTGTACTTGCCCAAGAACTAGCCCCACCACACATAAGCCAGACTCACGCAGATTGTACCCCTACCCAGTTGGACAGAGAACCAGCTACACCCCTTCAAACCCCAACCCCAGCAGATAGTAACCCAGTTCCCGTTGACACAGCACTGTCTCCACCACAGAGCACCCAAACACAAGCAGTTAGTAAGGCAACTGCAGTGCCAAAAGCACGAGGACCACCACTCCGAACCCCAAGTCAATGCTTAAAGAAGAAGAAGAATTGTTCTCAGGTCAGGTTCCGTAGCTATGGTTCATACTACTTTGCTATTTCATCACTGTATTTACTCACACCAACTAATTTCAAATTTGAAGGATGCAATTGAAACTCCAATGGCGCAACAGGTATGTTTTAAACCTGTTTCTTTAACGTGTTTGCTGTTGTAACTTGCTCTATGTTGATTTCAGTTTCAATTGAATATACAGTTATGTTCTCATGCCATGCACATTACAAGTGTTGTTATTGCTGTGTAGTTTCCCACACTTATATTCTGTCTGTGCTGCTTTGTCTTAAATAGATATGATTCGAACTGTATCTATCTTGATTTGGCAACATAAACTAGAATGATATAGACCATACAGTGACCATACTACATAGATATATGTTTGTTTCATGCTGTTATCCTGTCCACCTTACTACTGAACTGGTTTACCAAAATGAGTTTCATATACTGCATTGTAAACCTGTGATGTGTTTGTTTGTTTCTCCTTTAGAACGCGGATAAAATATTGGAGAAGAGTACCCCGTTATGCAATGGTAAAGGAAGTAATGCAGATCAGGTTCAAGATAGTGAGACATCCCTGTTGTTCTCCAAGAAAGCTGATAAAAACTATATTGAAGACACTGAGACAACCCCAAAGTCCTGTCTTGATGTAGTGTTCGAGTTACTGGCTACTACTGCTGGCACCAGCTCTTCGAACTCGCTGCCTGAATCAGTTTGGCTTCTTGAGTCTCAACTTCGAGTTGAAAGACATCGATCAGATGTTATGCGACAGGAAGTCGAAGGACTGAGGAAGTCCCTGCAGAATTCAGATGCATACTTTCTGGTGCAACAGCAAGTGCTGGAGGATTTAAGCGCCAAACAAGAGAAAGTTAATAAGCTTGCTAAGCATCTTGCCAGCATTATGGGTACCCAGGATATTGTTTCTTGATCTCTTCTGAAGTGGTTTCAGTTCTGGACTTGTTTTGCTGCGGCGTTTATATGCTGCTTTGTTCCCTATATTTGCACTTGTGCTGAACTTTGATGTCCAGTGGATGTAATTTGTGTAATAGCCATGATAGCATAGCATAAGTTGCTTGCTTATTTATTTCCATTGTCTTGTTTATTTGTTTTCTTGTAGTCAGTGCAGTTCTTTTTCCGCGGTTTGCTAGTGGCCGCAATAACCTATTTTTTAAAACTAGACCACATTAACAATGGGCTACATATTTACTGTAGTTAACATGGGCCTCCTACGGGCCATAGAAACAATGGGCCTTCTAAGGGCCGTAGAAACAATGGGCCTTCTACGAGGCGTAGACACAATGGGCCTTCTATGGGCCATATCATCAATGGGCCTTCTACGGGTCGTATGATCGGTTGGCCAAACATGGGCAAATAACAGACCACATTATGGCTGTAAATGGGCTAGAGTTGAAATCGTCCGTTCATGGGCCGACCATAACGGGCCGTTGTTAATAGGACGTATTTGATGATGCTATGAAAACGGCCCAACATATTAACGGGCCACAAACGGGCCGACTGTATCCACGGGATGTATTTGGCCCACAAGCAGAAAATGACAGTAACGGGCCGAAAGTAAACGAATGCTGGAAATGAGCCCAAGAATAAATGGGCCCTGAGAAGGCCGAAAGATAACATGGCCTGGAAACGGCCCAACGAAATAATGGGCCGTTAATGGGTATAAAGTGATACACTGTTCATTACGGGCCAGTTTTACCACGGACCGTTAATGGGCCGAGGGTTACTAAGGGCCTCATATGGGCCAAAAGACGTCATGGGCCATACATGGGCCAGAAGTTAAAATGGGCTGGAATTATATTGGATGGCCCAGATGATGCTACTGGGCCTAATTCGGATAGGCCGTAAGCGGGCCCTGGGCTAGCGGGCTGTAAATGGGCTATATGCGAACAAGTCATTAACAGGCTTGTTGTGGGCCGGCCCACCACCTTTTGACCAAGTCAAACGGGCCGGCCTTTTCATAGGAATGGGCCTCTGTTGGGTCATGCCATGTGTCCACGTATCATAGGCGCTTTGGGTCCAATGAGTGGATGACATGTGTGCTAACGGTGAGCCGACACGTGTTTCCTCCAGCGTATGATGATTTTAAACGTGGAAAATCCCCATTGGTCGGGGCTGTTAATGGGTTATCGGATCGAAAACTGGACCCGATAGCTTAACGGCGTTCTGTTACGGTGGATGCCACGTGTCGGTCACCCTTGATGAAAGCACTTCTGTGAAGCACGATTTATCGTCATGGAAGTGGACACTTCCGTGATGATAATTTTGGTAATGTCATGGAACACTTCTACGACAGCACTGGTATGACTATCTTGATTCTGTCATAAATTTGTCATGGATGTACATGCATGACAGAAAACGTGACCTACTGTGACAAACACGTATCATCATGGAAGTGTATTTTTTTGTAGTGATAACAAGATCACAAAGCATTGAGACAGGCATGTGGTTGAATCCTAAAGACTCGACAAGCAAGACTTTGTCCATGTGTCGATCATTTGAGATCGCAACCCTACCTAGACCCAATACCTTGCTTTTGCCTTTCTCGGCATAGGTGATATGCTTCAGATGTGATGAAGATAAAGCAGTGTCCATCAATAAGCTCTTAGCACCGGTCATGTGATTTGTACATCCACTGTCGAGGACCCACTCAGTAGCTTTGGGTTGATCATCCTGCAGATGAATTAATGCATCTTACGAACTCATATACTTCATTAGTGAAGAATATGACATGAAATTCATCAGATTGAATTTCATTAAGAAGTACAATAGATAAAGCAGAATAAGGATGTGCGAAATGAGTAATCATTTCTTCATGATTAGGTTGCGTCCTTTCAAGCATATTCAGGTCTCCAGCAAATTCTTCAGACGTTCAAGTTCGTCTAGAGACCTGAACCTGCATAAGAGATTAGTTCTTTTTCTTCACCACCGACATCTAGAGGGGTGGCAAAGAATTCATCAATCTGCGAGCTTCATAAGAAAAGGTGGCATAGAAGCCAGTCCACTTCGTTTCACTGAAGAGGCATTACAGTAAGCATATGAATAAGCAGAGAAATTATTCGAGGACTTATGAACATAATGATTTGAAGAATAATGCACATTTTCATAGCTCTTAGATTTTCCCTGTGAAACAGAAGTGTTAACATGATAATATTCATATGAGGATGTTGATCCATTTGAGGAATTTGATCCATGTGAGGAATTTGATCCATGTGAGGAATTTGGTCCATATGAGGACTTGGATCCATATGAAGACTTTGGTCCATATGAAGAATTTGATCTGGGGTTCCTATTCTTCACAGGTGGTGTCATGATGACATTCACCTGAAGACTTTCAAGGTACCCTTTGGAAACCCATATTTTCTTCATAGGAGGACCGTTCCTGCAGTTAGTTCCAACATATCTAGCAAATACTTTACCATTCTGATTTTTGAACAATTTATAGTTGGAGTCAAATGACTCATCAGAAGAATTTGAAGATTCACATGTAAAGCCAGATAAAGTGGATGGATCTACGGGAGGTCCTTTCGCTGCAACCCATGAGGTTTTGGGATACTGATCATGTTTCTAGTAAGTCCCATCAGCATTGAGTTTCCTCTCAAAGGCAATACCCTCTTTCCTAGGGTTCCTGTTGAGGATCTGCTTTTTAAGCACATCACAAAGAGCATGATTGTCGGCATCCTGGGACTGGGGGTACCCATACTTGCCTGCCTGCGGCTCATGGCGTGCCTCCATCAACGGCCTGGTATGGCCCATCTTCAGGAACAACAACCCAAGACCCTCGCGAGGCGGACGACACCAAGACCTCCTCGAGGGACGGCCTCCCCAGGCTGGCTCCCGAGGAGCGGAGATTTATATGCAAGGTGCACCTCCCGAGGTTCAGATGACGTGAGCCATGACGATCAAGGCCAGGTGGGTGCCAGCGGGCGCAGTGTACCCATTTCCTCTTTTGCGCTAAGAAGGCAAGCGCAAGCGCGGAGTCCCGAGGAATCAACCAAAGGTTTCCATTTCGGTGCAACAAGATCAAGACCGCCAGGATGGCAGGATGGAGGTCATTGCCGAGCCCACCACGGTGTCATGACAGAGGCTTTTGCAGGCGAAGATTACTTTTGTCAGGATAGCATGTACTATATGTCCCCCTTCAAATTTGGCCATTGTGCGATCCCTTCCCGCCTCACATTTGGGAAGAGGACCAAGGCCACTATAAACAGGACTTAGCCACCACCATAGCGGGGGGCGGATCATTCATATCATCCTCTCACCCACCAACTCATCGAGCACAAGAACACCTCTCCTCCTGAGGCTGTTCTCCATTGTACTAGTTCGTCCTCAGCCCCTCGAGGCCAATCCACCACAAAGCAGGAGTAGGGTTTTACACCGCAAGGTGGCCCAAACCTAGGTAAACTGTTGTGTCTTTTGTTCAGCCAGTTCGTCGAGCTAGGCCGTGGGATTAGCGAGTAGGCAGACTGGGGAGGATGAGCTCTTCGCACGCACCCCAGAGTTTGAACCTCTCAAGGGTCCACGGAACCCCGAATCTGACATTCGGCGCGCCATGTAAGGGTGCGTCGGAGCCTCTATTCCACTGGTCGACCCACCACCGCTCCACCGCTTCCATGGCTGACGCCCGTCGAGCCCGTGCTGACCGTCGGGCAGCCCTCGCTGCTCGCGCCACCTAGATGGCGCCTGTCGGCAAGCCTCCCCATCATTCTCCATCGCCTGCTGCCAACGCCGCCACCAGCCCGGCGGGGCACGAGCAGCAACCTTCATTGCTGCACCCCTCTGTGCGGCGTGATGGACGCACGGCCACCCCATCGCTGACCCAGGCTGGTTCGCCATCTCACGCTCACCGTGGGCCGATGGACACGCAGGCTATGCTGCTCATGGCACGCGAGCTCTTGCGCTACCGCCCCATCGACGACTTCTACAAAGATTGGCTGGACCGCATCGCCGAGCTTGTCAGCGCCGCTGGGGGCTCTCCTGCACCATCTCTCTCGCTGCCTCGCCCGCCACCTGCCGCGGGTGACTTAGCCCACGGAGCTCCTCCTCCACCTCCCCGTCAAGACTTCGCCTTCGGACCAAGGTGCGCGGCCCCGCGGTGCGACCCGCCGCGCAGGGCGCCCGCACGTGAAGAAGAAAGCTGCCAAGAGGTCTAGCGGCCGCAAGAAGATGCTCCTGCGCTCCCTGCACCACCACGTCAAGATCGCGCGCTGCCTGCGGTGGTGGCGCGTGAGCACCGAGATCAGGCTCCACCTCCATGGCTGGCCCCCGTGACTACCGCGGCTGCCGAGCCTACACTCCAGAGCTTCGCAGCGTCGTCTAGCTGGGGAAGTTCAAGCCTGACCTGCCTCCACACTACAACGACACCCCCGACCCCGCTAAGTTCCTGCAACTCTACGAGCTGAGCATTGAGGCGGCCAACAACGACGAGAAGGTCATGGCGAACTGGTTTCCCATGGCCCTCAAAGATGGCGCATGCTCGTGGCTCCTGAACTTTCCCGCGGGATCGATCTCCTCCTGGGGCGAGATGCGCGAGCGTTTCGTCGCGAACTTCCAGGGCACTCGCGACCGCCCGCCGACTATGGGTGACCTGCGAAGCATCAAGCAACAACTAGGGGATACCCTGCAAAAGTCCATCCAATGCTTCAGCAGTGTTCACCTCAAGATCCCCAAGGTTTTAGACGAGGCAATTATCTCAGCGTTTTCTAATGGCGTCCGTGACGTCAAGATGAAGGAAGAGCTCACCATACACGAGGACCCGTGCACAGCTCTGGAGATGTTCAACATGGCAACCAGGTGCGCAAGAGCTGAGGAGGGTCACCTCTCTCTCCTGGAGCTCCCAGGGACAGACCCAGAAGACAAGAAGGCCAAGGCCAAGGATGTGAAGCGCAAGGGGCCGGCCGTGCTTGCGGCTGAGCCGGAGATGAAGCGCGGCTGCGACCACCCAGAGTCATCCAAGGGCAGCTACCCATTATGCGTCTTCGACAACATGCACAACCACAACACCAACGACTGTCAGGAGCTCAGGGCCATCCACGACGGGTGCCTCGGTAGTCGCCCCGAGCGCAATGACCGAGGTTACGGCCATGGAGGAAGCCGAGGAGGAGGACGCTGGGACGACTGTAGCCCCCTCCAGGAGTGGCACGATCAACCTCATGAGGAGCGCTGGCAAGCCCAGCCACGTGAGGGCGCCTAGAGAGATCATCACCGTGAGGATAGCCCTCAGGGCAACGCCGGCCTCCCTCTGCTGCCACCACCACCAAGAAGGAACAACGACCACCACCAGGACGAGGGGGCTGGGGGCTTCCAGGAGCTTCACGCCATCGCCTGCACCCTAGGCGGTGCTTAGGCCCCAGCCTCTCATCGCATCTTCAAGTAGTTTGCCCACGAAGTGAACACGTCCCTCCCCAGGCTTGAGGCCACACGACCGCTCAGGTGGTCCAAGTGCACCATCACCTTCAGCTCGACCGACCAGCTCAAGTGCGCGACAACTACTGGTGCCCTCCCGATGCTCTGCTCGCCCGTCATCAGCAACGCCCTCGTCACCAAGACTCTCATCGATGGCGGTGCGTAGCTCAACGTTCTTTCTATTGATACGTTCGACCGCCTCCAAGTGCCCTATGACCAGCTGTAGCCCACCAAGCCTTTCTCAGGAGTAACCGATGGCTCCACCAACCCGATAAGGCAGATCCGCCTCCCTGTCACCTTCGGAAGCGCGACAACTACCGCACTGAGTTCATCGACTTCGACGTCGCCCACATCCGCCTACCATAAAACGCCATCCTTGGGTATACAGCCCTGGCCAAGTTCATGGTGGTGACTCATCATGGTTACAATGTCCTCAAGATGCCAGGGAACCGCAACATCATCACCGTCACCTGCAAGGAGGACACAGTGTGCTCTCTCGAGCACGCCTATACCAGGCTGCGGCAGTCGAGAACCCCGATGAAGAAGGCACCATCTACCCTCCTGAGGCTGTCCCCAAGACGAAGAAGCAGCTGCTCCACCAAGAGCCTAAGGAGAGCGGTGTCTCCAGCCCTCAGGACCCGCGACCATGGATGGGGTGCCTCCCTCTCTCGCATAGGAAGGCGTGCCCGACGCCCTTCTCAGGTTGGGCTCGGGAGCTCTCCTCTGGAGGGCCTTTAACCTATCCAACGTCACGAGGGAGGTGCTCGGGCACCACGCGGAGGTGTGCTTCAGCGTGCGCTTCTTCCAGGAGGGCACATGGCACGGGGTGTGCTACCTCTTGAGCATTGCGTTGGTTTTCCCTTGAAGAGGAAAGGGTGATTGTCGGTGTCAAAACCGGCGGATCTCGGGTAGGGGGTCCCGAACTGTGCGTCTAAGGCTGATGGTAACAAGAGGCAGGGGACACGATGTTTTACCCAGGTTCGGGCCCTTGATGGAGGTACAACCCTACGTCCTGCTTGATTTTGTTGGAAATATGCCCTAGAGGCAATAATAAAAGCATTATTATTATATTTCCTTGTTCATGATAATTGTCTTTATTCATGCTATAATTGTGTTATCTGGAAATCGTAATACATGTGTGAATAATAGACACCAACATGTCCCTAGTAAGCCTCTAGTTGACTGGCTCGTTGATCAACAGATAGTCATGGTTTCCTGACTATGGACATTGGATGTCATTGATAACGAGATCACATCGTTAGGAGAATGATGTGATGGACAAGACCCAATCCTAAACATAGCACAAGATCGTATAGTTCGTTTGCTAGAGTTTTCCAATGTCAAGTATCTTTTCCTTAGACCATGAGATCGTGTAACTCCCGGATACCGTAGGAGTGCTTTGGGTGTACCAAACATCACAACGTAACTGGGTGACTATAAAGGTATACTATGGGTATCTCCGAAAGTGTCTGTTGGGTTGACACGGATCAAGACTGGGATTTGTCACTCCGTATGATGGAGAGGTATCACTGGGCCCACTCGGTAATGCATCATCATAATGAGCTCAAAGTGACCAAGTGTCTGGTCACGGGATCATGCATTACGGTACGAGTAAAGTGACTTGCCGGTAACGAGATTGAACGAGGTATTGGGATACCGACGATCGGATCTCGGGCAAGTAACATACCGATTGACAAAGGGAATTGTATACGGGGTTGCTTGAATCCTCGACATCATGGTTCATCCGATGAGATCATCGAGGAGCATGTGGGAGCCAACATGGGTATCCAGATCCCGCTATTGGTTATTGACCGGAGAGCGATCTCGGTCATGTCTACATGTCTCCCGAACCCGTAGGGTGTACACACTTAAGGTTCGGTGACGCTAGGGTTGCAGGGATATGTATATGCAGTAACCCGAATGTTGTTCGGAGTCCCGGATGAGATCCCGGATGTCATGAGGAGTTCCAGAATGGTCCGGAGGTGAAGAATTATATATAGGAAGTGCTATTTCAGCCATCGGGACAAGTTTCGGGGTCACCGGTATTGTACCGGGACCACCGGAAGGGTCCCGGGGGGTCTACCAGGTGGGGTCACCTGCCCCGGGGGCCACATGGGCTGTAGGGGGTGCGCCTTGGCCTATATGTGCCAAGGGCACCAGCCCCAAGAGGCCCATGCGCCTAGGGTTTAAGGAAGGGAAGAGTCCCAAAGGGGGAAGGCACCCCCTAGGTGCCTTGGGGAGGAGGGATTCCTCCCTTGGCCGCCGCCCCCTAGGAGATTGGATCTCCTAGGGCCGGAGCCCCCCCTGGGCTCCCTATATATAGTGGGGGAAAGAGGGCCTCTCAACCCATGCCTTTGGTGCCTCCTTCTCCCTCTCCAACACATCCTCCTCCTCCATAGTGCTTGGCGAAGCCCTGCCGGAGTACTGCAGCTCCATCACCACCACGCCATCGTGCTGCTGCTGGAGCCATCTCCCGCAACCTCTCCTTCCCCCTTGCTGGATCAAGAAGGAGGAGACATTACGCTGACCATACGTGTGTTGAACGCGGAGGTGCCGTCCGTTCGGCGCTAGGATCTCCGGTGATTTGGATCACATCGAGTACGACTTCCTCATCCCCGTTCTTTGAATGCTTCCGCGCGTGATCTACAAAGGTATGTAGATGCAATCCGATCACTCGTTGCTAGATGAACTCCTAGATGGATCTTGGTGAAACCGTAGGAAATTTTTGTTTTCTGCAACGTTCCCCAACAGATTTATTCTTAATGATATGAGTATTACAAGAGTTGATCTACCCTGAGATCGGAGAGGCTAAACCCTAGAAGCTAGCCTATGGTATGATTGTATGTTGTCCTATGGACTAAAACCCCTCCGGTTTATATAGACACCAAAGGGGGCTAGGGTTACACAAGGTCGGTTACAAAGGAGGAGATATACATATCCGTATTGCCTAGCTTGCCTTCCACACCAAGTAGAGTCCCATCCGGACACGAGACAAAGTCTTCAATCTTGTATCTTCATAGTCCAATAGTCCGGCCAAAGGATAGAGTCCGACTGTCCGGAGACCCCCATAATCCCGGACTCCCTCAGTAGCGCCTGAACCAGGCTTCAATGACGATGAGTCCAGCGTGCAGTGTTGTCTTCGGCATTGCAAGGCGGGTTCCTCCTCTGGATATACCATAGAAGAGTTCAAATAAAAGGATAGTGTTCGAAGCTGCAAAATAAGTTCCACATACCACCATAGAGAGAATAATATTTCCACAAATCTAATCTGCTGACATGTTTTGGCAACATGACATCATGCCATGGCTCGGCGATTATTCGAACCGTTTTTCTTTAACTAGCTCCGCACATAACGTGAGGCAGTTTCTTGACACGTCTTGTCAAAGCAGAGATCGTGTTCCCCTTATTACGGGATTCTCATCAATACAGGCATGGGTAACCCAACCGCGCCATCGATTACAGCGCTTGGGGGATAAGCGAGTTTTACCAGGCTAGTGGGGGCGCATAGTTTCGGCCGCCCTTATAAAGGGATAAGGTTTAACCTTTTTCTACCCACGCCTTCCTCCTCCTTGCTCATCCATTCCCGCGCACTCGAGCCCCAACGCCCAAGTCCACATCTTTCTCCTCAACCTTCTCCAAACATGTCCGGAGCGGGAGGCAAGTGGATGGCTTCCTCCGTTACGGTGGAACACATCAAAAAGCTGCGCGGAGCTGGATACTTAGCCGCGAATATCGCGCATCGGCTGCCCGCTGTGGGGCAGATCGTCCCTACCCCAGAACCTTACGAGAGGGTAGTTTTCCTCCACCACTTCCTCCGCGGACTTGGGTTTCACCTTCATCCATTCGTCCGTGGTCTCATGTTCTACTACGGGCTGGACTTTCATGATTTGGCCTCGAACTTCATCCTCAACATTTCGGCGTTCGTCGTCGTCTGTGAGGCTTTCCTCTGCATCCGTCCCCACTTCAGTCTGTGGCTGAAGACCTTCAATATCAAGCCGAAGGTGGTGGGCGGCCAACAAGCAGAATGCGGCGGAGCCATGGTGGGCAAGATGCCCAATGTTATATGGCTTGAAGGCTCCTTCGTGGGGACCATAAAGGGGTGGCAATCGGCTTGGTTCTACATCACCGAGCCGCGTGACACCAACTGGGCGGTGGCCCCCGAGTTTCGATCCGGATTCCCTACACGGCTGACTTCCTGGAAAGAGAAGGGCCTATCGTGGGGCTCATCGGTGGAGCTGGACGGACTCCAGAAATGCATCCGGAACATGGCAAGCAAGAAACTCAACCTTGTCAACATAGTCCAGGTCATGCTCATCCGTCGGATCCTCCCGTGTCAACAACGGGATTTCAACTTGTGGGAGTTCGGCCTGGCCCAGCACCAAACTCTGAGCGAGCTCTTCAACACGATGCACAAGGACATCTAGAGGGTGCTGCTCAAGGGCGCCGAGGTCCCTCCCTCTCTCACCGAGGACCATGGGCTAAGCGCGAAGCGCCGAGCGCATTCGGTGAGTTTTATACATCCGGTAGGATATTTATCTCCCCTAGCTTAACCATGTGCGGGGTCTGAGCTCCATGCCTTTGACAGGACTGGGTGGAGATGTCGGGGCAGATTAACTATCCGGCCCCTCTGCCCGAAGACACTGTGGACGCTCTCCTGACGGAGATGCTGACTTCGGCTCCTTACAAGGTGCCGGAGAAGACCAAGAAGGCCAAGGGAACCCGAAAGAGTTCCCGGCGCCAGGTGTTATCGGACTCATCATCCGATAACTCCGTGACGCACTCCTCCCCCGAAGACGAGGAGGAAGATAAAGATGCCCCCCTTCAGTCGGGGGAGACAAGAAAAGGAAGGCCGCCCCCACTGGGGGCCGGAGGGTCCAAGAAGGGAAGGACTCTCCTTATGGACTACTCCACCACCGCCGCCGAAGGCGAGGACGAGTGGCTTCTCAGGGCCAAGCCCCTGGCGAAGTCGTAAGTATTGGGATACCAGAGTAACTCATAGCATACCTTTGTCTCACTGCTTCTCCTAACGCCGAATTATGATTATGCAGACCGCCCCGAGCCCGTGTCAACGTATCCTCGTCGGACGGCTCCCTGGACTCGTCGGCTATGGATAGTGATCCACTTCCGACCGCCACCTCCCCTTGCCCCACGGACAACGCCGAGGTGTTGTCTCAAGAGGCACCGGGTCGAGCGGAGACAATTTCGGAGGCACCTCAAGGCGACCTTCCGGACACCGGGAGCAGAGGGAGCAAGGCTCCCGAGGGCACCGAGTTTGGCCCTCAGCCGAACACCGCGCGGGAACCTCCAGTGGTTTCGGACTCGGGCAGGCGGCCTCCTTCCAAGAGGGGCAAGACGCCTGTGCCGGTGACCTCTGTCCATCAAGAGGCACCGGACAATCTTTTGGGAGCGCTTCGCAGTGCTTCCATCGACGAAGAGCACCGCACTATTATGAGTGCGGTGGTCCAGAAGGTTCAGTCCGCCAAGAGCGGACTGACTGAAGCATGTGCAAAGCAAGCATGTGAAAGTAAATTACTTGTTACTTAACCGAATCTAGAGCTCTCCAGGAGCATTCGAAGATTTGCCCGCAGCGTATCAGATGCCACAAAATTTTACTGGGCCGAGGAGGGAAGCTCAACGGAGAAGCTGCTCTATTCTTAGTATACTTGGACCGAACACCCGGTGCCTATGAGCGACCAGCTAAAGCAGCTGGTCGAGCTACACAAGGCGGCCGAACAGGCCATGAAGGGCTTTATAGTCCGGATGTGGCCTGGTGACGCCCTTCCCAACAGCTACTTCGGCCTGGTCAGGCGGATTGTGGATGCTTGCCCATGGCTGGAAGTCATCAAGCGGTCCGTCTGCATCGAAGGTGCACGCCGGGCTTTCGCCCGTGTGACGGTGCAATGGGCCAAGCTGGACGCCGTGAAGCTTATTAAGGAAGGGTCGCCGGAGGGCAAGGAGCATCGCCACCCCGAGATGTACTATCAGGGTGTCCTGAAGGGTGCCCATCTTATAGCGGACGAGTGTACGAAAGATGTAATATTTGAGTAAACTTGCTCGTGTAATCCTATATTATGAAAACTTGTTCATATGTGCTATGCAATGCTTGTTTAAATTTAAAATATTACCTTCTGTTCGGTTGTTTATCAAATCTGAGAGATGGCTAGTCGTCGGCTTCTGCCCCCACGCCACAAGTGCTGGGGCGTTCGGGATAAACCTGAGCACTCTTGTTCCCATGTTTGGGTCCTTCGAGGGAGGTGCTCAACACAACGAACAAGGCAATCGAACTATAATGCGTTATCACTCTCACTTAGCCATAGAATTCTATAATTTTAAATTTCGGCGAAGCCCCTAGTATTCGGAAGGCCGAATTCGGGCGCGATACACGCCTTAAGCCGGACAGGGCCAACTCCTCGCTCTAAGCGGCATAAGTCTTTAGGGACTCGAAACCTCTCGAACAGCGACCAGTCTCTTGCCTTATCATGACAATCAGTTTTAGCTTTCTCTACTGAGGTGCTTAGCCTAGCAGAACCGGGGCACAATCGCAGTAGTTCTCCCAATATAGTGGAACGTAAGGTACAAAAACATGGGAGCCGGGCAAACCCAACTATTGACCCAAGACATGATTCGGAGCTGATGCATATAATGCTATAAGTTCGGGGTGCCGCACTGTCGAAAGTGTTCGGACTTCTCACACTGTATTATGGGGTATGCTTAAGCCCCTAGCGTATTGGTCATACCAGAGTGTATGGGTGCTGGACGTCATGAATGAACATACATACATATATATATAAAGAAGAATGCAATAATAGTCTTAATGCTATGCATTGTTTATTCAAAAAAGTGTGTTAAAGCAGAATGATACAGGTAGTGCGATAAGCAAAAAGTAGGACTACGTCCCCTCCAAGGGCAAGCTGAGGAATAGTATTGAAGTAAATATTTCACTCGTTATCATAATCCACCTGGGAGTTCCATGGTGTGATGTAGCTTTCTGCCTCCTTGGTTGCTGCATCATGTGTTCAGCAATCCTACTGCCGGACAGGGTTTCTAGAGATTAAAGTCCTGAAAGAGAAAACTTAACTAAGCGGGAAGCCCCTAGTGCGGTTTAAGCCACGTCTTGGAGCGTGCCGCAGTCGTGCCCCTCCCCGCCCATGCCCATGGTATTTTTATTGCGTAATTATGTACGCGTGGCACGGGTTTCGCCATTTGGCTGGGACCGGGGTGGGGCCGCATTGCTATGCGAGCTCGGAACGTGCCAGGCGGTCCAGTTGCCGATTACTCCGGGCGCGCTTGAAGTTGTCCGGGTCCTTAATCGCCGAACTAGTGGATTTCCTTAAGAGGCTGCTTTGTGCTTCTGCTGCGAGGGCCGCAGTGTGCTCCTCCGTGCGGAGAGAGCGCTATGTGTTTCCATCGACTGTGATGACCCCCCGAGGTCCTGGCATCTTCAGCTCGAGATATGCATAATGCAGTACCGCATTGAATCTTGGAAATGCGGTTCGCCCGAGCAGTGCATGGTAGCCACTGCGGAATGGGACTATATCGAAGATTAACTCTTTGCTTCGGAAGTTATCCGGGGATCCGAAGACCACTTCCAGTGTGACTGAGCATGTGCAATGGGCCTCTACACCTGGTATGACGCCTTTAAAGGTTGTTTTTGTGGGTTTGATCCTTGAGGGGTCTATGCCATTTTGCGCACTGTCTCCTGATAAAGCAGGTTCAGGCTGCTACCGCCATCCATAAGGACTCGAGTGAGGTGAAATCCGTCAATGATTGGGTCTAGGACCAGTGCGGCAAATCCACCATGACGGATACTAGTGGGGTGGTCCCTACGATCGAAGGTGATCGGACAGGAGGACCATGGGTTGAACTTTCGGGCGACTGGCTCCAACGCATATACGTCCTTGAGCGCACGCTTCCGCTCCCTCTTAGGGATGCGGGTTGCGTATATCATGTTCACCGTCCACACTTGTGGGGGGAACCTCTTCTATCCTCTGGTGTTCAGCTGCCGGGGCTCCTCCTCGTCATCGCTATGTGACCCCTTATCTTTGTTTTCGGCATTTAGCTTGCCGGCCTCCTTGAACACCCAACAATCCCTATTCGTTTGGTTGGCTGGCTTGTCGAGGGTGCCGTGTATTTGACACGACCGATCGAGTATACGGTCCAAAATGGACGGGCCCGGAGTGCTTATTTTGAATGGCTTTGTCCGCTGACCGGGTTTAGAGCCTTTAAATCCGGCATTGACTGCCATACCCTCGGTATTGTCGCTATCAATGCGGCGCTTATGTTTGTTGCGACGTGACCTGCTATTGTCGTCCTTGGTATCTGAAGTACCATGGTTCTTTGATATGTTATTACTGCGAGCCAGCCAGCTGTCTTCTACCGCACAAAAGCGGGTCATGAGTGTCGTGAGGGCTGCCATAGATTTCGGCTTTTCCTGACCAAGGTGCCGGGCTAGCCACTCGTCGCGGATGTTGTGCTTGAAAGCTGCTAGGGCCTCTGCATCCGGACAGTCGACGATTTGATTTTTCTTTGTTAGGGACTGTGTCCAGAATTGCCTGGCCGATTCCTCTGGCTGCTGAATTATGTGGCTCAAGTCATCGGCATCTGGTGGTCGCACATAAGTGCCCTGAAAGTTGTCGAGGAATGCGGCTTCTAGATCTTCCCAACAGCCAATGGACTCTGCTGGCAAGCTATTGAGCCAATGCAGAGCTGGTCCTTTGAGTTTGAGTGGGAGGTATTTAATGGCGTGTAGATCATCACCGCATGCCATGTCGATATGCAGCAGCAAATCCTCGATCCATACCGCAGGATCTGTTGTGCCGTCATATGATTCTGTATTTACGGGTTTGAAACCCTCTGGGATTTGATGATCCATTACTTCGTCTGTGAAGCATAAGGGGTGGGCGGCACCTCTGTACTCGGCTATATCGGGACGCAGCTCAAATGAGTCCTGCCCGCTGTGTTCGGCCCGGACGGGCTTACTTTTACTGTATCCGGCGTGACGATTATCGTCTCGCATAGTGGGGCGCCCCCGTGATCTGTAGATCGATCTTGCGTGTTTTTCTTTGTCCTCCAATACATCTCGCAGGTCTGACGTATTTCCCCATGCCTTTTATTTGAATGGCGTCGGGGTGCGGGCTGAGCTTTTGGCTGGAATATTTCTCTGTCACGGCCACGAGGTGGCCGATCAGCCGCGTCATACGCCGGGGATGTAGGTTTTGGTGCTTCCTCCTCCAGTCGGGGTAGCAACCTGCACTTTGGGTAACTCTTGGAGGGGCGTTCGAGTTTATATTCCTCGGCCGCTAGGACTTTAGTCCATCTGTCAGCTAGCAAATCTTGATCAGCTTGAAGTTGCTGCTGCTTTTTCTTAAGGCAATTTGTCATGGCTATAAGCCTGCGCTTGAAGCGCTCTTGTTCGACGGGATCCTCTGGCACGACGAATTCGTCGTCGTTGAGGCTTGCCTCGTCTTCGGAGGGAGGCATGTAATTATCATCCTCCTCCTCTCCATATGCCGCTCTCTCAGGAGGGCTGGCCTCTCCATCCTCCTGCCCTAAATCTTGCTGGAGGGGATTGTTGCCGTCTTCGGCACTATCTGGAGTGCTATTATCTCCTGTGCCGGTATCGCCACTTTTGCCTTGGCGGGACTTAGAGCGGCGCTACTGACGCCGGCGCTTGGGTTGCTTCTTGGAGGGGTCATCCTCCGTTGTCTCGTCGCCATTGTCTTCTTTGGGTGTGTCCACCATGTATATATCGTATGATGACGTGGCTGTCCAGTGCCCTGTGGGCAGTGGTTCCTCTTCACCTCCCGCATAGTCGTCCATACTGTCGATGTCTTTGGAGTCAAAGTCGAGCATGTCGGTTAAGTCATCGACAGTGGATACTAAGTGGGTGGTGGGTGGGCGGAGAATTTCTTCGTCATCTGCATCCCAATCCTGCCGGACATAGTTCGGCCAGGACTCTCCTGACAAGGAGAGAGACCTTAATGAGTTCAGTACATTGCCAAAGGGCGAGTGCTGAAAAATATCCGCGGAGGTAAACTCCATGATCGGCGCTCAATCGGGTTCAACAGGAATGGGTGCAGGCGGTTCGGAGTCCGTGGCCGGAGAAGGATCCGGCAGTTTGACAACACGGCTCCCGTGAAGGGTAAGGTCGATATTCGGCTCGATCGCCGCTGAGGATACGGCCTCCATGACGGGGTCTATCCACCTGTCCATGGATGGCGCAACCGGCTCCAAATTGGGGCTCGGAGCGGCCACCGGTGCGATCTTCTGAATACGGTCTGATGGTAGAGCTAAATCGTACTCATCGTGACCGCGCGGCGCACCAGGCAGGGGCTCGAATCCGTCGAAGATCAAGTCTCCACGGATATCGGCCGTGTAGTTTAACCTTCCAAACCTGACCTGGTGGCCAGGGGCGTAACTTTCGATCTGCTCCAGATGGCCAAGCGAGTTGGCCTGCAGTGCGAAGCCGCCGAACACAAAGATCTGTCCGGGGAGAAAAGTCTCACCCTGGACTGCATCGCTATCGATGATCGTAGGAGCCATCAAGCCTAACGGCGACAACACAGAGGAACTCTCAATGAAATCACCAATGTCGGTGTCAAAACCGGCGGATCTCGGGTAGGGGGTCCCGAACTGTGCGTCTAAGGCGGATGGTAATAGGAGGCAGGGGACACGATGTTTTACCCAGGTTTGGGCCCTCTTGATGGAGGTAAAACCCTACGTCCTGCTTGATATATTCTTGATGATATGAGTATTACAAGAGTTGATCTACCACGAGATCGGAGAGGCTAAACCCTAGAAGCTAGCCTATGGTATGATTGTATGTTGTCCAACGGACTAGAAGCCCTCCGGTTTATATAGACACCGGAGGGGGCTAGGGTTACACAAGGTCGGTTACAAAGGAGGAGATATGCATATCCATATTGCCTAGCTTGCCTTCCATGCCAAGTAGAGTCCCATTCGGACACGAGACGAAGTCTTCAATCTTGTATCTTCATAGTCCAATAGTCCGACCAAAGGACAGAGTCCGGCTGTCCGGAGACCCCCTAATCCCGGACTCCCTCGGTGATGCAGCAAAGTAGCGTAAGTATTTCCCTCGGTTTTTGAGAACCAAGGTATCAATCCAGTAGGAGGCCACACGCAAGTCCCTCGTACCTACACAAACAAATAAGAACCTCGCAACCAACGCGATAAAGGGGTTGTCAATCCCTTCATGGTCACTTACGAGAGTGAGATCTGATAGAGATGATAAGATAATATTTTTGTTATTTTTATGATAAAGAGTAAAAGTAAAGATTGCAAAATAAAAGGGTAATAGAAATAACTTGTTGATGGAAGATTAATATAATGGAGAATAGACCCGGGGGCCATAGGTTTCACTAGTGGCTTCTCTCAAGATAGCATAAGTATTACGGTGGGTGAACAAATTACTGTCGAGCAATTGATAGAAAAGTGAATAATTATGAGAATATCTAGGCATGATCATGTATATAGGCATCACGTCCGCGAAAAGTAGACTGACTCCTGCCTGCATCTACTACTATTACTCCACACATTGACCGCTATCCAGCATGCATCTAGAGTATTAAGTTCATAAGAACAGAGTAACACATTAGGTAAGATGACATGATGTAGCGGGATAAACTCAAGCAATATGATATAAACCCCATCTTTTTATCCTCAATGGCAACAATACAATACGTGTCGTTTCCCTTTCTGTCACTGGGTTCGAGCACCGCAAGATTGAACTCAAAGCTAAACACTTCTCCCATTGCAAGAAAGATCAATCTAGTAGGCCAAACCAAACCGATAATTCGAAGAGACTTGCAAAGATAACCAATCATGCATAAAAGATTTCAGAGAAGAATCAAATATTGTTCATAGATAGACTTGTTCATAAATCCACAATTCATCGGATCTTGACAAACACACCGCAAAAAGAGTTACATCAAATAGATCTCCAAGAAGACCGAGGAGAACTTTGTATTGAGATCCAAAGAGAGAGAAGAAGCCATCTAGCTAATAACTATGAACCCGAAGGTCTGAAGTAAACTACTCACACATCATCGGAGGGGCCATGGAGTTGATGTAGAGGCCCTCCGTGACCGTTGCCCCCTACGGTGGAGCTCCGGAAAAGGCCCCAAGATGGGATCTCTTGGGTACAGAAGGTTTCGGCGGTGGAAATAGGGTTTCGTGGTGCTCCTGGAGGTTTTCAGGGTATATGAGTATATATAGGAGGAAGAAGTAGGTCGGTTGAGCCACGAGGGCGGAGGGTGCGCCCAGGGGGGTAGGCGCACCCCCTGCCTCGTGGACTCCTTGTTGGTTGCTTGACGTCCACTCCAAGTACTTTGTTTCACGCTTGTTCCAAAAATCACGCTCCCAAAGGTTTTGTTCCGTTTGGATTCCGTTTGATATTCCTTTTCTGTGAAACACTGAAATAGGCAAAAAAAACAATTTGCACCGGGCCTTGGGTTAACAGGTTAGTCCCAAAAATAATATAAAAGTGTAAAATAAAGCCCATTAACATCCAAAATAGATAATATAATAGCATGGAACAATCAAGAATTATAGATACGTTGGAGACGTATCAAGCATTCCCGAGCTTAATTCCTGCTCGTCCTCGAGTAGGTAAATGATAAAAACAGAATTTTTGATGTGGAATGCCACCTAACAAAATTCTCAATGTAATTCTCTTTATTGTGGCATGAATATTCAGATCCAATAGAATCAAGACAAAAGTTTAATATTGACATAAAAATAATAATACTTCAAGCATACTAACTAAGCAATTATATCTTCTCAAAACAACATGGCAAAAGAATGTTCATCCCTACAAAATCATATAGTTTGGTCATGCTCCATTTTCGTCACACAAGAATGCTCTTATCATGTACAACCCCGATGACAAGCCAAGCAATTGTTTCACACTTTAGTAATCTCAAACTTTTTTCAACTTTCACGCAATACATGAGCGTGAGCCATGGATATAGCACTATGGGTGGAATAGAATATGATGATGGGGGTTATGTGGAGAAGACAAAAAAGGAGAAAGTCTCACATCGACGTGGCTAATCAATGAGCTAGGGAGATGCCCATCAATTGATGTCAATGCAAGGAGTAGGGATTGCCATGCAATGGATGCACTAGAGCTATAAATGTATGAAAGCTCAACAAAAGAAACTGTCAGCGTTCTGGCAACGGGGGTCCCCAGACATGCCTGCATGCGGCCCACGGCGTGGGGCTGCCAGTGGGCCCATATGGCCCAACTTCACCAACAAGAATTCAAGACCCTCGCGAGGGGCCAAGCCTCGCGAGGTGGGCAACACACGACCTCCTCAGGAGCGGCCTCACCAGGGTGGCTCGCGAGGGGCGGAGAGATCAAGGCCAGGCAAACCTCGCGAGGTTCCAATGACGTGGGCCATGACGATCGAGACCAGGCGGGTGTCAGGCGGGCGCCAGTGCTCACAGTGTCCTTGTTTCCGCTTTGGTGCTAAGGAGGCAAGCGCAGACGAAGAGTACCGAGGCTTCAAGCAAAGGTTTCCGTATCGGTGCAACGAGACCAAGACCAGCAGGATGGCAGGACGGAGGTCACCGTGGAGCCCAAGACGGTGTCACCACCAGAGCCTTTGGCAGGCGAAGACTGCTTTTGTCAGTATAACTTGTACTAGTTGTCCCCTTTCAAATTGGTCGTTGTTGGCTCCCTTCCCGCTCAATATTTGGGGAGAGGACCAGGGCCTCTATAAATAGGATTAGCCACCACAGCAGATGGGGGGATCGACCTCATCTTAGATCTGAGCCATTCCATCCTTAGCCACACACCAACCAAGCACAAGAACACCTCACCTCAGGAGGCTGTTCTTCCCCTTGTACGATTCATCATCAGCCCAAGAGGCAGTCCACCACCCCACACTGGAGTAGGGTATTACACCACAACGGTGGCCCGAACTAGTATAAATATTGTGTCTCTTGTGTTGCGAGTTCGTTGAGTTAGCCTTTGAGATCGCGAAGGGCTTGAGGGCGTGATCGGTGAGGGAGAGATCTTCGTGCGCACCCCAGTGTTCGAACCTTAAGGGTTTTGCCGAAAACCGAAATCCCACATTTGGCGCACCAGGTAGGGGTGCGCCGGAGCTCTTCATCCGCCAGTTGATCCGCTCTTTGTTCCCCCGACACTCCGCGACTCTGATGTCCGGCGACTCAAGGACCAACGCCGACTGCTAGGCAGCCTGGCCAGCCTGGGAAGCGCCGCCCGCTCAAGAAGACCTCAACCCAGCGCCGCAGGTGGCACGCGCACCACCAAACACTGCGGGGTGTGGGCGACGCGGTCACCCGCCGTCCACCCTTACTCCGCGACAAGTGTGGGCAGCCGCAAGAGCCTCAAGCCACGCCGCGGCCACGGCGCCGCATACCCGATGGGAGCAAGCAAGCATGAGGGTCATGCTCAAAGTGGCTCGGGAGCTGCTGCGATGCCGGTTAATGGAGAGCGGACGGGATGCATTGCTGGAGCGCGTCGCCGAGCTCTTGGACGCCGCGGCTTCGGGAGCACCACCTTTATGCTCTTTGCTCACACCTCAAGCCGCGGTCGGGCCGCATGGTGGGCCACCGCGCCCGCGTGCCCACGGGCGCGCCTCCAGGCTTCATCGACACCAGCGCAACCAATGGAGATGGACGCCCGCTCGCACCCACGCCACCTCCGGTGGGCGCGGGTATGAGCGCTGCTACCTACGGCCACGGCCAGGAAGAACCTACCATCCTCAAGGTGGCACGTTGGGCGGGGTAACATGGAGCGTGGGGCACTACGGCGAGGTCTTTGAGGCGACAATCTCGGAGGCCTACGTGCCCCGCATGGTGGACCCTCATGGTGGACCAGGAGTACATGCTTAGGACAACCCTGGCTCGTCCCTCGAGCCGGGCTGGGAGGAGGAGGCGCTAGAAGCCGGCACCTTTCAGGAGCCCTCCGAAAGTCTCACCAACCGCGCCGGCAACAACAGCTATAGGGTACCACTAATTTCTCAGGAGCAGGCTTACACTAACCATGGGACGCAGGAGGATCAAGTCGCAGTGATGGATGGCGACCCCAGCTCGTCGGCCTCCCTGCCGCTAGGGGGGCACACTGGGGGCTGTAGGAGAGGGGCCGGGAGCAATGCCCCTCCCCGCGCCGCGCGGAGCAAGGCGTCCCCCGGAGGTAGGCCCTCTGCCGGGGAGGTGCTCTAGAGCCTACCCCCGGCAGAGGACCCGTGGTCAGTGAGGGCACCGATGGCGTCCCCTTTGCCACTTGGTGTTGTCCTGGCTACCGGTTGCCCCCAACGGTGGTCAAGGGAGGCGCAAGGCGGGGCCCTCGTCTGGCGCTATGAAGTAAGGCTCACACCTATGAAGGTCTACGCTCGTGACACTCTCACGTAATAATGAGTGGAGCTGTACACGCCCCGGAGCCTCAGGAGTGCCGCCCTTGGGCCTCGGGGGCTCCCTCCCACGTCCTAGTGGCAGCACTTAGCTCCGCTAGTGAGAAGACTCGAAGACAAGAAGACTAGACTAGGCGCCGGATGCGACCATTTGCTTTGGATCTTTTTTCTGTAACCCTACTTTCTGGATTTGGATTTAAGTTGAAGCTGAATTTTCATTGATGCGCGCGGGGGGGGTGCCTTTTGTCGTTCAAGCGATTTCTTGCTATCTGGTTCTTGCCTTATTTCGGAGTTCGCGCCTGTTGCTTCCCCCTCACGGGCCCCTCGTGAGCGGGGCTAGGCACGGTGCACGCGCGCCATGCGCATGTCACGCCACAGCTAGCGCTAGCTTATCATGCGGCCCCCTCGGGCGTGTCGACGGGTTCCTCAGGAGCTTCCCAGAAACTCGCAACCTCACGAGCCGGTTTGGGGGCTCGTCCAGGCTAAGGTAAACCGCAACAACAACTTTGCCCCAGGATACGTGAGTTCATGAAGACACATACTCAACTCGACCTAACAAGATAGAGGCAGTAGTGTATTTACATGAGGGGCTTCCCCTCCCAACATGCTCCTACAATCTCAAGGGCTGCGCCCAAGCTTCTGTGTGCAGGACAAACAGCTAGGACACACTGGATCAGTCAGACATATCGCTCGCCGCATCCTCCGGATCGCCCTCAGACACGTCACTGGCATCACTGCCAACATCACTGGCATCGCCATCACCTCCACCAGCGCCGCCATCACCGTCGTCGACCATGTCGCCCGCATCCACCGCGACCACCACCCCATCATCATCAGAAGTGAAGGTCCTGACCAACGCATCCACATGGTCTTCCACCCATTGCGACTGATCACCCCAGATGGCCTCGGGTACAGGGCGATGGTGGCGTCAAAATCGAAGTTGGGGTCGGTGTTCGGGAGATGGCTGAAGATGCGGGAGAACGCGTGCCCTAGCAGGCCACGGCTCCTCTCTTCAACAAGTTGGCGAGATCTCTCGGAACGACTCCCCAGGCATGTCACCACGTCGGTAAAGAAGCGGAGGTGGCTGGCGTAGTCGTTCGTGTGGGGATGAGGAGCATTCTCATCACAGCTGTGGCCCAGGGCGATATTGGCCCTGTTCCTGAGGTCCTTGAGCATGCGGGCGTGCACGCGCTCCAGCGTCCGCCGCTGAAGCACTTCCTCCCTGTTCTGCCGCGCGACGGACTCGGCATTGGCGACCTGCTGCTGAAGGGGGAGCATCTCGACGCGGGCGTGATACGTCTCCAACGTATCTATAATTTTTGATTGCTCCATGCTATATTATCTACTGTTTTGGAAATTATTGGGCTTTATTATCCACTTCTATATTATTTTTGGGACTAACCTATTAACCGGAGGCCCAGCCCAGAATTGCTGTTTTTTGCCTGTTTTAGGGATTCGAAGAAAAGGAATATCAAACGGAGTCCAAACGGAATGAAACCTTCGGGAACGTGATTTTCTCAACGAACAAGACTCGAGAGACTTGGACCCTATGACAAGAAAGGAAACATGAGGCCATGAGGTAAGGGGCGCGCCCACCCCCACCAGGCGCGCCCTCCACCCTCTTGGGCCCCCTGTTGCTCCACCAACGTACTCCTTCCTCCTATATATACCTACGTACCCCCAAACGATCAGAAACGGAGCCAAAAACCTAATTCCACCGCCGCAACTTTCTGTATCCACGAGATCCCATCTTGGGGCCTATTCCGGAGCTCCGCCGGAGGGGGCATCGATCACGGAGGGCTTCTACATCAACACCATAGCCTCTCCGATCAAGTGTGAGTAGTTTACCTCAGACCTACGGGTCCATAGTTAGTAGCTAGATGGCTTCTTCTCTCTTTGTGGATCTCAATACAATGTTCTCCCCCTCTCTTGTGGAGAACCATTCGATGTAATCTTCTTTTTGCGGTGCGTTTGTTGAGACCGATGAATTGTGGGTTTATGATCAAGTCTATCTATGTATAATATTTGAATCTTCTTTGAATTCTTTTATCTATGATTGGTTATCTTTGCAAGTCTCTTCGAATTATCAGTTTGGTTTGGCCTGCTAGATTGATCTTTCTTGCAATGGGAGAAGTGCTTAGCTTTGGGTTCAATCTTGCGGTCTCCTTTCCCGGTGACAGTAAGGGCAGCAAGGCACGTATTGTGTTGTTGCCATCGAGGATAACAAGATGGGGTTTTCTTCATATTGAATGAGTCTATCCCTCTACATCATGTCATCTTGCTTAAGGCATTACTCTGTTTTTAACTTAATACTCTAGATGCATGCTGGATAGCGGTCGATGAGTGGAGTAATAGTAGTATATGCAGGCAGGAGTCGGTCTACTTGTCTCGGACATGATGCCTATATACATGATCATACCTAGATATTCTCATAACTATGCTCAATTTTGTCAATTGCTCAACAGTAATTTGTTCACCCACCGTAGAATACTTATGCTCTTGAGAGAAGCCACTAGTGAAACCTATGGCCCCCAGGTCTATATTTATCATATTAATCTCCTACTACTTAGTTATTTCCTTTGTTATTTACTTTTCCCATATTTTACTTTGCATATTTATCATAAAAATACCAAAAATATTATCTTATCATATCTATCAGATCTCACTCTTGTAAGTGGCCTTATAGGGACTGACAACCCCTATTTGCGTTGGTTGCGAGGATTTATTTGTTTTATGCAGGTACGACGGGACTCGCGCGTAGCCTCCTACTGGATTGATACCTTGGTTCTCAAAAACTGAGGGAAATACTTACGCTACTTTGCTGCATCATCCCTTCCTCTTCGAGGAAAAACCAACGCAGTGCTCAAGAGGTAGCAAGAAGGATTTCTGGCGCTGTTGCTGGGGAGTCTACGCAAAAGTCAACATACCAAGTACCCATCACATACCCTTATCTCCCGCATTACATTATTTGCTATTTGCCTCTCGTTTTCCTCTCCCCCCACTTCACCGTTGCCGTTTTATTCTCCCTCTCTCTCTCTATCCTCCCTCTCTTTCCCGTTTGCCTCCTTTTGTCTGCTTGCTTTTTGTTTGCTTGTGTGTTAGTTTTCTTGCTTGTCACGATGGCTCAAGATAATACTAAATTGTGTGACTTTACCAATAACAACAACAATGATTTTATTAGCACTCCGATTGCTCCTATTACCGATGCTGAATCTTGTGAAATTAATACTGCTTTGCTGAATCTTGTCATGAAAGATCTGTTGTCCGGCCTTCCTAGTGAAGATGTCGCTACCCATCTTAATAGCTTCGTTGATTTATGTGATATGCAAAAGAAGAAAGATGTGGATAATGATATTGTTAAACTGAAGCTATTTCCTTTTTCGCTTAGAGATCATGCTAAAGCTTGGTTTTCGTCTTTGCCTAAAAATTGTATTGATTCATGGAACAAGTGCAAAGATGCTTTTATCTCTAAGTATTTTCCTCCCGCTAAGATCATCTCTCTTAGAAACGATATTATGAATTTTAAGCAACTTGATCATGAACATGTTGCACAAGCTTGGGAGAGAATGAAACTAATGATACGTAATTGCCCCACTCATGGTTTAAATTTGTGGATGATTGTTCAAAAATTTTACGCCCGATTGAATTTTGCTTCTAGAAATCTTTTAGATTCGGCCGCGGGAGGCACTTTTATGGAAATCACTTTAGGATAAGGTACTAAACTCCTAGATAATATTATGGTTAATTATTCTCAATGGCATACTGAAAGATCTACTAATTAAAAGGTGCATGCGATAGAAGAAATTGATGTTTTGAGTGGAAAGATGGATGAACTTATGAAATTATTTGCTAATAAGAGTGTTTCTTCTGATCCTAATGGTATTCCCTTGTCTAATTTGATTGAGAATAATAATGAATCTATGGATGTGAATTTTGTTGGTAGGAACAATTTTGGTAATAACGCGTATAGAGAAATTTCAATCCTAGGCCTTATCCTAGTAATCCCTCTAATAATTATGGTAATTCCTACAACAATTCTTATGGAAATTATAATAAGATGCCCTCTGATTTTGAATCTAATATTAAATAATTTATTACTTCACAAAATAATGTTAATGCTATATTGAAGAAAAATTGCTTAAGATTGATGATTTGGCTAGGAACGTTGATAGAATTTCTCTTGATGTTGATTCTTTGAAACTTAGATCTATTCCACCTAAGCATGATATCAATGAGTCTCTCAAATCCATGAGCATTTCCATTGATGAGTGCAAAGAAAGAACCGCTAGGATGCCTGCTAAGAAAGATGCCTTTATAAGAGCGTGTTCTTCTAGTTCCTATGAAAATAAAGATGAAGATCTAAAAGTTATTGATGTGTCCCATATTAAATATTTGTTTTGCAATATGAATCTTGATAATGATGGCACTGAATATGATCCACCTTTACCTAGAAGGTGTTCCAAGAATTCGGAATTTGTTGATCTTGATACTAAAATTGATAAAAGTGGGATTGAAGAAATTAAAACCCTAGATGTTGCTAAACCTACTATTATGGATTTCAAGGAATTTAACTATGAAAATTTCTCTTTGATTGATTGTATTTCCTTGTTTCAATCCGTGCTAAATTCTCCTCACGCTTATAGTCAAAATAAAGCGTTTACTAAACATGTTGTTGATGCCTTGATGTAATCTTATGAAGAAAAACTTGAATTGGAAGTTTCTATCCCAAGAAAACTTTATGATGAGTGGGAAACAAATATTAAAATTAAAATTAAATATCATCAATGCTATGCTTTATGTGATTTGGGTGCTAGTGTTTCCACGATTCCAAAGACTTTGTGTGATTTGTTAGGTTTATGTGATCTTGATGATTGCTCTCTAAACTTGCACCTTGCGGATTTCACTATTAAAAAACCTATGGGAAGAATTAATGATGTTCTTATTGTGGCAAATAGGAATTATGTGCCCATAGATTTTATTGTTCTTGGCATAGATTGTAATCTTTCATGTCCTATTATTCTTGGTAGACCTTTCCTTAGAACGATTGGTGCAATTATTGATATGAAGGAAGGAAATATTAGATTCCAATTTCCATTAAGAAAAGGCATGGAACACTTTCCTAGAAATAAAATTAAATTACCTTATGAATCTATTATGAGAGCCACTTATGGATTGCCTACCAAAGATGGCAATACCTAGATCTATCCTTGCTTGTTATGCCTAGCTAGGGGCGTTAAACGATAGTGCTTGTTGGGAGGCAACCCAATTTTATTTTTATTCCTTGCTTTTTGTTCCTGTTTAGTAATAAATAATTTATCTATCCTCAGTTTTGTTTGTGTTTTTTGTGTTTAATTAGTGTTTGTGCCAAGTATAACCGTTGGGAAGACTTGGGGAAAGTCTTGTTGAACTTGCTGTAAAAAACAGAAACTTTAGCGCTCACGAGAACTGCTGTCATTTTTATTTGGAAAGTGCTATTTGGTTAATTATTTTTTAAGATGATTAATAGATAAATTCCTCACGTCCAGAAATTTATTTTAGAATTTTTGGGGTTCCATATCTTGAGCTAGCTACAGATTACTACAGACTGTTCTGTTTTTGACAGATTCTGTTTTTCGTGTGTTTGCTTATTTTGATGAATCTATGGCTAGTAAAATAGTTTATAAACCATAGAGAAGTTGTAATACAGTAGTTATAACACCAATATAAATAAATAAATAATGAGTTAATTACAGTACCTTGAAGTGGTCTTTTATTTTCTTTCGCTAACAGAGCTCACGAGATTTTCTACTTTAAGTTTTGTGTTGTGAAGTTTTCAAGTTTTGCGTAAAGATTTGATGGATTATGGAACAAGGAGTGGCAAGAGCCTAAGCTTGGGGATTCCCATGGCACCTCCAAGATAATCTAAGGACACCTAAAAGCCAAAGCTTGGGGATGCCCCGGAAGGCATCCCCTCTTTCGTCTACTTCTATCGGTAACTTTACTTGGAGCTATATTTTTATTCGCCACATGATATGTGTTTTGCTTGGAGCGTCTTGTATTATTTGATTCTTTGCTTGTTAGTTTACCACAATCATCCTTGCTGTACACACCTTTTTAGAGATCCATGCATGATTTGTAATTTGTTAGAATACTCTATGTGCTTCGCTTATATCTTTTGAGTTATATAATTTTGCTCTAGTACTTCACTTATATCTTTTAGAGCACGGTGGTGGATTTGTTTTATAGAAACTATTGATCTCTCATGCTTCACTTAGATTATTTTGAGAGTCTTAATAGCATGGTAATTTTCTTAAAATCCTAATATGCTTGGTATGCAAGATTAATAATAAAACTTCTTATGAGTGTGTTGAATACTATGAGAAGTTTGATACTTGATAATTGTTTTGAGATATAAAGATGATGATATTAAAGTTGTGCTAGTTGAGTAGTTGTGAATTTTAGAAATACTTGTGTTGAAGATGGTGATTCTCGTAGCATGCATGTATGGTGAACCGTTATGTGATGAAGTTGGAGCATGATTTATTTATTGATTGTCTTCCTTATGAGTGGCGGTCGGGGACGAGCGATGGTCTTTTCCTACCAATCTATCCCCCTAGGAGCATGCGCGTAATACTTTGCTTTGATAACTTGTAGATTTTTGCAATAAGTATATGAGTTCTTTATGACTAATGGTGAGTCCATGGATTATACACACTCTCACCCTTCCACCTTTGCTAGCCTCTCTAATACCGCGCACCTTTCGCCGGTATCATACACCCACCATATACCTTCCTCAAAACAGCCACCATACCTACCTATTATGGCATTTCCATAGCCATTCCGAGATATATTGCCATGCAACTTTCCACCGTTCCGTTTATGACACACTTCATCATTGTCATATTGCTTAGTATGATCATGTAGTTGACATCGTATTCGTGGCAAAGCCACCGTTCATAATTCTTTCATACTTGTCACTCATGAGTCATTGCATATCCCGGTGCTTAGCTTTGGGTTCAATCTTGCGGTGTCCTTTCCCAGTGACAGTAGGAGCACCAAGGCACGTATTGTATTATTGCCATCGAGGATAACAAGATGGGGTTTTCATCATATTGCATGAGTTTATCCCTCTACATCATGTCATCTTGCTTAAGGCGTTACTCTATTTTCATGAACTTAATACTCTAGATGCATGCTGGATAGCGGTCGATGAGTGGAGTAATAGTAGTAGATGCAGGCCGGAGTCGGTCTACTTGTCTCGGACGTGATGCCTATATACATGATCATACCTAGATATTCTCATAACTATGCTCAATTCTGTCAATTGCTCAACAGTAATTTGTTCACCCACCCTAGAATACTTATGCTCTCGAGGGAAGCCACTAGTGAAACCTATGGGCCCCAGGTCTATCTTCATCATATTAATCTTCCAATACTTAGTTATTTCCTTTGCTTTTATTTTACCTTGCATCCTTATCACAAAAATACCGAAAATATTATCTTATCATATCTATCAGATCTCACTCTCGTAAGTGGCCGTGTACGGATTGACAACCCCTTATCATGTTGGTTGCAAGGATTTCTTTGTTTTGTGTAGGTACGAGGGACTCGCACGTAGCCTCCTACTGGATTGATACCTTGGTTCTCAAAAACTGAGGGAAATACTTACGCTACTTTGCTGCATCATCCCTTCCTCTTCGGGGGAAAACCAACGCGGTGCTTAAGAGGTAGCAAGCCTCCTCCAGAGCTCGGGAGCAGGCCTCACGGGAGGCTGTGAGGAAAACCTTGGCCTTTGCATTATCAAGCTCGCGTTGGTGGCGCCCGAGGTTGATAGCCACCTTCAGCTTACGCTGCTCCTCCACCAGCCAAAGTCCCTCGGCCATGAGGCGCGCGTCCATGTCCACGAGCTCTTCACCAAGCCGGTTCATCGCGCCCATTGCCTCTTGAAAGAGCTCGTGGCGGATGACGCTCCTTTCTTGCGCCGACTCGAGCATGCTGCTGACTCCGTCCTCCGCCGCGGGGACCGCAGATGGGGCCCGAAGCGGCTCGCCCCATTTTAGCAGGGGGCTGGGGGCCGGTACCCACCCAATTGCAGGCTAGGCCTCGGGAGGAGCCCGAACGAGTGGAGGCCCGCTGCTTGAAGAGGAGCCCAAGACCGAAACCACCCAGCCACCGTCCACGACCAGGGGAGGAAGCCTTAGCACACCTGCTCTGTCCCAAGTAAGGCCGCGAAGGAAGGACGGCGAGTGCGCGAGCTCGATACGCCTTGTCGACGGGCTGGCTTCCCCGGCTGACTCCACGCCATGAGCAGCGCGCGGGCTTGCAGAGCTCAAGTCTGGCGGGAGAAACGAGGCGAGAGGGGGCTGCTTCTCTGGAGATTTTGCGGCCTTGGCAGAATGGACCCTGAAAAGACGTCGTCGGGAAGGGAAGCAGCACACGGAGAATCACCAAGATAAGGTACTCACTCGTTAACGGTGATGTACATCCTTCGTTTTAATGGCCCGAGGGTGCCGCTGCCACAGCTTGGGGACCCCTTCTTCTTGCAGAGCTCTTCGAAGTCCACGCAAAGCCGACCGAAGCGCTGGACATGGCGGCCAACACGAGGCGTAACTGGAGAAGTGCTCAGAGGGGCAGCCTTAGGAGCGCCAAGCTGGGGGGAGCTATCGGGCTCTGCCTCGCAGCGGTCAGCCGAGGCCTCAGGAGCCCCGGCCTTAGGAGACACGGACTGCGTCCCCCCCCTCAACCACCGCCCCAGGGCAAGAGTCACGAGCCCCCGAGGACGACGCCCCGGGAGCCCTGGGTGGCATCAGCACCTCGGTGCCTGCGCCATCGGCCTCCAGCGGTGCTCGCCCCCCTGCATCCACACTTGGGGCGAGCCCGACGCCAGCAGCAAGGAGGGGAACGACGTCGACGGGGTTCTCACGGGGCCCCACCAGACCGACTAGACGCAACCCCCACTCATCAAAGGAGGTCATCTGCTCCGCGAATGTCATCTTGTTCAAGCAGCGGTACAGAAGGCAAATCTTCCTCGGCATGTCGTCTAGCAACGGGACACCTGTCAGGACCTTGAGCATTGTTTGCTGCACCCCAAGGGGGAGCCTGGACTCCTGAAGTCTCATGTGGTCCTTGCTGTTGATCAAGGCTCACATCGGTCGAGAGTGGCGCTGAAGCGGAGCGATTCGGCACCGGACGAACTCCTTCACCACCATAGGCGTCGTCGTGTCAAGGTCCTTGAGCCTCTTCAGCCTGAGCCAGACGGGGGCTACGCACGAATCGGTGAGCCTTTGGTGGCACCAAGCGGAGCTAGGAATGGCAGGCGCTGATGGAGAAGAGAGCAGGGGGCTGAGCACTCCGACATCAACAAATACCCACCATGTACGAAACTCGCTCGTGGATAGTGGGGGCTCGAAGTCAATCCCCGAGCCGGCCGTCGCCGCCACGGCCTGAAAGCTCAGGCATCCTGAGCTCTGCCGGGGATCAATCAGGTCCAGTGATAAAAATTCACGGAGAAGGGCCAGTGTCAGTGTCAAAACCGGCGGATCTCGGGTAGGGGGTCCTGAACTGTGTGTCTAGGCCGAATGGTAACAGGAGGCAAGGAACACGATGTTTTACCCAGGTTCGGGCCCTCTTGATGGAGGTAAAACCCTACGTCCTGCTTGATTAATATTGATGATATGGGTTGTACAAGAGTAGATCTACCATGAGATCAAGGAGGCTAAACCCTAAAAGCTAGCCTATGGTATGATTGTTGTATGATGAAGTTGTCCTGCGGACTAAAACCCTCCGGTTTATATAGACACCGGAGAGGGTTAGGGTTACACAAAGTTGGTTACAATGGTAGGAGATCTTGAATATCCGCATCGCCAAGCTTGCCTTCCACGCCAAGGAAAGTCCCATCCGGACACGGGACGAAGTCTTCAATCTTGTATCTTCATAGTCCTGGAGTCCGGCTGAAGGTATAGTCCGGCTACCCGAACACCCCCTAATCCAGGACTCCCTCAGTAGCCCCTGAACCAGGCTTCAATGACGACGAGTCCGGCGCGTAGATTGTCTTCGGCATTGCAAGGCGGGTTCCTCCTCCAAATTCTTCATAAAAGTTTGTAAACACCAAGAGTAGTGTCCGGCTCTGCAAAATAAGTTTCCACGTATTGCCACAGAGAGAATAATATTATCAAAAATCTAATCTGCTGACGTATTCCGCAGCGTGACTACAGCCAAGCCTTTATTCGAATCGTTTTCACTTTTCCACCTCAGCGTGTTTTGTGAGGCAGTTTCCTTGGCACGTCTTGTCAAAGCAGAGATTGTGTCCCCCATTTACGGGATTCTCATCAATACAGACGTGGGTAACCCAACCGCGCCATTTATCATGGCGCTTGGGAGGCAAGCGAGTTTTACTAGGCTGGTGGGGACGCATAGTCGCATCCGCTCATATAAGGGGATAAGGATCCACCTTTTTACCTACGCCTTCTTCCTCCTTTGCCTATCCATCTTCTGCGCACCCGAGCTCCAGCGCCCAAGCCCGCACTTCCTACCTCAACCTTCTCCAACAATGTCCGGAGCGGGAGGCAAATGGATGGTCTCCTCCGTCACGGAGGGCCATGTCAAAAAGCTAAGGAAGGTCGGATACCTGTCCAAAGACATCGCGCACCGGCTTCCTGAGGAGGGGCAGCTTCTCCCCACCCCAAGGCCCCATGAGAGGGTAGTATTTCTTCCCCACTTCCTCTGCGGACTGGGTTTTCCTCTCCACCCATTTGTCCGTGGGCTCATGTTCTACTATGGCCTAGATTTCCACGATCTGGCCCCGAACTTCATCCTCAATATCTCGGCTTTTATCGTCGTGTGCGAGGCTTTCCTCTGCATCCGCCCCCATTTCGGCCTCTGGCTCAAGACCTTCAACGTCAAGCCAAAGGTGGTGCGCGGCAACCAGGCGGAGTGCGGAGGTGCCATGGTGGGAAAAATAGCCAACGTCCTATGGCTCGAGGGCTCCTTTGTGGAGACCTTGAAGGGGTGGCAGTCAGGGTGGTTTTACATCACCGAGCCATGTGATCCGAAGTGGATCGCAGCCCCTGAATTCTGATCCGGACCCCCTACGCGGCTCACGTCCTGGAAGGAGACGGGCTTGTCATGGGGCGACGAACAAGAGGTGACCGGACTGCAAAAATGCATCCAGTCCCTGGTGAATAAGCAGCTCAAGCTTGCCAACGTTGTCTAGGTCATGCTCGTCCGCCGGATCCTTCCGTGTCAAGAACGGGACTTCAATTTGTGGGAGTTCAACCCGGCGCAGCACCGAACTCTGAGTAGGCTCTTCGATACGACGTACGAAGATGTCTGGAAGGGGCTAACCAAAGGCGCCGAGGCTCCCACATCCGCCTCCGAAGACCGCGGATTCAGCTCGGAGCGTCCTGCTGGCGAGGTAAAATATTTTCATCTTTTACAGGATGTTAAGTTTTCTTCATAGTTTGACTCTATGCGGGATCTAAACTCCCTCACCTTTGACAGGATTGGCAGGCGAAGTCCGGACTGATTAACTGTCCGGCTCCCTTGCCCGAAGACCCAGCCCCTGCTCTCCTAGTGAAGTTGCTGGTTCCAGCACCTTATGTGGTGCCGGAGAAGAAGGCCAAGAAGAAGAAGGCCACGGGGACTCGAAAGAGTTCCCGGCATATGGTGGTGCCGGACTCGTCGTCCGATGAGTCCGAGATGCACTCCTCCCATGAAGACGAGGAGGAGGAAGAAGAGACCTCTCCCCCTCCAGCGGGGGGAGGAAAGAAGAGGAAGGCCGCCCTAGTAGGGGAGGCCGAAGGGTCCAAGAAGAGGAAAACCCCTCCGCCGGACCGCGCCCCCGACGCCGACAAGGACGAAGAGGAGTGGCCGGACAAGGCCAAGCGTCCGGCGAAATCGTAAGTGTTCGGATACCAGAGTAACTCATGATATTCCTTTGGTTGCGCAGCTTTCCCTAATGTCGAATATAATCATGCAGCCCGCCCAAGGACGGGCTCGACGAGTCGCCGAGCGGCTCCCTGGATTCATCGGACGAGAATTCAGTTCCGCCTGCTGCCTCCCCCTATGCTGCAGATGACGCCGAAGTGGCATCGCGACAAGCTCCGGGGCAAGAGGAGGTGGTCCAGGAGGAGCCGCGAGGCGACCTCCCAGACTCCAGGAGTAAAGGGCACAAGACCCCTGTCGGCGTTCTGGGAACGGGGGTCCCCAGACTTGCCTGCCTGCGGCCTGCGGCGTGGCTCAAGGGGTGCCCCAGCACGGCCCATCTTCATCAACACATACCCAAGACCCTCGCGAGGGGCCAAGCCTCGCGGGGCGGACGACACGGAGCTTCCTCAGGCACGGCCTCATCAGGCTGGCTCGCGAGGAGGCGGAGAGATCAAGGCGGGGTACCTCACGAGGTGCCCGTGACGCAAGCCATGACGACCAAGGGCGCCAGGCGGGTGCCAGCCCGTGCAGTGTCCTCCTTTCCTCTTTCGTGCAAAGGGGGCCAGCGCAGCCGCGGAGTACCGAGGCATCAGGCAAAGGTTTCCATTTCGGTGCAATGAGACCAAGACCAGGAAGACTGCAAGACGGAGGTCATCGTGGAGCCCAAGACGGCGTCACCACCAGAGCTTTGTGCAGGCGAAGACTACTTTTGTCAGGGTAGCGAGTACTAGCTGTCCCCCTTCAAATTAGCCCGCCATTGTTGGCTCCCTTCCCGCTCGATATTTGGGAAGAGGACCAGGGCCTCTATAAATAGGACTAGCCACCCACAGAAGAGAGGGGTTCGGAGGGGTTGAGAGGAGAGGTTCGATAGGAGGTTGAATCGGAGAAAGACAATGAGAGAGAGAGAGACAGAGGAGGGTGGCTGAACTCCTCACAACAGTTCATCGCCCCAGCCAAGAACAGACCCTCGCGAGGCTGTTCTTCCTTGTATCATTCATCATCATCAGCCCAAGAGGCAATCCACCACACCACACACTGGAGTAGGGTATTACACCACAACGGTGGCCCGAACCAGTATAAACCCTGTGTCTCTTGTGTTGTTCTTTCCATAGCTTAGATCTTAGCGAGGCGGAGGGGTGCAGGTAGGTAGGAAGCGAAATCTCCGCGCGCACCCCAGTGTTCAAACCTCAAGGGTCTGCCGGAACCCGAAATCCGACATTTGGCGCGCCGGGTAGGGGTGCGCCGGAACTCGTCTTCCACCACCCCGTTCTCCTCCGACCATCGCACCCATGTCTGACGCTTGTCAGGCCCGCGCCGAGCGCCGGGCCGCTCTCGCTTCCCGCGTCGCCCAGACGGCTCCTGTCGGAGGGCATCCTCACCGTTCCCCTTCACCTGTCGTCAACACCGCCACCGGCCCGGCGGGGGACGAGAAGCAAGCATCGTCTCAGTATCCGTCCATGCGGCAAGACGGCCGCACCGCAACTCCCTCGCTCCCCCCAGCTGGTTCTTTGTCCCGCGCACTCCGCGCACCCATGGAGGCTCGAGCTGCGCTCATCACGGCAAACGAGCTCCTGCGCTACCGCTCCATCGACGACGTCTACGAAGAATGGCTCGACCGCGTCGCCGAGCTCGTCCGCGCCGCAGGGGGCTCTCCTGCGCCGTCCGTTCCGCTACACCACACCCTGCCCCGCGCGGGCGACGAAGCTCCGGCGGTGCCCCGGCCTCCTCCTCCTCAAGAAGGCGCCATGGCTCCAAGGCGCGTGGCCCCTGGGTGGAACCCGCTCTGTTAGGTGCTAGCGTAGCAAGAGCAGAGCTGCCAGGAAGTCCCTCGCCCGCAAGAAGCTGCTGGGGCGCTCCCTGCTCCAGCACGTCGCGACCATGATCCTGCTCCCACACGTCAAGACCCAGCTGCAGCGCGTGGGGACATGCAAGACCAAGCTCTCCGTCACCCAAGGCCTCCCGTGGCCACAGCAGGCTGCCGTGCCTTCACCGCCGAGCTACGCAGTGTCGCATGGCCCGGCAAGTTCAAGCCCGACCTGCCTCCTCGCTACGACGGCACGGCTGACCCTGCGGAGTTCCTCCAGCTCTACGAGCTGGGCATCGAAGCTGCCAACGGAGATGAGAAGGTCATGGCGAACTGGTTTCCCATGGCGCTCAAGGACGAGGCCCGCACCTGGCTCCTGAACCTGGCTCCAGGCACGATCTCCTCCTGGGACGAGATGCGCACCCGCTTCATCGCCAACTTCCAAGGTACTCGTTACCGACCACCTGCCGTGAGCGACATGCGCCGCATCAAGCAACAACCCGGGGAGACCTTGCAGAAGTACATCCAGCGCTTCAACAACGCACGCCTCAAGATTCCCAGGGTGACTGAAGAGGCCATCATCTCAGCCTTCTCCGATGGCGTGCGCAATGTCAAGATGAAGGAGGAGCTGGCGATGCATAAAGAAATGTGCACTTCTTTGGAGCTGTTCAACTTGGCAACCAAGTGCGCCAGGGCTGAGGAAGGGCGTCTCTCCCTCCTCGAGCTGCCTGCCGCGGACCCGGAAGAGAAGAGGCCCAAGGCCAAGGATGTGAAGCGCAAGGGGGCTATCGTGCTCGCGGCAGAGCCAGACACCAAGCGGGGCAGAGATCAGCCCGAGCCTTCCAAGGGCAGCCGGTACTGCGTGTACCACGACCTCCACACCCAGAACACCAACGAATGTCAAGAGCTCCGAGCCGTGCGAGAAGGAAGGATCGGCCGACGCCTCGACCACGGTGACCGGGGCTACGGTCGAGGAGGAGGAAGGAACGCAGGACGCTGGGAAGACCGTGGCCCACGCCAAGGGTGGCGTGATCAACCTCACGAGGATCGCTGGCAAGACCCGCCTCGCGAGGGAGACTGGAGGGGTCGGCCTCGCGAGGATCACCCGCAAGGCAATGCAGACCTCCCTCCGCTGCCGCCGCAACCAAGGAGAAATGAGGACCGCCACCAGGACGAGGAGGCTGGGGCCTTCCAGGAGCCTCGCGCGATTGCCTGCATCCTGGGCGGGGCTCAAGCCCCAGCCTCTCAACGCATCTTCAAGCAGTTCGCCCGCAAAGTGAATGCAGTCCTCCCCAAGCTCGAAGCCACGCGCCCTCTCAGGTGGTCGGCGTGCGCCATCACGTTCAGCTTGGCAGATCAGCTCAAGTGTGCGGCTACAGTCGAAGTCCTCCCGATGCTCTGTTCCCCAATCATCAGCAACGTGGTGGTCACCAGGACCCTCATCGATGGCGGGGCAGGGCTCAACGTCCTGTCCGTGGAAACATTCAACAATCTCCAAGTTCCCTACAGCCATCTTCAGCCAACCAAGCCTTTCTCCGGAGTCACCGACGGCTCCACGGTCCCGATTGGGCAGGTCCGCCTCCCTGTCACCTTCGGGGCACACGACAACTACCGCACCAAGCTCATCGACTTCGACGTCGCTCACATTGCCTGCCGTACAACGCCATCCTCGGGTACCCAGCGCTGGCCAAGTTCATGGCCGTAACTCACCATGGCTACAACGTCCTCAAGATGCCAGGAAGTGGCGGAGTCATCACGGTGCCCTGTGAAGAGAAGGATGCGGTGTGTTCCCTGGAACGAGCCTTTCAGGCCGCGTCACTAGAAGACCCGGATCGCGGAAGCAGGAGGCTTCCCGAGACCGCCCCCAAAAAGAAGAAGACATCATCCGGCCCGGCTCCTCAGGAGGCAGGCCCCTCTGGGCCCGTGCCTGCCCAGGGGGAACCTCCTTCCATCGCATAGGAAAGTGCGCCTGGCGCCCTCCTCAGGCAAGGCTCGGGGGCTCTCCCCTGGAGGGCCACCGACCTGGCTAGGGTCACGAGGGAGGCGCTTGGGCACCACATGGAGGCGTGTTTCAAAGCATGTTTCCCTCAAGAAGGAGTAAGGCAAGGAGAGCCAGACCCTCAGGAGTTCGTCAGCAAGGCCATTCAGGAGCTACAGGAGTCAAGAGTCATGAAAGGCGGCCGCCGTCTACCAGCAGTGGCTCCCCATCCAGGCAAGGATGGTGGGATGCGCGTCTGCATCGACATACCAGGGCTCAACCGAGTCGCCTCTCTAGAGCGCCGCTGGCCCTCGCGAGTGGGGCGCTGCGGAGGTCCACCCCATAGCTACGTTCGCATGCCTTACGACTTGCCGAACGCGGCTGCCACGTACCAGCGCCTCATGAGGGGCATCATGGAAACACAAGAGGCCAGGTGTTCCGCAGCCCTGGCGGAGATGGAGATGGTCCGGGGGGAGCCGCCAGCACCTCCGGAGCCTCCCGAGGCCCCCGGGCCTGGGCGCTCATGAGGATTGGCTTCCGCAGCCCACCGAGTCTGCTACACCAACACCCCTTCGTCCTCAACGTCATCAGGTGAGAACTTTCAAGTTTCACTTCCAGCTGGGAGCGCCCCCCCAGGGATGCATTATTCCCAGGCCGCGTGGGTCCGTCCCTGCGGCATGTACCCCTTTTATTTCATGTTGTTAGCTTACCTTATTGGGGGCGCCCCTCGGGCTGCATGATCCCCAAGTCGCTCGGGCCTGACCCAGTGATGTCCGCCTTCCCAGCATCTATTTGAACGAATCCACTCCTTCGCGGCTATTGTGTTTTACCTAGTTGCCTGCTCAGCTGACGCCAACTAACGGAGCTGCTCCCAAACGGCACGACGCTTGCGCATGGGTCCGTCCCTGCAATGCCGACAAACCTGAATGGCTGAGCTCTGGCCGCGGCAGCCCCGCATAGCGTCACCTCGTCAAGCCTTCAGTGCCTCATTACCCCCCCGAAGCAATGGCCAGGCCGAGCAAGCCAACGCGGAGGTCTTGAGGGGCCTCAAGACCATGACGTTCAAGAAGAAGCTGGAGGCCTGCGGCAGAGGTTGGTACGACGAGCTTCAGTCCGTGTTGTGGTCCATCCGCACAACCGCGACCAAGCCGACTGGAGAGACCCCGTTCTTCCTGGTCTACGGAGCCGAAGCGGTCCTCCCTCACGAGGTCAGACGTCGCTCCGTGCGGGTCCTGGCGTTCGACGAGGCGCAGCAGGATGCCATGCGGGGGATGGACCTCGTGCTGGGGGAGGAACGTCGCCGAGAAGCCGCGCTACGAGCGGCGAGGTACCAACAAGCACTGCGGCGATATCACTGCCGCAACATCCGCCCCAGAACTCTCGAGGTAGGAGACCTCGTGCTCAGGCGGGTTCTCTCCAGGGAGGGGCTGCACAAGCTCTCTCCCATGTGGGAGGGCCCGTTCAAAGTTGTTCATGTTTCCAGGCCCGGCTCCGCGCGCTTGGAGACTCAGGAGGGGGTGCCAGTCCAGAACGCATGGAACATCCAGCACCTCCGGAGGTTCTACCCCTAAAAAGGCCCAGAGCCTGTGAAGAAGGCGAATGCCTGTGAAGCCATCGCGCTTTGGAAAAGGCCCGGAGCCTGTGAAGAAGGCGAATGCCTGTGAAGCCATCGCGTTTTGGAAAAGGCCCGGAGCCTGTGAAGCCATCGCATTTTGGAAAAGGCCCGGAGCCTGTGAAGAAGGCGAATGCCTGTGAAGCCATCGCGTTTTGGAAAAGGCCCGGAGCCTGTGAAGAAGGCGAATGCCTGTGAAGCCTTCGCGTTTTGGAAAAGGCCCGGAGCTTGTGAAGAAGGCGAATGCCTATGAAGCCATCGCGTTTTGGAAAAGGCCCGGAGCCTGTGAAGAAGGCGAATGCCTGTGAAGCCTTCGCGTTTTGGAAAAGGCCCAGAGCCTGTGAAGAAGGCGAATGCCTATGAAGCTGTCGCATTTTGGAAAAGTCTCGGAGCCTGTGAAGAAGGCCAATGCCTGTGAAGCTCACCGCCCGTGACACTCTCACGTAATAATGAGTTGGGGCTGTACACGCCTCGGAGTCTCAGGAGCGCCGGCCTCTAGCCCTGGGGCTCCCTCCCACGCCCAGTGGCAGCACTTAGCTCTGCGCTGGTGAGAAGACGTCGAAGACTAGATTAGGTGCCGGACGCGGCTTTTCATTTGCTTTCCGCAGTTGGCTTGCTCCTTCTCATTCGAAGTTTTATTGAAGTTGTTGCCGTCTTTGGCTTGTGGTTCTTCGACTTATCGCTCTCCCACCTCGATTTCTCTTTTGCAAGGCCTCACGAGGGAGGGGGACAACCGAGCGCCCTCGCGAGTGTTCCTATCCTAGTCATTCAAAGGTTTCATGACCTGGGTCCATTACAGGAGCACCCCTCCAGTCCGTGCCCCACGGGCACCGCGACACGAACACAGGGCCTGGGTCGGTCGCCCCCCACGACTGAGGCCGGGAACTACCCACGCGCGGGCACGTAGCCGGAAGGCACGATAGCAGAAGCAAATGATGATTAACGGAAATAACCCAAACACGCCCCCGCGGGGCTCCACACTACTGTCTTTTTGCGCAGGAAAAAGGAAAAGAAAGAACAAATCAGGTGCAGCTCGCCTCACACTGGCCTGCAGGGAGGACTCGAGCCGCCCACGGGGCTCAGGCAGACTCCCTCTCGCGCTCCACCGGGGCGCGACGGCGGGCAGACACGCCACCACCTCCCAAGCAGATATGACGGTGTGGAGGCTTACCGCGGCCACCGCTGGAGGAGTCGCCGCTCGAAGAAGAACCGGAGAATCTTGAGGAACCCTGAGCGCCGCCAGTCACCCAAGCGCTATCCTCTCCATCGTCGTCAGAGCTGGGTTCCCGACCGCGGTCGTCGTCCTCAGGGCAGCACCCCGCGCGGCGACCATCCTCCCGAAACACCCTCACATAGAGGGTGGCATCGCCGTCAAACTTGAAGTGCAGGGTGCACCGACGCCTCAGGCCGCACGCGCGGGCAAATGTCTGCCAACCGTGGGCCAAGGCCAGGCTCCCAGCTGCGGAGACCTCCAGTGAAGCCCATGAGGCCCGGCTGCAGCAGCCGTCAGCCTGGAGCCAGAGGCCGCTGAGGCGCCGGCCGAGAGCTCGCCGAGGAGGAAGCGAGGAAGTGGAAGCCGGGTGCTAGTCTGCTCCGCCGACCACACAACGAACTCCGGCAGCACCTCTGCAGCGCGAAAGCACGGCCTCGGGGGACGCGCGACCGAAGCGCACCCCGCGGCCGCAGCAGTCCGACCGTCACCATGCTGGGAATCGTCTCCGCGGCCGCGGGGAGCTGCCGTGGAGGCCACATGATGCTTGCGAGGGTGCCCTCATCCGCGCTTGGGCGGGGAAGAGGCAGGCTCTACCCGGCGAGCCTTCCCCTTCTCTGCGGCCGAGAACCTCCTCGACGGGGCCATGAAGAAGAAAGAGAAGCAAGGGAGAATAAACTGGAAGGGGCCAATCCGTACTTATAGCCGGCGAAGGCCAACCGCTGACCTCCACGATCGCACGTAGCCATGACCCGCTTTGCATGCAAGGACTTGTCCAATCCGTGCAGTTGCCGATGCGCCATGGGGAAGTGGAGACACCCACGTCCAGTCAACCGCCATGCGGCGCCCAAGGCGGCAGGCTGTTAGGGCCCGCGGCGCTTCGCTCTTGCCCTTCCGCCTCCCTGCACGGCCAAGTTCGGGCGCGCCTTGGGCCCGGGGGCTACTGTCGGTGTTCTGGGAACGGGGGTCCCCAGACTTGCCTGCCTGTGGCGTGGCTCAAGGGGGGCCCAGCACGGCCCATCTTCATCAACACAGACCCAAGACCCTCGCGAGGGGCCAAGCCTCGCGGGGCGGACGACACGGAGCTTCCTCAGGCACGGCCTCATCAGGCTGGCTCGCGAGGAGGCGGAGAGATCAAGGCGAGGTACCTCACGAGGTGCCCGTGACGCAAGCCATGACGACCAAGGGAGCCAGGCGAGTGCCAGCCCGCGCAGTGTCCTCCTTTCCTCTTTGGTGCAAAGGGGGCAAGCGCAGCCGCGGAGTACCGAGGCATCAGGCAAAGGTTGCCATTTCGGTGCAACGAGACCAAGACCAGGAAGACTGCAAGACGGAGGTCATCGTGGAGCCCAAGATGGTGTCACCACCAGAGCTTTGTGCAAGCGAAGACTACTTTTGAAAAAATGTCAAGGTAGCGAGTACTAGCTGTCCCCCTTCAAATTAGCCCGCCATTGTTGGCTCCCTTCCCGCTCGATATTTGGGAAGAGGACTAGGGCCTCTATAAATAGGACCAGCCACCCACAGAAGAGTGGGGTTCGGAGGGGTTAATAGGAGAGGTTCGATAGGAGGTTGAATCGGAGAAAGACAATCAGAGAGAGAGAGAGGAGGGTGGCTGAACTCCTCCCAGCAGTTCATCGCCCCAGCCAAGAACAGACCCTCGCGAGGCTGTTCTTCCTTGTATCATTCATCATCATCGGCCCAAGAGGCAATCCACCACACCACACATTGGAGTAGGGTATTACACCACAACGGTGGCCCGAACCAGTATAAACCCCGTGTCTCTTGTGTTGTTCTTTCCATAGCTTAGACCTTAGCGAGGCGGAGGGGTGCAGGTAGGTAGGAAGCGAAATCTCCGCGCGCACCCCAGTGTTCGAACCTCAAGGGTCTGCCGGAACCCGAAATCCGACAACCCCCCAGGGCTCCAAGTCCGGCTTTAGGCCGGACACCGCGCCGGAATCATCGATGGTTACGGACCGCGGCAGGCGAACTCCTGCCAAGAGGAGCAAGCCTATTGAGCCGGCGTCCTCTGTCCAACCGGAGGCGCCGGACAATCTGCTGGAGGTGCTTAAGGGCGCCTCTATCAACGAGGAGCACCGTACCATCATGAGTATGGTGGTCCAGAAGGTTCGGTCCGCCAAAAGCGGACTGAGTGAAGCTTGTGGTAGCCTTCTAACAGGCTTCGAGGTAAGTAAATATATGCAGAAATATTACCGCATAGACAGTAGCCCCTGATGCTCTGTTTGGCGTTCGGAAAGAAAAGCCGAATAGAGGATCTATTAAATATCGCAGGAGTCTAACTAAAAAGGAGTCAATATACGTATGCAGGCTTCGCTGCTGGCCACCGCTGCACTGACTGTGGAGGTGGGTGCCCTGAAGCAGGGCCTCGAGCGGACCGAGCAAGAGCTTGGCCTTGCCAAACGGCAGCTCGAGGAGAAAGAAGGTAAGAGATACCTTATAGAAAAAATGCATATAAGAAGACGCAATTGCAAAAAATGACAAGAGTATACTGCTTATTGTAGGGGCCGCAACTGAGGTGGCGACCTTCAAGCAGGCGCTGTCCGAGGCCGAGAAGAAAGCGGCCACCGAGCGCACCGAGCGGGAGAAATTTGAAGCGTAGGTCGGCAGGGTGCAGCAAGAGCTTCAGGCTCTCATGAAAAAACATGAGAGTTTGGAGCTCGACTCGAAGATGCGAGCGTCCGAGCTTGCTGCGGCCCTTAAAACTGCCTAATCTGCCAAGACCGAAGCCCAAAAGGCCCTCCAGGAATTGGATGAGATGAAAAAGATAGCGGCGGGTAAGGCATTCTCTATGCAAAGCAAACATATAAAAGTAAACTACTTGTTACTTACCCGAATCCGGAGCTCTCCAGGGGCATTCGTAGATCTTCCCCGCAGCGTATCCGATGCCGCCGCATTCTACCGAGCCGAGGAAGGCAGCTCGACGGAGAAGGTGTTCTGGTCTCAGTACAATGAGGCCGGACACCCTGTGCCCTTGAGCGACCAGCTAAAGCAGCTGGTCTAGCTCCACAAGGCGGTCGAACAGGCCCTGAAGGGCTTCATAGTTCGGCTGTGGCCTGGAGAGGCCCTGCCTGGGAGCTACTTCCGACTGCTGCGGCGGCTGGTGGAGGCTTGTCCAAGGCTCGAGGTCATCAAGCGCTCCGTCTGCATCGAAGGTGCCCGTAGGGCCTTTGCCCGTGCAAAGGTGCACTAGTGTAAGCTGGACAGTGAGAAGCTTATGAGGGATGGGCCGCCACCGGGGAAGGAGCATCGCAAGCCCGAGAACTATTACAAGGATGTTTTGGTCGGTGCCCGCCTTATGGCGGATGAATGCACCAAGGATGTAATTTTTCAATGAACTCGCTCGTGTTATCCTGTGCGCTGAAAACTTGTTCATATGCGCTAAGCAATGCTTGAATTTAAAATATTACTTTCTGTGCGGCCGTTTATCAAAAAATTGATAGATGGCCAGTCGTCGGCTTCTTCCCCCGTGCCACTAGTGCTGGGGTGTTCGGGATAAACCTGAGCGCTCTTTTTCCCATGATTGGGTCCGTCGAGGGAGGCGCTCAGCACAACGAACAAGGCAATCGGACTATAATGCTTGAACACTCTCACTTAGCCATAAACTCTATAATTTTAAATTTCGGCGAAGCCCCTAGTATTCGGAAGACCGAGTTCGGGGCGCTATCCACGCCTTGGTCGGACAAAGCCGGTTCCTCGCTCGAAGCGGCATAAGTCTTTAAGGACTCGAAAAACCTCTCGAACAGCGACCGGTCTCTCGCCTCATCATGACAGTCAGTTTTAGCTTTCTCTACTGAGGTGCTCAGCCCAGCTCAACTGGGGCACAATCGCAGTAGTTATCCTAGTGCTACCTTAGCCGATATAGCGAAACGTAAGGCACCAAAACATAGGAGCCGGGCAAACCCAACTATTGACCCAAATCATGATTCGGAGCCGATGCATATAGTGCTATAAGTTCGGGGTGCCGCACTTATGAAAGTGTACGGACTTCTCATGCCATATTGATGGGTACTGAAGCCCCTAGCGTATTTTTGCCATACCACAGTGTACGGATGCAACATGTTATTGATAAACATATATATAAAAAGAGGATAATGCAAAAAAATAGACAAAAAGCTATGCATTGTTTATAGAAAGGCTGCTATGAAAGCGGAACGATACAAATAGTGCGATAAGCAAAAGAAATTGGACTATTTAACATGTCCTGGCCAGGGGTAGGCCGCGGAATTGTATTAAAAAACAGGTATACTGCTCGCAATAGAGACCACCTAGGAGTTCCATAATGCGGCGTGGCTTGTCTGCTTTCCTGGATCTTGCATCGTTTGTGCGGCAGTTGAATTGCCGAACGGGTCATCCGAAGTGTGGAGTCCTGAGAGTAAGAGAAAAAAAGAAAAAGAAAGGAATCCGGCAGCCCCTGGTGTGGTTTAAGCCGTATTTCGGGCGTGCCGTGATAGTGCCCCTTCCCCTGTGCCCATGGTATTTCAAGAGCGTAGTTATGTACGCGAAGCACTGGTTTCGCTATATCACGAGGGCTAGGGTTGGGGCCGCATTGCTATGCTGGCTCAGAACGTGCCAGGCGGTCTTGTTGTTGGGTACTCCGGGCACGCTGGACAATGTCCGGCTTTTTGAAGGCCGAACTGGAGAACTGCCTAGAGAGGCTGCTTTGTACTTCTGCTGCGAGAGCTGCCGTGTGCTCCTCCGTTCGGAGGGAGCGTTCAGTGTTCCCATTGACCGTGATTACTCCTCTAGGGCCTGGCAGCTTGAGCTTGAGGTATGCATAGTGCGGTACCGCGTTGAATTTTGCGAATGTGGTTTGCCCGAGCAGTGCGTGATAGCCACTAAGGAACGGGACTATGTCAAAGATTAACTCCTCACTTCGGAAGTTATCCGGAGATCCAAAGACCACTGTATAGTTGGCTTCTACACCTGGTATGACGCCTTTAAAGGTCATTTTGGTGGGCTTGATCCTTGAGGGATCTATGCCCATTTCTCTCACTGTATCCTGGTAAAGCAGGTTCAGGCTGCTGCCACCGTCCATGAGGACTCTTGTGAGATGAAATCCGTCATGCGATGAAGCCACCATAACGGATGCTAGTGGGGTGGTCCCTTCGATCAAAGGTGATCGGGCAGGAGGACCATGGGTTGAACTTTGGGGCGACTGGCTCCATCGCATATACGTCCCGTAACGCACGCATCCGCTCCCTCTTGGGGATGTGGGTTGCGTATATCATGTTCACCGTCCGCACTTGCGGGGGAAATCCCTTCTGTCCACCGTTGTTCGGCGGCCTGGGCTCCTCCTCATTGTCGCTATACAGCCACATGTCTTTGTTTTCGGCTCTTAACTTGCCTGCCTGCTTGAACACCCAACAATTCCTATTGGTGTGATTGGCTGGCTTTTCGGGGGTGCCATGTATCTGGCACAAGCGGTCGAGTATTCGGTCCAAACTGGACGGGCCCTGAGTATTTCTTTTGAATGGCTTTTTCCGTTGACCGGATTTGTAGCCTCGGAATCCGGCATTAACTGCCGTATCCTTGTTGTTGTCACTGTTAACGCGGCGCTTTTGTTTGTTCCGACGCGACCTGTCGCTTTTGTCCTTGGTATTCGAATTACCAGGGTTCTTGGTTAAATTGTTGATGTGAGCTAGCCAGCTGTCTTCTCCTGCGCAAAAGCGGGTCATGAGTGTCGTGAGGGCTGCCATAGATTTCGGCTTTTCCTGTCCCAGGTGCTGGGCAAGCCACTCGTCACGGATATTATGCTTGAAGGCCGCTAAGGCCTCTGCGTCCGGACAGTCGACTATCTGGTTTTTCTTTGTTAGGAACCGTGTCCAGAATTGCCTGGCCGATTCCTCTGGCTGCTAAATTATGTGGCTTAGGTCATTGGCGTCCGGTGGTCGCACATAAGTGCCCTGGAAGTTGTCAAGGAATGCGGCTTCCAGGTCCTCCCAAGAACCGATTGAGTCTACTGGCAAGCTGTTAAGCCAATGCCGGGTCGGTCCCATAAGTTTGAGTGGGAGGTATCATCACCGCGGGCTATGTGGATATGAAGGAGATAATCCTCGATCCATACCGTAAGATCTGTTGTTCCATCGTATGATTCGATGTTTACGGGTTTGAAGCCCTTGGGGATTTTATGATCCATTACTTCATCTGTGAAGCATAGTGGGCGTGCGGAGCCTCTGTATTGGGCTATATCACGATGCAGCTCGAAGGAGCTTTGTCTGTTGAGTTCGGCCCGGCCGAATTTATTGCATCCGGAGTGACGATCACCGTCACGTGCCGTGGGGCGCCTGCGTGATCCGTAGATCGATCTTGTTTGCCTTGCCTTGTCCTCTAGTTTGTCGCGCAGGTCGGGACCATTTTCCCGTGCCTTAGTATGCTTGGCGCGGCGTCGGGGCATGGCTTGAGTGGAGGGCCAAGAGGCCTCTCTGTCGCGGCCACGAGGTGGCCGGTCGGCCATGTCATGCGCTGGTGATGTAGGTGCTTCCTCCTCTAGTCGGGGTAGCAGCCTGCGCTTTGGGTAACTCTTGGAGGGGCGTTCGAGTTCATACTCTTCGGTCGCAAGGACTTCAGTCCATCTGTCAGCTAGCAAATCCTGATCAGCTCTAAGCTGTTGCTTCTTTTCCTTGAGGCTGCTTGCCATGGCCATAAGCCTGCGTTTAAAACGCTCTTGTTCGCGAGATCCTCTGGCACGACGAACTCGTCGTCGTCGAGGCTTGCCTCGTCTTCGGAGGGAGGCATATAATTATCGTCCTCAACCTCTTGGTCCGCCGCCCTCTCGTGAGGGCTGGCTTCTCTGTCCTCCTATGCTGAATCTTGCTGGAGGGGGTGTTCTTCGGCGCTATCCGGAGTAGTATTATCTCCCGTGCCAGAATCACCGTTTTTGCTTTGGCGGGATTTAGAGCGGCGCCGCTGACGCTGGCGCTTGGGCTATTTCTTAGAGGTATCGCCCCCCGTTGTTCCATCGCCATCTCCATCCTTTGGAGTGTCCACCATATATATGTCATATGACGAGGTGGCCTTCCAGCGCCCTACAGGTGCTGGTTCTTGTTCGTCTCCTACATTGCCGTCCATGCCGTCGATGTCTTCGGAGTCGAAGTCAAGCATGTCGGTTAAGTCGTCGACAGTGGCTACGAAGTGGGTGGTGGGTGGGTTTTGAATTTCTTCATCGTCCGTATCCCAACCTTGCTGACCGTAGTCCGGCCAGGGCTCTCCTGATAAAGAGAGAGACTTTGGAGAATTCAGGATGTCGACGAAGGGCGAGTGCTGAAAGATGTCTGCAGTGATGAACTCCATTATCGGCGCCCAATCGGATTCGATCGGCAGGGGCACGGGGGGCTCGGAGTTCGGAGAGGAATCCGGCTCCTCGGAGTCACGGGCCATGCGGAGTGCGGGGCTAGAGTTCGGCTCGATCGCCTCTGAGATCGCAGCCCCTGAGGCAGCGTCCAACCACTGATCCTCGATCGGCGCAGTAGGCTCCGAATCAATGGTCGGAACCGATGCGTGTGCGGCCTCCAAGGCGCTGTTTGGTGGCAGAGCTATATCATGCCCACCGAGACAGTGCGGCGCGCTTGGCTGTGGCTCGAATCCGTCAAAGATCAATTCCCCGCGGATGTCAGCCGTGTAGTTTAGGCTTCCAAACCTGACCTGATGGCCAGGGGCGTAGCTTTCGATCTGCTCAAGGTGGCCAAGCGAATTGGCCCGCAGTGCGAAGCCGCCGACGACGAAGATCTGTCCGGGGAGAAAAGTCTCACCCTAGACTGCATCGTTGTTGATGATCGAAGGAGCCATCGGGCCTAAAAGTGATGACACAGAGGAACTCTCAATGGAAGCACCAATGTCGGTGTCAAAACCGGCGGATCTCGGGTAGGGGGTCCCGAACTGTGCGTCTAGGCCGGATGGTAACAGGAGGCAAGGAACACGATGTTTTACCCAGGTTCGGGCCCTCTTGATGGAGGTAAAACCCTACGTCCTTCTTGATTAATATTGATGAGATGGGTTGTACAAGAGTAGATCTACCACGAGATCAAGAGGCTAAACCCTAAAAACTAGCCTATGGTATGATTGTTGTATGATGAAGTTGTCCTACGGACTAAAACCCTCTGGTTTATATAGACACCGGAGAGGGTTAGGGTTACACAAAGTCGGTTACAATGGTAGGAGATCTTGAATATCCGCATCGCCAAGCTTTCCTTCCACGCCAAGGAAAGTCCCATCCAGACACGGGATGAAGTCTTCAATCTTGTATCTTCATAGTCCTGGAGTCCGGCTGAAGGTATAGTCCGGCTACCCGAACACCCCCTAATCCAGGACTCCCTCAGCCACAGAAGGAGCAATACCCACCATGACCTCGCAAACAAAGGCAAAGATGGCAAGAAGGGTCACGGATTGGGGGTCAAGGTGCAGCATATGGATCTGATAATGGGCAAGCACTGCGTTGAAGAAGGAAGAGAAAGGAGGAGCCAGGCCAGCCCAAAGGGTGTCAATGAAGAATGGGACCTCAGTGGCCGTCCGGTCGATATGGGCACTAGACGCGGGCCAGGCTACCGTCCTACTCCACTCATTGAAGCTAGAGGCAAGCATGGGACGCACCTTGTCCATGGCTTCTTGGTTGAGCACCAGCGACCTGCCAACGGCAGGCTCAGCGGCCGGGCGTGGCCCGACGGAGGACAGGGGACTCTTCCCTTTCTCCGACTGGTTCGATGCCATGGCAATGGGAGGATTGAGCTTAGATCGGATCGGGGGAGAGGTTGAGCTTCGAGGAAGCAGAAGAATTGGGGAGTGCGCGGCAACAATGGGAGGGAAACCGTGTAGAATGCGGTGGCCGCCTAGCCAGGCGGGTATCAAGGCATCGTGGGGAAGCGGATACGCCCACGTCCAATCAGCCGCCACGCGTCGACCAAGGCCGTAGGCTATTAGGGCCCGCGGCGCTCAAAGCCAAGCCCGAGCGCGCCTTGGTCCCGGAGGCTACTGTCGGCATTCTGGGAACGGGGGTCCCCAGACTTGCCTGCCTGCGACCCACGGCGTGGGCTGCAAGTGGCCCCGTACGGCCCAACTTCACCAAAAAGCATTCAAGACCCTTGCAAGGGGCCAAGCCTCGCGAGGCGGGCAATTCAAGACCTCCTCAGGAGCGGCCTCACCGGGCTGGCTCGCGAGGGGAGGAGAGATCAAGACCAGGCAAACCTCGCGAGGTTCCAATGACATGAGCCATGACGATCGAGACCAGGCGGGTGCTAGGCGGGCGCCAGCGCTCACAGTGTCCTTGTTTCCTCTTTGGTGCTATAGACTGTTGGGTCATGCTCCCGCTGCAACGACAGAAGCCAGGGATGCATGCACGACATGTCCAGCTAGCCTGCTATGCATCCACATAACTAGCCTACCTGCATGCGCCGCTACCGGCTGCCACGATGCGCTGACCGGCCTCTTTCTGCACGTGAGCCACCACGGACGCTGACCGACCTCTTTTTCACACGAGCCGCCACAGACGCAGGGACGATTGTTGCCGCTGGTTTGTCTCATCTCGCACGTGTGTCTCCTCGATGTAGAGCATTGTTTCACACTTTTCGATCCACTCGCTTCTATTCAATGTGGCAATTAAAGTGGCATATCAACCGACGCAGCTCGTTCGAATGTAGTGATACGTCACCAACGTATCTATAATTTTTTATTGTTCTATGCTATATTATATTCTGTTTTGGACATTATTGGGCTTTATTATACACTTTTATATTATTTTTGGGACTAGCCTATTAACCGGAGGCCCAGCCCAGAATTGCTGCTTTTTTGCCTATTTCAGAGTTTCGCAGAAAAACAATATCATACGGAGTCCAAACGGAATGAAACCTTCGGGAACGTGATTTTCGGAACGAACATGATCCAGAGGACTTGGACCCTACGTTAAGACATCAACCAGGAAGGCACGAGGTAGGGGGCGCGCCTACCCCCCCCCCCAAGCGTGCCCTCCACCCTCGTGGGGCCCATGTTTGTCCACCGACGTACTTCTTCCTCCTATATATACCTACGTACCCCCAAACTACCAGATACGGAGCCAAAACCCTAATTCCACCGCCGCAACCTTCCGTACCCATGAGATCCCATCTTGGGGCCTTTTCCGGAGCTCCGCCGGAGGGGGCATCGATCACGGAGGGCTTCTAGATCAACACCATAGCCTCTCCGATGATGTGTGAGTAGTTTACTTCAGACCTTCAGGTCCATAGTTATTAGCAAGATGGCTTCTTCTCTCTTTTTGGACCTCAATACAATGTTCTCCCCCACTCTTGTGGAGATCTATTTGATGTAATCTTCTTTTGCAGTGTGTTTGTTGAGACTGATGAATTGTGGGTTTATGATCAAGTTTATCTATGAACAATATTTGAATCTTCTCTGAATTCTTTTATGTATGATTGGTTATCTTTGCAAGTCTCTTCGAATTATCAGTTTGGTTTGGCCTACTAGATTGATCTTTCTTGCAATGGGAGAAGTGCTTAGCTTTGGGTTCAATCTTGCGGTGTCCCTTCCGGCTGACAGTAGGGGCAGCAAGGCACGTATTGTATTGTTGCCATCAAGGATAACAAGATGGGGTTTATATCATATTGCATGAGTTTATCCCTCTACATCATGTCATCTTGCTTAAAGCGTTACTCTATTCCTTTGAACTTAATACTCTAGATGCATGCTGGACAGCGGTCGATGTGTGGAGTAATAGTAGTAGATGCAGGCAGGAGTCGGTCTACTTGTCTTGGACGTGATGCCTATATACATGATCATACCTAGATATTCTCATAACTATGCTCAATTTTGTCAATTACTCAACAGTAATTTGTTTGCCCACCGTAATACTTATGCTCTCGAAAGAAGACACTAGTGAAACCTATGGCCCCCGGGTCTATTTTCCATCATATTAATCTCCAAGCTATTTCTTTTGCCGTTTTTATTTTGCTTTATTTACTTTGCATCTTTATAATAAAAACACCAAAAATATTATCTTATCATATCTATCAGGTCTCACTTTCGTAAGTGATCGTGAAGGGATTGACAACCCCTTTATTGCGTTGGTTGCGAGGATTTTATTTGTTTGTGTAGGTACGAGGGACTCGTGCGTGGCTTCCTACTGGATTGATACCTTGGTTCTTAAAAACTGAGGGAAATACTTACGCTACTTTGCTGCATCACCCTTTCCTCTTCAAGGGAAAACCAACGCAGTGCTCAAGAGGTAGCATGTAGCAAATCCAAAGCGCGTCTGGTGCCACTCCCCTTCCCTTGCCCTTTCCCTATTTAAACCACCACCCCTCCACCTATTCTCCACACATCCATTTGTGCCGCCCCTTCTCTTCTTCACCCAAACCTAGAGGACTCTCAAATTAGGCGAGGATGCAGTATAACGGCCCCACCTTCAAGCTCCCATCGACCGTGCCGAAGAGACGGTATCCAACCAGCGTCATCATGGAGAGGACGCTCCGCATGTGGGCGTTCTCACGCTGGAGTGGTGCAAGGGGGTTTGCCGAGTGGTTCCTTCGTGCGGGCTTCGCCCACCTCCCGGCGGGCTCACCAGTGATGTTCCGCCTGGAGGAAGTGCGTCCAAACTCCATGACTCCGGGGCTCACCATCACCTTCACCAAAAGATTTGATGCGTACTACCTCCTCGGCAAGGTGTTTTGGTGTGGATGTGAATTCATCGCATTCACAACCCACAACATCTTCACAGACTTCGACTGCATCTTCCCCACCGCGACGGTATGCACAAGCTCCCCTACTAATCGGCCAGGACGGCAGGGAGAGGAGGAGCAGTGAAGAGGAGGCGCAGTGAAGATGGTGGTGAAGGCCCGGTCTCATGAGGTTGTCTGGCCCTAGGGTGTTAGGGCTTTTTATCTTTTATATATTTCTATCTTAATTATGTTGTTGGTTGTACCGTGAACTTTTTATCTCTGTCGTGTTATCCCCGAAGAACTATGTTAGGCTTGCTACCCTTATTTGATATGTCGTTGGTTATCTGTGTTTTGCTTGCTATTTCTATCTTATTTGATGCGAGATATCGCTAGATGGATATGGTGCCGTACACAAGCCCTTCTGCTAAATCAATCAATGAAAGGGTATCACTCAATGAAAACCAGCAGGTTTTGGGGTTAGCCTTGTAAAAATGGTTGGAGGGTAGCCCATTTGTCTTGTTATATTCATGGTGTGTACTTGTGTAGGTCAAGTTTAAATAGCCCATTTAGAGTAGGGTCAAGTTTTCACACGCGAGGATAATGGACTAGTTGAAGTGTCAAAAAGGAAACTAAAGCTAGAAAAATGAGCCATGTTGATGTTGAAAAGAAGAGGAAGAAGAAAAGATAATTTTTTTTGAATTGTTGGTGGCCCTATTCCGTATGTTGTATGAACAAAAACAAGCTAATTTCTTAATAGTTTGTGGCATATGCTATGGTTTAGGGCACCCTATTTTTTATGTAAGAAGTATGGTATGGTTGCTACTTTCTATGTTATGGATGTACGATTGCTACGTGAGATATCGGTAGATGGATATGGTGCTTTAGCCGAGCCATAGACATGCTCTCTAGATGGATATGGTCCCGTAGCCGAGCCCCTAGACATGCTCTCTAGATGGATATGGTGGCTAATTCGTATATACAATATTTTTCTTGCAACAAAAACATGTTTATAATACCCGCATGTCAAAAAATCAAAGTCTTGTGCTGTAGGCTATATACAGAAGGAAATTGCCACGATATGTACAAATAAATTTGACATGGGCAAGTCCAATAATAAATTGATTTACGATTATGCACTATTTTTGTTCGACATGGCAATAAATGGAGCCAGCGCGTGCACTATTTTCTAGGCCTCGTTTATCTTTGTGGGCCTTCGACACTCAACGCAATGAGACGGCCCAACCAGAGCTTAGTTTCAATTTGGGCCCTAGAACTACATTTTTTTCTTCTGCGAGCGGTGTTGTCTGATGAAACTGAAAGTGTACAAAACTGACGAAACTGACATGATCCACAAATTAAGCAACACAAAGCATAGAGCACATGATCCAGAAATTAAGCAACATAGAGCATAGAGCGCATGGTCCACAAATTTAACCAAATCCTAGAGCACATGACACCACGCTAATAACATCTCTAACGAGTGATGACCAACAAGTAAGCAAATCCTAGAGCAACTACATAAAAATAAAAGGGATAAAATCCTAAAGCCAGATTCGCCTGCTTGTTCAATTGAATCATCTGTTTCAAGTTCTTGTTCATATTATTTAATTCCCCCTTCAGATCTGCATCCCCAACTGTCAGAGCAGAGACCAAATTCGTTGGTGTTGATGGCAGATTGAGCTCTCGGGTTGGGGCCCCATTGAATTGAATCTGCTTAACGTAGTCATCCAGCCATTCAAAATATGTACATTTATTCATGATCTGAAATGAAAACATGAACCCGAAATCCCAGATCAAAAAAGAATTAAAAGCAAATAGAAAAAGAAATCAGAGAAAAATTATGAGATCTAACCTGCCCCTCTGGCTTGCTCTCGCACTTCATGAACTCGCGCCCATAGTTGCCATTCTTGACCTCCTTTGACGTCAACCGTATCAGTGGCGTGCTGCATGGGTAGTCAGGACGTGGCTCCATGGGAAGTGGACCATACCGGGTCCACGAGGGGCGGGAGGCTGAAGTGGAGCTCGACATATCTCCCAAAGTCGTTGGAGAAGAAGAAGTAGAGGAGTGGATCCTCTCGTCGCCGGAGAGAAGAAACAGAGGAGGAATGGCTCCTCTCATCGCCGCAGAATAAGCAGCAGAAGAAAGGGGAGGCACAACCAAAAAGTCTCGCGGATCGCTTCTCGCAGATCGCCCCACGATCCAACAATGCGGAGCTGTCCAGCTGATCCAATGGCGTGGAGCATGCACGCAGCCTGCCCTCGGAATTCCTTCTAGAAGACCACATCTGAGGGTTGTCGCTTGGCGCTAGGGTATGATTTTACAGCTGACGTTTGGAGCTAGGGTTAGGCGAAACCCCGCGGGGTTTTGAGCTGGTCAACGGGGTTCCAAGGCTTTGGCTGAGCATAACTAATTTAAAAAAATCGAAAAAATATGAAACCTTCGCCGTTCGTCGTTTTATAAGACACACTAACGAGGAAAAATACTAAACTTGGTATACGTACATTTACAAAAGAACCTAGCTAGCACGATCGAGGTCAAATGAGCACCATTAATTTAAAAAAAATCAAAAATATATAAAACATGTGCACAATCTTGTCTTGTGTGACATGTTACCAACCAAAAATCATAAACTTTATCTATGGACATTTTCATGAAAAAAACCTTCACATGTATGAGCTATCACGTACAAAGTTTCATAGAGACCAAGGAGAGGAGGTAGGGTTCCCTTCGGTTTTTGGAAATTTTGAAAAAAAATTCAAAAAAAACACCAAAGCTTGATTTCAATGTGAATAAGAAGCATCTGAATTTAGTTTCCCATTTTCATATTTTAAATGTGTTTTTAATGGTTTTCTATTAAAGTATATTTTTTCAAAAGAATGTAAAATATAAAGATTAATTCAATAAATAGTGATTCGTCGAATCTACACTATATAGATTGAATAGGTGTTAATAAAAAAATTGGCTCATTTGGAGTAGGTCCAAAAAAACTTGATTGCAAATGGGGCTGATTACCCTAGCTTGGGAGCTCATTTGGAGCACATTTCTCATGACTACAAGTTTTACCACGCAAAAGAGATCGGATTGATCACCTAACGTTTATAATAGTTCAGCAAACTTTGCAACTCACACCACAGGGGAATGGACTTCAAGTGTTGGTTCAAATTCAAAGTTTGCCTCAGTTTTGTATTCTACCTCCAATTTCACATCAAATTACAAATGGAATTATTACACCTTACAAGTTTTCACAGTAGTTCAAATTGATGATAAAAACCTTATTACAAATCCTTAAAGTTCAAAGTTTATGACTTGCATTCAAGTTCAAATTCAAATTGCCTTGCTCCTTGTGTTCCGGGATGGGTTAACCATCTTGCTTCTAGTTTCCCTGGCTGGGATATTTTGTGCTTTTGAAAGCTTTGTCTTGTTGCTTCTGATCTTCACTTCTGGTGGTGGCGGTTTTGTTGAGCTTTGAATGACTGAGCAAGTGATGACTAGTGGACAGTCATCTATGGGTTCACTAATCCTTAAAGGAACTTTAGACAAGATAACTTCCTCCTCTCTTATAGCTTCAAAACCTTCATAAGCCATGGTTTCAAATTCTGCATCAGATGATGGTTCAACCGAAGTTTCTTCCTCTCTAGGTCTTTTCTGTCTTGTGCCTCTAATTTTCCTAGAGCTGGGTCAAACAGAAATAATCTTAGCCATCGATAAAAAAGAGAACAAATGCAAAAAGGGAAAGATTGCACACATACCAAGCTGCCACTTCAGTTGCTTCATTCTCCTCTAAACTTGCTGCATTCTCCTCTGTTGCTGCATTCTCCGCTAAACTTGTTGCATTCTCCTCTGCATTTGTTGTTTCCCATTGTTCCTCTTCTCCAAATGATGCATCAACTGGATTGGTACAAAGCCTAGCAATATGCCCTAGAATACCACATCTTTTGCACTTACGCTGTTTTTTTACACGACCCTCTTCACCAGCTCTTATCATGTTTTTCCTTGGTCTTCCAAGTGGTCTAGTTAGTACAGGAGAATAGAGTTTGAACCATGGGTCTACTATGTTCCATAGGTCTTTTCCCAAGAGTGCAGGCACATTTTCAGCATAAGCAGCCCTAAATTTGGCAACAGATAAATATTCAGAGCAATATTGATCAACTTCACCATCTTCACCTCCAATAATAGTCATGAGATGTAGGGAATGTATGCACGGTTTCCCGTGGATCTGCCATTGCCTATAACTGCATTCCTTAGTTGCAAGGTTCATTGGATATCTCCATTCCCTATTTTTACCGTCAGTGTATGTCACCTCAGCCTCGTATGTTGACGGTCGAATGCATTTCATCCTTAGTCCTCTTGCCTTGGCATGCAATGCCTTAATCAGAGATGGGAGTATAAGATGGCCAACATATTGTGTTTTTGCAATTCTTTTACGAAGAGCCATCTTTATCATGATCATCTGCCTGATCTTATCAAATGCTTGCCATAACAAAAGCCCTTTCATTGACTTGAACTTTGCATTGAAACACTCGGTAAGGTTATTGGTCACATAGTCTACTTTGTAGATTTCATTGAATTTGCTTCTTGACCACACCTTTCCATGATGTTCATCCATGTACTACTTCACCAAAGGATTATGAGAATACAACACTCTCAAATGGTGCTCATGCTTCCTCAAGCTGCATGTGTATGATGCTGGCCATAGATTCTCATCATAAACTTTGCCTTTGAATTTCTTTTTAAAATTCTGTGATAGGTGTCGCATACATTCCCAATGTTCCATTCCAGGGAATACAATTTCTACTGCAGTTTCTAAACCCTTACAAGCATCTATGATGCAGCTATTTTGCTGTTGTTAATCTCAGAATTAACTATTGATCTATTTTAAAAGAATTTCTCTGTTAATATGAATCAATGCAACCGTTTTAGAAATGCCACTGTCCTATAATTTGTTGTCTCATGAAAGGTCAGTACAGGCCCTCATCCACATGATTGTGCAGTGTGCTTTGAGATGTTGTGCTGCTTGTATTGGTACTGTTTTAAATAAATGGTGAATTGAAGCTATTGTATTGCTGTCTTTTCCCATTAAGTAGTGAACAAAAATGGGACCAACCCAGACATGATGCTTGTTGCTTTGTTACAACAAATTCAGCATCACCCCCTTTATAACCCAGTAATTGATGCCACTCTCAGAATTAACTACTGAATCTTATTTCAAAACTGCAACACTTGTTAGGGATTGGCGGGATTACCATTTTTGTGGCCGCATGTTTCATCCTCCTTTATTAGCCAGTAATTGATTCCTTTTTTGCCTCTGTTTATACAGGGATATCTATTCAACTTGTTGCTATTGTGACAGTTTGCTTCGCTACGCGAAACACTTTGCTTGATTTCAGTGCAACTACACAAAACGAGATTGGATTTCCTATTCGTGTTGGCAGATTCGTACGTGATCTTGTGTGCGCCATGACAGGTTGGTACTTGCCTTCATCCACATGATCGTGCAGTGTGTTTTGAGATATTGTGCTACTTGTATTGGTACTGTTTTAAATAAATGATGAATTGAATCTATTGTATTGCTGTCTTTTCCCATTAAGTAGTGAACAAAAATGGGACCAACCCAGACATGATGCTTGTTGCTTTGTTACAACAAATTCAGCATCACCCCCTTTATAAGCTTTGTCATTCTTTATACATGTTGAAACAAGGCATTGTTAAGATAATGTCTCAGTCAATATGAATGAATCACACTGATGGAGAATTGCTACTCTCCTGCTTTGTTTCCCATTAAGATAAAGTAGATCAGTAGATGCTTTTCTTCTGGGAGTACAAGTCATCAACCGTTATTTCTTAGTAATAGTTTCCCTTATACCTATTGTTGCTTACAGGGATATCAAAATTAAAGCTCGGTTTTATTCTGACTTCGATTTTAGTTGAACTGCACAAAAGGAGCCAATGTGTAAGGCAAACTGCTCCATTACTGGGTCTAGTTGGTCGTTCCACTTTCTAGAAAGAAGCAGTCACTGTTTGCGCTACATTACAGAAGGAATGACCGAGAAGCTTTACATAGTATTATTAGACACCGGTGACATGACTAGTCTGCAGAGACCATTGGCAATTTAACAATACGTGGAGTGCCCTGGGCAAAAAGTGCCCAAAGAAGTATAAAAGCTACGACAGGACTCCATGATCATAGACATTACATATTTTGAATGGGAAAAGCTTGTCAAAGTTTAATCATTGATGTTAGCAAGAAGACATTAGTTTAATATATTAGAATTGGAAAACCTTGTCAAAATTTGCTCATTGATGTTAGCGAGAAGATATGCATTTGATATTTTTGAGTGGGACGCCCTTGCTGTGAGCAGCGTCGAGTGTTTTTTCCTATTCCTGTGTTCAGTTTAGAAGTAAATAGTTACTCTGCTGAGATATTCCTGTGTTAAGAGTTTGTTCTGAATATTGTCTATGTAATGCCAGGCCTTGTGTTTGATTGCAAAGTTGAGCTTGGAATGTTGTGGCATGCGGCATCACGAGCTGTTCACCGTGCCTCCTGAGAATAATGCTTCGTATTGTTTTGCATGTCGATCTAATGCCAGTGATTTGCTTGTTAAGAAGATCATCCTCTTCTGTTGTTTCCGTGCTTAAGAAGTTCATCGTCTGATGGTTCATTCATAGCCTATACGACAAGTCGGGTAGGTTAGACGTGAAACCATATGATCTTTCGACCAACTCATGATATTAGGCCATGATTGGATCGTCGTTTTCCAACCAAAACCGTTTCTAAAACTGACACTTGTAAATTAAAGCAGATGGTCTCGGGCGAAGGCGCTTGGTTGGTCGATTTCGACTAGTAAAATATCAGAAGTACTTGACACACGATAAGAATGTTGAACGACACTCGGACGATTGCTAATCTAGCCGTTAGGTGTTGTTTCAGCCTTGCCCATGGATGGCATGATACGCACGTCATGCATGTATCGTCTGGTAATGTTGTCCATATAGCAGTGCTCGTAAAATATACACTGGTCTCTCAAATTACACGTGTAACCCGCCGGTTTTACTTACAGACCTCGGGCCCTCGGTTTCATTACGCCTGTATTTTACGCGTTGTTTTCGATGACGAGTAAATTACACTTGTATGTTCATACAGGTTTGAAATAAACCAGAGCTCCCAAGCGCGGCCTTACCGTTTCATGCCGTCTCAGTTTCTCGAAGGTTCTCATAGGTGTCCGATGATCCTGGCTTCCTGAATGAGTAGCGGGCGCTGTATCAGACCATCCGTAGGGCCCGCGAGGCCCTCTCCGTTGTCCTTCGAGTTGTTGCACTCCCTGTGGCGCCGAGCATTGTTAACATCGTCAACGAACATGAGGATTCAGGAGATGACTTTATTTTGACTGGATGACACTAGGGACCCACTAGGGCCATAGTCGTACGTACGCAAGTGCCTCCTTATTATGTACCACTATATTTTTTTTTTGCTTTCTCCTAGTTTCCTGACATCACTGTCCCACACCATTGTCAACCTATGTAGTCAATATAAATGAGAGAATTGCACAAGGTGTGGCCGACAGCTGGGACCAAGCAGCTCGAGCAGTATTTGTGTTTTTGAGGCGTGAGCACTGCAGAGTTTTTCTTGGCGATAATTTCGTTGTTGTTTAGAGGAGAGCAGAGTATTAACTGGGCGGGCTGTGGCCCGTCTAGCCCAAGATGAAAATGGATAGCCCAGCTATACGTCTTTTTGACGAATACCCAGGCAAGGTCAACATGTTATTCTCCGCCCCGCTGGGCTGTAAATCTTTACTAGGAGGGATGCATTAGGCTTAACAGGAAAATGGGCTTTAAAAACTAATAAATGGGATGTAATTATAAAAACTGGGCAGTAACTATTAAAAAAATGCACCAAACACGAAATTAGTTTATAAAATATTATTATGGATTTTGAAAATCTTAAATTTTCATTGTTGCGCGCGCAATGTTTCATTGGATTTTTACGTAATACAAATTTATATTTAATCTGACTAGAAATTTCGGGATAAAAATATTTCGGAGCCGATCAAAATGTGGGAAATTTTATTGAATTCTGTCTTCAACGGTTGGTTGAAATTATAAATCATTGTCCTAGCTAGAAAATGGGCTATACTTTTGACAAACTGTAAATGGGTTGTTGTAAATTCCATTAGAATTCCAAAATGGGTTGTACATTCTTACAAAACGCAAATGAGCTATAAGTTCTCTGCTACACACTTGTGGACCTACTAAGTGATGCGTCCCCTAAAAAAATAAGTTAACGTGTATGCAAGGCTTTGCCAACTTATTATAGTCAACACATGGTTCTAGCAGAAGTGGCCGTTGGATGTCTATCCAACGGATGTCGTGATTCTTCTTCAATCTCGGATATTCTTAGCTTCGGCCGCCCAAAAAATGATTCCTCTCCCTGACATCTGGGGCACACCGTTTCGGAGGCTGACCTGAGGGCCTACTAAGTTGGAGCGTACCAAGGGCTTTGTCAACTTAGTCAATAATAAACGTTTCTAGCTTCAGTGACCGTACGATGTCCATCCAACGGCCGTAGTGCTTCTTCAACCTCTGGTCTTCTTGGTCCAGCCGCCCAAAGCAGCGCCAGTCGTGCCCCCTGCTCCTGCCTCCCGTGGCCGGCTGTGCTGCCGCGGAGGCCACACCGCCACCATACTACTCCCAGCGCTAGCCAGGCCATCCCTCCACTCACCCACACTCCCTGTTATTCTGCGGCGACGGCAGCCTCACATCGCAACCGAACCAGTGAACCCTCGTACTCCTCTCCGTGCGGGCTTCCACTGCTGCATCTTCCCCGGCTCCGCGTCGTCCCCTTCCTAGGCCTCGCCGTCATCCAGACCACCGCCCTGGTGCTCTCGGCGTGGCGTGGTCAACGACCGACTTCCATCGGAAGAGTACTGTACGTGGAGAGGCTGACAGCTGGGTCCAGGCGGCCGCAAGGAAGTGCCTCCTTATTACGCGCAAAATAATTATTCCTCCACCTTACAGCAGGGACCCACCGTACGGGCCACCTTATTCCGCGAAAAAAACGTTCCTCCCCTGACTGCTCGGACCCACCGGACGGGCCAGCGTATTTCGCGAAAAAACGTTCCCCCCACTGTCAGCTCGGACCCACCGGAAGTGCCTCCTTATTACGCAGAAAAAATGAATACTCCCCTGCTAGCTGAGACCCACCATGGTGGGAGGCTGACTTGTGGGCCTACTAAGTTGACTGGGACGGGGGCCTTTGTCAAATTTAGTCAATATGAACGATTCTAGCTCCAGTGACCGTACGATGTCCATCCAACGGTCGTGGTGCTTCTTCAACCTCTGGTCTTCTTGCTCCAGCCGCCCAAAGCAGTGCCGGTCGTGCCACATGCTCCTGCCTCCCGTGGCCGACTGTGCTGCCGCGGAGGCCTCACCGCCCCTACTATTCCCACCGCTGGCCAGGCCCTGCGGCAACGGCAGCCTCACATCACAGCCGAACCAGTGAACCCTCGTACTCCTCTCCACGTGGGATTCCACTGCCGCGTCTTCCCCGGCTCCCTGTCGTCCCCTTCCTAGGCCTCGCCGTCGTCCACCGCCCTGGTGCCCTCGGCGCGGCGTGGTCAATGTGGTCAAGGAACGACTTCCATCGGACGTGGACTGTATGTGGAGAGGTTGACAGCTGGGTCCATGGCCGCAGCAAGGAAGTGCCTCCTTATTACGTGCAAAATAATTATTCCTCCACCAGACAGCGGGGACCCACCAGATGAGCCACCGTATTTCGTGAAAAAAACGTTTCCCCCCTGACTACTGGGACCCACCAGCTACACCTTCGCATGCAAGGAAGTGCGTCCGGGCAAAGAAAAACAACACAACAATTCGCCCCCTGACTGCTGGGACCCACCAGGTACATCTTCGCACGCAAGGAAGTGCCTAACAGTCGGGACCCACCTGGTCGAAGCGTACATAGCGTTGTCATTCTGGTCGCGAACGTGTACGTACATATATATTGGTCGATGTAGAGGCGCGCACGTGTCGTAGTAGAGACGCGCACGTAGCATGTACACATATGTACAGCGGCCAGAGTGCAAGAGAGAAAATATGGCCACGTATGTGTACATTCGGGCGGGGTCTCGAACGCCTACTCGCGCATACGTACGACCAGGGCTCGTGTACATGGCTGGGTCGGAACGGAGAAACAGCGTCGTCGTCGTGTTCATGGGGAGGCAACGGAATGCGTCGTGTTCATGGGGAGGCAACGAAATGCGTCGTGTTCATCGGGAGGGCTTGGACGGAACAGGCGATGGAAACGAGGCCTGGCGAACCGCAGAACGGAGGAAACGGCCTTGTGTTTGACCGGCCATGTTCGAAACGGGATCCTGTTCATCGGGAGGGGTCTGGCATACCGCAAAACGGAGGAAACAGATCTCCTACAGTCGAAACGGGGGTCCTGTTGATCGGGAGGGGTGTGGCGTACCGCAAAACGAACAAAACGGACTTGTGTTGGAGCGCTACGGTCGAAACAGGGGTCCTGTTCATCGGGAGGGGTGTGGCGTACCGCAAAACGGGACTCCACGAGATACTGTTCATCTCCACCGTTGACCCCCTCCAGTGTCCACGAGCTACTGTTCATACACCGTCGACCTCCTCCAGCCTCCACCTACGACTGTTCATCCACGGGCTCCTGTTCATCCAGCCTCCACCGCGTGCTACTCCACCGGCTACTGTTCAACCACCCCTCTCCATGGTCTCCTGTTCAACCACCCCTCCATGGGCTACTGTTCATCCTGCCCTCCACAGGGAGGTCCTGTTCATCCAGCCCTCCACGGGGTCCTGTTCATCCAGCCCCAACCGGCTCGATCGATCGGGGTCCTATTCATCCAGAGGCAACACCACGGGGTCATGTTCATCCACCCCCCCCCCCCGCAACGCTCACTGTTCATCCAGAGGCAGCATCAATGGGCTTCAGTTAGCAGCAGTAGCGAAGGAATTGCTCGATCGGGTTTAGTTAATAGCCATCGATCGATCGCTCGGGTTCAGAAACGCGTAGCTAGCCTGCAGTGCAATCGCTCGGGTTCAGTTAGAGCCCAACGCCTCGCTCGGATTCAGTTAGAGCCAATGCCTCGCACACACGTGCGTACGTGTATGAGAGACACGCGCATCTCTCAGCCCCCGACCTCCCACCGTAACCGGGAACTCCCCGAAATTTTCCTCCCCCTCGCTTCTACCACGGTTTTTTCCGTCATGGACGGCCCAAAGAATGTCATGCAGCTGCGTCTCCAGCCCTCCCAGGACGAAAAGCCCATTTTTTGTCATGATTTTTTGTCATAGAAGTAGGAGCCCACCACATCTATGATGATACCGGGTTTTGTCACAATTATCGCCATAGAAGTGTCATATGGATGACAGAAAAAAAATTCATTCAGTCGAAAATGTCACAGATGTGTCTTTTTTTTGTAGTGATGGCCGGGGCAGGCACGTACAACTCCCAGCTCATTTCTAGCTGTGGAGCTTGACCCTCACCGGGCAATGTGACCCACCCCGGGAAGTGGTGCCGGACTAGAGTACCAAGGGCCTGGTTGGGCCCGCGGACACCATCGGGGTGTATCCAACCCCTGCAGTATGACAAGGCCAACACATTAGATATTAATTTGAGGAAACATGAAGGACAAAGGTTAAAACATAGTAAATGCACTTACTTCTCCCTGTTAGGCTGAATCAACCACCTCTGATCGCGGGTCACTGGCATGGCCGGGAGCTTCGTACCACCATGCTGGTACACCTTCATGCCCTGCTCAACCAGCTTGCCATCGCTAAAACTATCGTCAGACCAGGTCTCCTCGCCATCGGCAAGACCACTAGTCTCTAGAGTCACCTGGGACGGAGACTCTTGGACCGGAGTCTCGTGGGACGAAGACTCTGGGGCCCGAGTCTCCTGGGACGAAGGCTTGGCGACACGAGGCTCGTCAGCCCGAGGCTCATGGACCGAAGTCCAGGAGGGTCCAAGTCTGACAGCTCCACTTGAGATGGAGCACTCCGGTGGTCTGGAGAATCAGCTTCGGGTGGCGGCGAGGAAGGCACAACAGCCTTCCCGCCTCTCCCGCTGCCACGTCCACCTCTAGATCCCCTCTTCGTCTTCCCCCGACCTCTCCTGGCCAAAGAAGAAGGGCCCACCAATGTCGCCATGCTGTCTACGAGCGCTCTAAGAAGCTTATGGGGTGGAATACAGCCACCCCTCCCAGCACGCGCCGAGGAAGAAGGAGGCTCAAAGCGCTCTCGACCCGCGCCAACCATCTATCAACACTTGCAATGACAATGAGTAAACGAACTTAGTACAACATAAACATAATAAAAAAATTGGTGGGTGAAAACAACACCTAAAAAATCCCTCGCACTAATTAACCTAACTAACCTAGAAACTAACCTAACTGACCTAAAAAAATCTAACTAACCTAGAAAAACCCCTCTTCTTCTTCTTCTTCTTCTTCTTGTTCCTCTTTCTTCTTCTTCTTCTTCTTCTTCTTCTTCTTCCCCCTTTCTACTTATTCTACTTTTATTCTTCTTTTTTCATCTTTTTTCACTTCCTCTAATTATGACTATTTAACTCAAACCTAACACTAATCTAATATAATGAAACCTAAACTAATTAAACCTAAACCTAAACTAAATAACCTAAACTAATTAAACCTAAACTATTTAAACTAAATAACCTAAACTAATTAAACTAAATAACCTAAACTAATTAAACCTAAACTAACTAAACTGAAAAAACTTAAACTAAATAACCTAAACTAACTATACTGAAAAAACTTAAACTAAATTACCTAAACTAAACAGAAAAGAAAAACAAAAAAACAGAAAAGAAAACAGGGGCGGAGGCTCAAAGTGGGGGCGGCGACGGGTAGCGCTCCTCGGGGGGGGGGGTCAACCTGCGGCTGTGGCGGGGAGGCGGCATCGGGGAGGCTCGGGAGGGGGTGGGGAGGCAGGGAGGGGGCGGCGACGGCGTGGGGAGGGTGCTGCGGCGACGGCATGGGGAGGGTGCGACGGCAACGACGCGGGGGGGGGGGGGGGGGGGAGAAAAAGGAGAGAGACAAAGAGAGAGGGTGGCGGCGGGGCGCAGCCGTTAAGTCAATTTTCAAGATTTGCCATCCGGAAGCTCTTTGCCGTCAGCTAGCGGATGACATACAAAACATTGCCATCTGCTAGCGGACGGCAAAGAGGTGCGCCGTTAGGGGTTGACAGCCAGTGGGCCACCCTCCCCCTTTGTCGTCCGCTTGCAGACGGCAAAGCTTCTATGCCGTCTGCTAGCGGACAACAAAGAGCTAGCTGACGGCAAACAAGCTCTTTGTCGTCCGCTTGTTCTTTGCCGTCAACCTTCTGTATGCATATGGCAAACACCTTCTTTGTCGTCAGCCAGCGGACGGCAAAGAACAGGCTAACGGCAACGATCCCGATTCCAGTAGTGAATCTGGCAAGGCCTATCTAGTATTTTGTCCAAGTTGGATGGGCTGTCTCTATTTCCTTTGAATGGCTTCTTCCACTGACCGGGTTTGGACCGTCTCTATTTCCTATCTAGTATCCTTAGTTTCTTCGTTGTTGTTCCGACGCTTATTTTTGTTATGTCGTGGCCTTCCATTGCCATCCCTGGCTTCAGAGGTGTCAGGGTCACTGGTGCTGTTGCTTCTACGGGCCAACCAACTATCTTCACCCGCGTAGAAGCAGTTCATAAGTGCAGTAAGAAATGCCATAGTTTTTGGCTTCTCCTGACCGAAGTGTCGGGCGAGCCATTCGTCACGGATGCTATGTTTAAAGGCCGCTAGGGCTTCAGCATCCGGACAGTCAACAATTTGGTTCTTTCTAATTAAGAACAGAGTCCAGAGTTTGTGGGCTGACTCTCCGGGTTGCTGGACTATGTGACTAAGGTTGTCAGCATCCGGTGGCCGGACATAAGTGCCTTGGAAGTTGTCTCGAAAAGCATCCTCCAAGTCCTTCCAGCTTCCTATGGAGTTCTCTGGGAGGCTATTCAACCAGTGCCATGCTGGTCCTTTTAGCTTTAGGGGAAGGTATTTGATGGCATGGAGATCATCACCGCGAGCCATGTGAATGTGGAGAAAAAATCTTCAATCCATACGGCGAGATCTGTCGTTCCACTGTATGCCTCGATGTTTACGGGTTTAAACCCTTCTGGAAACTGGTGCTGCATTACCTCATCGGTGAAGCACAAGGGGTGTGCGGCACCTCTAGATCGGGCAACATCGCGACGGAGTTCGAATGACATTCGTGTTCGGTTCTCATCCCGAACTTGGTTATGCTTGTCGCGCCAGGCTTGATGGCCGTCATCTCGTGTTGGAGCACGTCCCCTGGATCTGTATATTGATCTGGTCTGGCCGGCTCTATTGTCCAGGTCCTGACATAAGTCGTACATGTAGCCCAGTGCCACTGCCTCTTTGCCTCTATGGCGAGGTGGCGCGGGCTGGTTTTCGGCATAATTGGCCGCTTTGTCCCGTCCACATGGTGGTCGGTCCGGTTCATCAGCATGATTATATCTTGACGGTGTTGGCTCAAGGGCCTCGTCATCGAATTGTGGTAGTAGCCTGCGACTTGGGTAGCTTTTTGCTGGGCGCTCGAGGCCGTATTCGTCAGTAGCCAGGACCTGGGTCCATCTATCGTTAAGGGTGTCCTTTTAGGCTTGAAGTTGTTACTGTTTCTTTTTCAGGCTCCTCGCCATGGTGATGAGATGTCGCTTGAAGCATTCTTGTTCGAGGGGTTCATTTGGCATGATGAAATCTTCGTTGTCGAGGCTGACATCCTCTTTGGAGGCAGGTAAGTAATTACTATCTTCCGAATCCTCGTGATTGGCGTGTTCGGGGCTGTATTGGCCTTGTTCCCTTTCATCCTACTCAAACGCAAGCTCAACAGGTTGGTCGACGTCTTCAGCCTTTTCCGGAGTGTCATTGTCCCTAGTGCTGGTATTGCTTTCCTTCACCCGACGCGATCGTGAGCGGCGCCGCTGACATGGGCGCTTTGGTGGTGCCTCGACGGGTTTGTCCTCAATCGGATCTTGAGTGTCGTCGTCATCCTTCTTCTCGGGCGTATCCACCATGTACACGTCATAAGTAGACGTGGCCGTCCAGCACCCAGTGATAGGCGGGTTTTGGCTTGGTTCGGCTCCGACATCGTCGTCCGTACTGTCGATGTCTTTGGAGGCATAATCTAGCATGTCAGTTAGGTCCTTGACAGTGGCTATTAAGTGGGTGGTGGGTGGGCTACAAAATTGCCTGCTCTCGGTCGCTAGTTCAGGCTGGGCGTAGTTCTGAAGTGACACTTCCGTGACGGCGAGAGATCGCATTAAGTCCAGAGCCTCGTTTAGGACCGAAAGCTGGACGGGTGGCTGAGGAACTACGGAGCTAGGCCTGGTAAATACCACTTGCCTGTGCTCAGTGGACGTAGACCTCGAGAGTTCGGAGTTGGCATCTACAGATGAGTCCGGCTTCCTGATGACAGGGAGAGTCCTATTTGACTCCAGGCCTGCTGACAACATGGTCACCTCTGGGTCTCCGGCAGGGAGCTCCGTAACAGGAGAGAGTCCGGCGGGGCTTATCTATTGGAAATATGCCCTAGAGGCAATAATAAAAGCATTATTATTATATTTCCTTGTTCATGATAATTGTCTTTATTCATGCTATAATTGTGTTATCCGGAAATCGTAATACATGTGTGAATAATAGACACCAACATGTCCCTAGTAAGCCTCTAGTTGACTAGCTCGTTGATCAACAGATAGTCATGGTTTCCTGACTATGGACATTGGATGTCATTGATAACGAGATCACATCATTAGGAGAATGATGTGATGGACAAGACCCAATCCTAAACATAGCACAAGATCGTATAGTTCGTTTGCTAGAGTTTTCCAATGTCAAGTATCTTTTCCTTAGACCATGAGATCGTGTAACTCCCGGAGGCCGTAGGAGTGCTTTGGGTGTACCAAACGTCACAACGTAACTGGGTGACTATAAAGGTATACTACGGGTATCTCCGAAAGTGTCTGTTGGGTTGACACGGATCAAGACTGGGATTTGTCACTCCGTATGACGGAGAGGTATCACTGGGCCCACTCGGTAATGCATCATCATAATGAGCTCAAAGTGACCAAGTGTCTTGTCACGGGATCATGCATTACGGTACGAGTACAGTGACTTGCCGGTAACGAGATTGAACGAGGTATTGGGATACCGACGATCGAATCTCGGGCAAGTAACATACCGATTGACAAAGGGAATTGTATACGGGATTGATTGAATCCTCGACATTGTGATCATCCGATGAGATCATCGAGGAGCATGTGGGAGCCAACATGGGTATCCAGATCCCACTCTTGGTTATTGACCGGAGAGCGATCTCGGTCATGTCTACATGTCTCCCGAACCCGTAGGGTCTACACACTTAAGGTTCGGTGACGCTAGGGTTGTAGGGATATGTATATGCAGTAACCTGAATGTTGTTAGGAGTCCCGGATGAGATCCCGGACGTCACGAGGAGTTCCGGAATGGTCCGGTGGTAAAAAATTATATATAGGAAGTGCTATTTCGGGCATCGGGACAAGTTTCAGGGTCACCGGTATTGTACCGGGACCACCGGAAGGGTCCCGGGGGTCCACCGGGTGGGGCCACCTGCCCCGGGGGCCACATGGGCTGTAGAGGTGTGCGCCTCGGCCTACATGGGACAAGGGCACCAGCCCCAAGAGGCCCATGCGCCTAGGGTTCAAGAAGGGAAGAGTCCCAAAGGGGGAAGGCACCTCCCAGGTGCCTTGGGGAGGACGGATTCCTCCCTTGGCCGCCGCCCCCCTAGGAGATTGGATCTCCTAGGGCCGGCGCCCCCTGGCCCTCCTATATATAGTGGGGAGATGGAGGACTTCTCACCCCACGCCTTTGGTGCCTCCCTCTCCCTCTCCAACACATCCTCCTCCTCCATAGTGCTTGGCGAAGCCCTGCCGGAGTACTGCAGCTCCATCACCACCACGCCGTTGTGCTGCTGCTGGAGCCATCTTCCTCAACCTCTCCTTCCTCCTTGCTGGATCAAGAAGAAGGAGACGTCACGCTGACCGTACGTGTGTTGAACGCGGAGGTGCCATCCGTTCGGCGCTAGGATCTTCGGTGATTTGGATCACGTCGAGTACGCCTTCCTCATCCCCATTCTTTGAACGCTTCCGCGCGTGATCTACAAAGGTATGTAGATGCAATCCGATCACTCGTTGCTAGATGAACTCATAGATGGATCTTGGTGAAACCGTAGGAAAATTTTTGTTTTCTGCAACGTCTCCAACATTATCCTCCCGTCTTCAGACAGAGTGGTCTGCTCTAGATCTAAGGCCAGGGCAGGCACAAGAGTTGATCCTTGAACGGTGTCTGATGGTGGATCCGACGAGCTTCCTTCTTGTAGATGAGGAGCGGCGGCCGAGGCCGAGAACCCTTCGAAGATCAAATCTCCTGGATATCAGCGATGTAATTCAAGCTTCCAAACTTGATCTAGTGACCGGGGGCGTACCTGTTAATCTGCTCAAGGTGACCAGCTGAATTGGCATGCAGAGCAAAGCCGCCAATCACAAAAAGTCGACGAGGGAGAAAAGTCTCCCAGGAAACAGCATCATCATCGATGACAAGCTGAGCCATCGATCCTTTTGTTGACGACTGAGTGGAACTCTCAATGAAAGCACCAATGTCGGTGTCAAACCGGCCGATCTCGGGTAGGGGGTCCTGAACTATGCGTATGAGGATCAAGGGTAACAAGGGACAAGTGCGACACAATGTTTACCCAGGTTCGGTCCCTCTTAATGGAGGTAAAACCCTACGTCCTACTTGATTGTATTTGATGATTATATGGGTTACAAGAGTCGATCTACCTCGAGATCGTAATGGTTAAACCCTAGCTGTCTACCCTATGGGAATTCTGATGGCCTCTACGGACTAAACCCTCCTGTTTATATACACACTAGAGGGGCCTAGGGTTGTACAGAGTCGGTTTGTGGGGGAAGGAAATAACATATCCGGACAACAATCTTGCCGTCCACGCATAGGGGAGTCCTACCCGGATACGGGGGAAAGTCTTCTGCTCGTATCTTCACGGCCCACTAGTCCGGCCCATATCAAATAACCCGGACACCCGAGGACCCCCTAATCCAGGACTCCCTCACTTGTTGCGGTAGATCCATTTGGTACCGATGATATTGTGCTTGCAAGGGTCTAGACGCTTAACAAGTTCCCAGACATTGTTGAGCTCAAATTGATGTAATTCCTCTTGCATTGCTTGAATCCACTCAGGCTCCAGAAATGCCTCATCAACTTGGGTGGGCTCTGTGATAGAGACAAAAGCAAAGTGCCCACAAAAGTTAGACAAATGTGCAGCCCCTAAGCATGTGAGAGGACCTGGTGCATTGATGTCTTTGATGATTTTCTCGATCTGCACTTCATTTGCAACGCGAGGATGAGCAGGTTGACAATGTTGATTGGGCTTAGCATTTTCTTCAGAGCCATTTTCCCCAAGAGCACCTGCATGATTTTCATCACGTTCTGGAATGACTTCTTCAGTAGATTCTTCAGTGGGTATGACATCCTCAGTATCCTTGAACTTGATAGATTCCTCTGGTGACACTTCATCTAGCACATGAGGTAGGTGCTCTCTTTGCGAGACGTTAGTTCATTGAACCGCACATCTACAGTTTGAACAACCTTGTGGTGAAAGGTGTTGAAGACTCTGTAGTTGTGCGAGTCCTTTCCGTAACCAAGCATAAAACCTTCATGTGCTTTCGGTGCAAACTTAGAATTGTGATAAGGATCTCTAATCTAACATTTAGCACCGAAGACTTTGAAATAGCTCACATTGGGTTTCTTGTCAGTGAGGAGTTCATATGAGGTCTTTTTGAAGAATTTGTGAAGATACACCCTGTTGATGATGTGGCACACATTATCAATTACCTCAGGCCAGAAGCGAGGAGGTGTCTTGTATTCATCAAGCATAGTGTGAGCCATCTCAACAAGAGTCCTGTTCTTGCGCTCCATGACGCCATTCTGTTGAGGAGTATAGGGGGCAGATAACTAGTGAGTAATACCAAGTTCATCAAGGTAGTCATCAAGACCAGTATTCTTGAACTCGGTCCCATTGTCACTCCTAATGTGCATGATCTTCACACCGAAGTTTGTCGAAGCCCTCGAGGAAAATCGTTTGAATACTTCCTGCACTTCAATTTTGTGAGTGATCATGTGCACCCATGTGTAACAAGAATAGTCATCAACAATAACAAAGCCATATAAAGATGCAACATTTGTGAATGTGGCATAATGAGTAGGGCCGAAGAGATCCATGTGAAGCAATTCAAATGGACGAGTGGAAGTCTTGATAGTCTTCGAGGGATGCTTGGATTTGGTCGTCTTTCCAGCTTCACAAGCTCCACACAGATGGTCCTTGAGGAATTTTACACCCTCGATGCCAATGATGTGCTTCTTCTTCAAGAGTGTGTGTAAGTTCCTCATGCCTGCATGACCTAGTCGTCGATTCCATAACCAGCCTTCTGAAGCTTTTGCAAGTAGACATGTGGCAGGCTATGGTCCTGTAGAGAAATCAACAATATACAACTCTCCTAGCCTTCGAAGACTTTGGAATTGTCAGATTCCATGATCACAACGCAATGATATTTGCCAAAGACAACAACCATACACTACAAAAAAAGACACATCCGTGATATTTTGGGCCGAATGAATTTTTTTCCTGTCATACTTATGACACTTCTATGACGATAATTGTGACAAAACCTGGTATTATCATAGATGTGGTGGGGTCCTACTTCTATGAAAAAAATCATGACAGAAAATGGGCTTTTCGTCCTGGGCGGGCTGGGGACGCAGCTGCATGACATTCTTTGGGCCGTCCATGATGGAAAAAACCGTGGTAGAAGCGAGGGCGAGGAAAATATCGGGGTGTTCCCGGTTACGGTGGGTGGTCGGGGCCGAGCGATGCACGTTTCTCTCATACACGCACGCGTGTGGGTGCGAGGCGTTGGGTTCTAACTGAACCCTAGCGATTGCACTGCAAGCTACATGTTACTGAACCCAAGCGATCGATCGATGGTTGTTAACTAAACCCAATCGAGCGATTCCTTCGCTACTGCTGCTAACTGAAGTCGATCGATGCTGCCTCTGGATGAACAATGAGCGTTGCTGGGGGGTTTGGATGAACAGTTCCCGGTGGGGTGGATGAACAGGACCCCGTGGTGTTGCCTCTGGATGAACAGGACCCCGAATTATCGAGCCGGTTGGGGCTGGATGATCAGGACCCCGTGGAGGGCAGGATGAACAGGACCACCCCGTGGAGGGCTGGATGAACAGTAGACGGTGGAGGGCTGGATGAATAGTAGCCCGTGGAGGGGTGGTTGAACAGGTGCCCGTGGAGAGGGGTGGCTGAACAGTAGCCAGTGGAGTAACGCGCGGTGGAGGCTGGATGAACAGGAGCCCGTGGATGAATAGTCGCAGGTGGAGGCTGGAGGAGGTCGACGGTGGATGAACTGTAGCCCGTGGAGGCTGGAGGGGGTCAATGGTGGAGATGAACAGTATCTCGTGGAGTCCCGTTTTCCGGTACGCCACAACCCTCCCGATGAACAGGACCCCCGTTTCGACCGTAGCGCTCCAACATAAGTCTGTTTCCTCTGTTTTGCGGTACGCCACACCCCTCCCGATCAACAAGACCCCTGTTTTGACCGTAGGAGATCCGTTTCCTCCGTTTTGCGATACGCCAGACCCCTCCCGATGAACAGGATCCCGTTTCGACCGTGGCCAATCGAACACAAGGCCGTTTCATCCGTTCTGCGGTACACCAGGCCTTGTTTCATCGGCTGTTCCGTCCAAGCCCTCCCGATGAACACGGTGACGCATTCCGTTCCGACCCAGTCGGTTGGCTCCCCATGAACACGACGATGATGCAATTTCTCCATTCCGACGTAGCCATGTACACGAGCCCTGGCCGTACGTATGCGCGAGTAGGCGTTCGAGACCCTGCCCGTATGTATGTATGTGGCCGTATTTTCTTTCTTGCACACTGGCCGCTGTACATACGTGTACATGCTACGTGTGCGCCTCTACTACGACACGTGCGTGCCTCTACATCGACCAGAATGACAACGCTACGTACGCTTCGAACAGGTGGGTCTCGACTGGCAGGCACTTCCTTGCGTGCGAAGATGTAGCTCGTGGGTCCCAGCAGTCAGGGGGGCGAATCGTTTTTTTTGCCCGGACGCACTTCCTTGCGTGCGAAGATGTAGCTGGTAGGTCCCAGCAGTCAGGGGAATTTTTTTGTGAAATATAGTTGCCCGTCCAGTGAGTCCTTGCTGTCAGGTGGAGGAATAATTATTTTGCGTGTAATAAGGAGGCACTTCCTTGCGGCCGCCGTGGACCCAGCTGTTAGCCGCTCCACGTATAGTAATCTTCCGACGGAAGTTGTTCCTTGACCACGTTGACCACACCGCACCGAGAGCACCAGGGCGGTGGACGACGGCGAGGCCTATGAAGGGGATGACGTGGAGCTGAGGAAGACGTGGCAGTGGAAGCCCGCGCGGAGAGAAGTACGAGGGTTCACTGGTTTGGCTGCGGTGTGAGGCTGCCGTCGCCGCAGGGCCTGGCCAGCGGTGGGAATAGTAGGGGGTGGTGAGGCCTCTGTGGCAGCATAGCCGGCCACGGGAGGCAGGAGCATGCAGCACGACCGGCGGTGCTTTGGGCGGCTGGAGCAAAAAGACCAGAGGTTGAAGAAGCACTACGACCGTTGGATGGACATCGTACGGTCACTGGAGGTAGAATCGTTCATATTGACTAAGTTGACAAAGCACTCCGTCCCCGTCAACTTAGTAGGCCCACAAGTCATCCTCCCACCAAGGTGGGTCCCAACTAGCAGGGGGAGTATTCATTTTTTTGTGCGTAATAAGGAGGCACCTCCGGTGGGTCCGAGCTGACAACGGGGGGAACGTTTTTTTCGCGAAATACGTTGGCCCCTCCGGTGGGTCCCAGCAGTCAGGGGGGAAACATTTTTCGCCAAATACGGTGGCCCGTCCAGTGGGTCCCTGCTGTCAGGTGGAGGAATCATTATTTTCCGCGTAGTAAGGAGGCACTTCCTTGCGGGTGCCGTGGACCCAGCTATCAGCCTCTCCATGTACAGTACTCTTCGGATGGAAGTCGTTCCTTGACCATGTTGACCACACCGCGCCGAGAGAACCAGGGCGGTGGACAACGATGAGGCCTAGGAAGGGGACGACACAGAGCCGAGGAAGACACGGTAGTGGATGCCCACACGGAGAGGAGTATGAGGGTTCACTGGTTGGGCTGTGGTGTGAGGCTGCCGTCGCCGCAGAATAACAGCGGGTGTGGGTGAGTGGGGGGATGCCCTGGCCAGCGGTGGGAGTAGTAGGGGGCAGTGAGGCCTGCACGGCAGCACATCCGGCCACGGGAGGCAGGAGCAGGCGGCACGACCGGTGTGCTTTGGGCAGCTGGAGCAAGAAGACCAGAGGTTGCAGAAGCACGACGGCCATTGGATGGACATTTTATGGTCACTGCAGCTAGAATCGTTTATATTGACTAAGTTGACAAAGCCCTTGGTACGCGTCAACTTAGTAGACCCATAGGCCAGCTTCCGAAACGGTGCGCCCCAGATGTCCTGGGGAGGAATCATTTTTTGGGTGGGTGAAGCTACAATATCTGAGATTGAAGAAGAAGCACGGCATCCGTTGGATGGACATCCAATGGCCACTGCTGCTAGAACCGTGTGTTGACTATAAGTTGACAAAGCCTTGCATACACGTCAACTCTCTTTTTTTTAGGGGATGCATCAACTTAGTAAGGCCACAAGTGTGTGGCAGAGAACTTATAGCCCATTTGAGATTTGTAAGAATGTACAACCAATTTCTGAATTCTAATGGAATTTACTACAACCCATTTAGAGTTTGTTAAAAGTACAGCCCATTTCAACCAACCGTTCAAAACAGAATTCAATAAAATTTCCCACATTTTGATGGGATCCAAAATATTTTTATCCCGAAATTTCTAGTCAGATTAAATACAATTTCAATATAAATTTATATTACGTAAAAATCCAATGAAACATTGTGCTTGCAACAATTAATGAAATTAAAATTTTCAATATCCAAAAATAATATTTTATAAAGTAATTACGTGTTTGGAGCATTTTTTATAGTTGCTGCCCAGTTTTTATAATTACATCCCATTTATTTTTTGATAAAGACCATTTTCTTGGTAAGCCTAATGCATCCCTCCTAGGAAAGATTTGCAGCCCAGCGGGCGGAGAATAACAACTTGACCTTGCGTGGGTATTCCTAAAAAAAGTATAGCTGGGCTAGCCATTTTCAGCTTGGCAAAAATTACAATCTAGGCTGGATATCTGGCCTGGGCTAAACGGGCCACAGCCCGCCCAGTTAATAGCTGCAGCGATGTTTTCGTTGTTGTTCAAAGGAGAAAAATTAATATCTGGGCTAAACATCGCTCAAGAAAAACTCTGCAGTGCTCACACCTCAAAAACACAAATACTGCTCGAGCTGCTTGTTCCCAGCTGTCGGCCGCCTCTTGTGCAATTCTCTCATTTATTGACTACATAGGTTGACAATGGTGTGGGACCATGATGTCAGGAAACCAAGAGGAAGAAAAAAAATTATAGTTTTATATACTAATAAGGAGGCACTTGCGTATGTGCGGCTATGGCCCTGGTGGGTCCCCACCATCATCCTCTCCAAGTAAAGTCATCTCCTCATCCTCATGTCCGTTGACCATGTTGACAACATGAGACGGTGGCGCCACGGTGAGCGCAACAACTAGAAGGACGATGGAGTGGGCCTCGCGGGCCCTACGGATGGTCTGGTACAGCGCCCACTGCTCATTTGGGAAGCTAGGATCATAGGGCCACATGTTCGCGGCGGCATTGTCGTTCGCTTGTTCACCGGTGCTCGTTGAGGACACGGAGGTTGCAGCACATGTCCTCCTGCGCTGGTAGCTCTTCCGCCATTAGGGCGTCGAAGTGCGACCGCACCTGCTCTATGGTGAACACGGCATGAACCGGCTTGGACAGTGGCGCCGGCTCCTGGTCGGGAGCTACTTCCATCGTCTAATTGTCGTCGCTCAGCTTGGCGAGGTAGCTGGCGATCCAGCATGTCCAGCTGCTAGACCGACCCGCTGCCAAGCACGACTCTGACTGCCCTGGCCCACCCAGACCGCCTCCCTCGTCCGCGCCCGCTTTCCGTCGGAAACGGTCAGCGCCGCCCACCCCGCTTCCCGATGCATGCGATTGCTCCTCCTTCAAACGACACAAGTGCCGTCCATCCGTCCTTCTACCGCCCACATTAATGATATGCGGTTGCCAAGGCGGCTACTCCGGTGCCACACATCCGTCCCTTCGCCGCCCACCATTGCTATATAAACTACTGCGTCGGCCATAGCCACAGTCATCCGCATCCGTTCCTATTCTCCTGTCCACACCACTATTGCCCACCATGGCTTCCTCATGCTATAGCACTCTTTGGGACGGGCGGACGACGGACCACAAGGAGATGGCATCCATTGCTGCCGACTGGCTGACCGACAGGTAGCCGGAGGACGACGACATCCCAATGGAGAACATGGTAGTCGATGATCCGGCGCCAACCCCTTCCTCTGCGCCATCCTCGCCGGTGCATTGCACCATGACCATAGGCGATGCCCGTGCCCAATATATGGACACGGTGAGGCAGAAGCGTGAGGAGCAGTTTCGGGAGGCGCAGGCCGACAGCGCCTACAACCACCATCTCCTCTAGGAGCACCTGTAGGCGGATGAGTAGATCGCCGTGGAGCGAGCGGAGCCGGAGGCGCTGCTCGACTCGTAATGCTCCGCTCGTAAGGGCCGCCTCGAGTGCTGGCGGTACCGCATGCGGGGTGGCGGAGGCTGCGACCGCCTACAAAGAGGGCGATGAATCAGGCGAGGCGCTGTTTGGCGAGACCGACGACGAGGCAGAGGACAATGCTAGCGCCGACGAGTTCCCGCTCCACTGGCCTCGACGAGGCCCTGCTCCGTCGAGGCCCCGCAGCGCCAACAACGAGGCAGAGGACACTGCCGGCTCTACCAAGGCCCCACCCTGCCAGCAACAAGGGGGAGGATTTCCCCCGCTCCGCCAAGGCGCCGCCCGCCGGAAACGAGATAGAGGACATCGTCGGCTCCACCGAGGCCCCGCCCCGCTGCCAATGAGGCTACGCCACATAGAAAACGAGGAAGAGTAGAACATGGTAGGTCGCTGCCGCTCGGGTCCAAGTAAGGCCACCGCTGCTACCCTCCGGTTGCTGGCACTTAGCTGTACAACAGGGAGCAATTCTATGATTACACGATGATTGAAGAGCGCTCCGTGGTTGAGCAAGCTCATGAGATACAGTCATTTGCTAGAGATCTTGAGCACTTCAGTTGTATGCTACCGAACAAGTTTGTTGCCGGAGGTATCATCACTAAGCTTCCTCTTTCGTGGATCTCATTGGCACTCTTGATGTGGAAGAAAGGTGAGAGAGCAAAGGACACACGTGCTCGAGGAATTGACGGAGGATCTAGTGCCAATCTGGTACATAAGAAGAACTTCCAGCCCCACAAGTTCAAGAACAAGGGCAAGTTTGATGGTAAAGCAAAGTTTGATGGGAAGAACAAGGTTGTGCAACACACGAACTTCAAGAAGAAGAATGACAAGAAGAAATGTGTTCGTCATGTGGGGATCCTGATCATTGGGCTCCTAGTTGCCCTAATCGCTATGACAAGCTAGGTGGGTTGACCACTGACGGCCAGTTAGCTTATTGGCAGCGACATGGAGTCGGAGAGCTATGTTGGAGAAGGACGCTGCTTCTACTTAACTGATGGTGCAGTTGGCTGACTGACACATGGGCCCAACAGGCATCTGGGCCACATGTCAGTTATGCAACTACACCTGCAGTAAAGTCACTAAAGCTTCTGTTCGGCTCAGCCGGACACAGGTGGGTAGGTTCGGTTAATTAATTATACCTCCAGCACACCCCTTTTTAGTTGAACAATGTATGAAATGTAATGAAATATGGCATGTTTATATGAAATCCGACCATGTATTAGTGAATTTATTTTGATTAGTTCGAATTCTTGTATCACTGGCATTGGATGAAGATGCAAAACAATACGTACTAGCATTATTCCCAGGGTGATCACCTCGTTTGCAGCAGTTTCACATGTACTCCCTCCGGTCCTTTCTAGTTTGCATACAAGTTTTTTCTGCAGTCAAAGTATCTCTACTTTCACCAATCTTATAGAAAAAAATATGCACTTTCACAATGTGCGAAGTAAAAAGGAACAGAAGGAGTACAAAGAGTTTGAGCAGCTTTTTAGTGTTCATGTACATTGCAATCAAACACACAGGCCTGGCAATTCATAGAGAACATTCAAAACAATCGATGATTATGCATCTCAGCGATTCACATGTCACAGCCAATATTTACTTCACAACTAAAGAATAAAGAAAAAATGGATCGACGCTGCCAACAGCAAAGGGCATCCCATTCGAAAATATCAAACGCATGTCTTCTTGCTAAAATCAATGAGCAAAATTTGACAAGGTTTTCCCATTCCAAAATATCAAATGCCTACGATTATGGAATGGGCAGGGTTTGCCATCAGTTTGGACATTGACATGGAACCTCGTGCTAAATAAACCAGCTGTTAATTTTGTGCAGTTCCACCAAAATCAACCAAATTCGCGTGTAGCTTGTATGATTTCACCCTTATATGTTGCAACGCCTTGAAATTATCGGCACCTCCTTTCTTGTGGTGGAAATGAATGATTCGATGTATTCATGAACATTTTGTGCAGTTCCCATTGAAATCAAGCTGAGCACCCCTGTTTGCACAAATACAAAAAAGTGATTAGTATAAAGCAAATTGTACTATGAATTGATAGTTTAAACAGGCACCTACATGGTCCATGTAGAGCACACTTTTAGAAAAATGGAACTCACCGGAAAGAATCCTAGAACAACATTGTACTCGCGCATCACAACAAGAAAATGGGGATTTGTCAGTCCTTCTGAGCTGAAGTTAGTTTGGTCTTGTGGGGGGTAATGTAACCATCCTTCAACTGCTCCTTCTGATGAGAAGATAGACAGGGCTTCTTCATCCTGGCATAATCGGAACTAGTCATTTCACGTACTCCATATTCTTCTTTAGAGGAGGATGATCCTATGGTGCAAAGACAAGAGGATAACAAAATGCTAGCATCCCTGTTTGCTCGAAAAAAAGGAAAGGAAATATTTAAAATAGCACAGATGAAGCACTTCTGAAGGACAATATCACTTTTTGATGACAGTATCTAAACAGTAGCACAACACCAATAGAGATGACAAAGCTCAATCATATGGATGAAATCAGTGGGCGAGTACCAACCTTTGTCAGGAGGCTTATTGTGTAGAGCATACACATAAAGCACTTCTCCGGAACCATCTATTGCTATCTAGTGTGGTGGCCATGCTTACTATATACTCCTCGATTAGATTAATGTTTCCAACATCTTCTTGTGCAGTTCCACTAAAATATATGGTATCTTCAAAGAAGATCCCTGTTTTGCACAAGTAGAGATAATTACGTATTACATTAAGAGTGGCATCAAATTAGTGGCAAAACAATTGCTCGTTCCAGCCATAGCAATAAATTAAGATGCAAAACTATATCATTACTTGTGTCATCACAGTTCTACTGCTTCATTACAGCACCAGGAGTTGATTTTTTCTCCCGCTTGTTCTTCCCCTTCATCACTTGGTTCAATAATAGACAAGCTTCGCCTTCAATGTAAGATTTGGCATGTCAATTAGGTTGCACAAGTATAGCACTAAACAATGACATTAATTTTCTGATGAAAGCGGCAAAATACAGGCCAACGGTTGTGAAATATCCTTATCTTACCTCAATGGGATCTTGCGGTGCACATACAGATTGGAAGTCTTGTCTCCATTTGTGTAGTTCACTAAAATCAAGCAACATTGCCGTACAAGTAGCACAACATATGAAAGCACACTGCATAATCATGCGAAAGAAGGCTAGTACTGACCTCTCATGACGCGGAATTCAAACAACTCACAAGAAGAAGATCTGAACCTAATTTGCCAACATGGATAGGAAGTAAGATCTCCTCTTGTGCAGTTGCACTAAGATCAAGCAATCAAGCAACATTGTCGGTGTGACACTTTGGTTGAACTGCACAAAACACTCTTAAAACAAAAGTGCTTTGTGAAGTGGAACAAAAGGTCACAATGGCAATGAGGTGAAGTAGATAACCCTGTTTACACAGAGGTGCAAAGGAAACAACTAGTGGTCAACAACGGTGGATGACACAGAAGCCAACAAAAAGAAGCATCTACTTTATCTAAATGGGAAGGAAAGTAAGATAGTAGCATTTCTCAAACGGTGGCATTGATTAATATTAACAGAGAGATTATATTAACAATAAAATTCATTAAACATGTAATTTGCTTTTAACTGTGGCATTGCATCAATTTTCCAGCGGCATTATTAGAGGGTGCTTGTTTACAGGGACATTTTGGTGGAGGGACTAAAAAAACTCCGTGTCAGTCCCATCTAAACCAAACAGGAGGGACTTTTAGGGACTAAAAGTGTGCATTTGGGACTAAAGAAAGAAGACCCCGAGGGAGAGTCTTTTTGGGACTTTTTCCAACAGTTGCCCTTGCCACGCATCGCACCTTGTCTCTACTAGTTCATTACTAGGTGTAACATGGTGTTTTAGCATGTCATTTAATAACCTCTAGTCCATGTTTAGTCCCTGGAACCAAGCAGGTAGGGACTAGGGAGTTTTTAACCAAACAAGGCCTTAGATTAACAACAACTAAAGAGTTGCACGGGACAGTGGACGCACAAGCACCATGTGCATCTACCGATGTACTGGGGTGATGCACAGTCTGTTGCAACAAAGAACAAACAACCAAGGAGCATATTTGTGTTGGTCCCAGTTTTGTTATCTTTAGACACCTTTCCCTATGTGAGCACAGCAAATCTAGTCCTGCTCAAATTCTACAGCCTTGTCCCCCCAAAAAAGATCAGTTCATTACAGATGTGCGTACTGCGTTTGTCATTGTTTTCCCTTTTCGACCAAGGTAGGTGTTGGATAGCCAGTCTGTACTAGTACTTTCCCCCAGTTCCTTTCCTCTATGAACCATGTCCTAGATTTATGTTATACAACTTCCCCACTACTTTCCCCCATTTCTGTCCTCTTTGAACCACGTCTTAGATTCATGCGACACAACTTTCCCCTTCCTTTCCTTTTTGAACCATGTCCTAGATTCATGCTATACAACTTTTCCCACTACTTTCCCCAATTCCTTTCCTCTTTGAACCACGTCCTAGATTCATGGTATACAACTTTCCCCACTACTTTCCTGTTTGATCCAACACCTAGATTCGAGTGCAGAAGCGGAAAAAGCCCACATGCAGCTAGAGCAATGCATGTGGAATAAGTAAATTATACCTTAAGGTTCTTGGGGTGTTGTTCGGTGGGCGATCGGAGGCCGTTCGACCCGCACTATGTACGTCGGCGAAGAAGAAGGGGTCAGAGGCCCTCCCGCGTCGCCGCTGCGTGATAGTGAACAACTGCGCCAGTAGTGGATTCCCTCCCTCGCCGACGGCGACATCATTAAGCCTCCTTCCCTTCCTGGCGGTTGAATCCTGCCGACTCTTTGACCAGCAGTGAGGGGAGAGAGAGGCCAACGAAGTCTTGTTTAGATCTGGAGAGGGTGAGAGAGATGTGAAGAGAGCAACTACAAGCAGACCAGCACAGAGGGGAGAGAGAGAGAGGCCAACGAAGTCTTGTTTAGATCTGGAGAGGGTGAGAGAGTGTGAAGAGAGCAACTACAAGCGCTGAGGCTCCAACGTGTATATATATACTGGAGAGAGTGTGAAGAGTGCAAACCCTAGAAAACAAGAACTAAGGCTGCAGCTTATACGTGATGAGGTGATTATACGGTCACTATGAGATCGTATAGCTCCGTATCCATCCATTTTGACTAGTCAAAGAATCCTCCTGGGACGAATTATGCTCAAGTGTAGTTATCGAACCTGAGATCTCAAGTTTGATGAGCGAACAGGATAACCAGCTACACAACCCTCCTATTATGTTGAACGAGAGGAAAATAACCTTTTATACATTCCTGCATTCGTGTGACAAGCATGCCATGTTATTTGTGTGTGTGGAGTCATTGGGATTTAAATCATAATCGTGTCATGTGGCTTTGGTGGTAAGACTATCCACAGTGGTGTAGAAATAATGCAGCCTTAGTCACCTTACCTCTCTCCACGTAGTATGTTGGGTCCCACCAGTCAGAGGGTGAAATAAACAAATTAATAAGAAAAATTAAAAGCGCCAGCGGTGTATCTTACCTCACACATCTCGCTACTGCTCGGGAACACTGTCCAATTGATCCCTCTGTTCGCTCACGTACTATTTTAAGTGAATCCTTATTATAACATGCACACAATTTTGGGCACTTGTATTCGACCTAAGTCAGTGTGCCACTGTATCTCGTACGACTCCGTCCGTCTAGGTGTAATAAGTCACGTTAGAAGATGCAGCGGGACCAAGGTGCAAGCAAATTGGAGGAGAAGGAGAAACTTGACCGGTCATTCCTCCAATCAAAGCTCTGTTTTCTGTCTCTAAACGCAACAATTAATCCAAACAACTAAGAGATGTCGTTTTAGCTACCATGCAAGGCCACATATTAACTCGCATGCAAGCCGACTTTGATTTCTTGACTGATCAACGCGTAGTTGCGCTCCATGCATTGGGTTTCCGGGGAAGATAACAAGGCAGAGTAAGGAGCGTTTGGTTACATTGCTTAGGCTGGTCATAGTGGTGAGTAACTTGGACTAGTACAACATGCATATGTTACTAGTCTATGTTACTACTACGTGAAGTTTGCCGTCGGAAGCGAGCCGATCTGGCTCTCCTGAGCTAGCAAGGTTTTTCTAGCCCACCCAAGCTAGCTGGCCCACAAAAGCTAACATATTTTAACAGTTCCAAATGCCTAACCTTTCCCGGCTATGCTATAAGATTTTCTTGCTAAGGATCCAAACGCTCCCTAAGTAACAACGCTCGCTAGCAACGAGGCCAAGAGGGGATTGAGATGCGAAGTTAATGGACGACGCCTAAACATTTTGGGAATATCTGACTTCCGTAGGATGACTTAACACCTAGACGGAGGGAGTACTACTCCTCAGTCCAGGTTCGATGGAATATTCGTCACCTCTTCTCTTCTTGTGCGTACTCCATTTGTATATCACTTCCTGTGGCTTCGCACTCGCACGATTTTCCTATTCTATGAACCTGTGTGTGGGTGTGCGTGTGTGTGTTTAACAACATGTGTGGGTTAGAGAGAGCGACAAATCGACCTACTCCTATAGAGAGATGGTGTGTAGTGTATGATTTTAGCCGTCAGAGTCGGTGCATCCTCTCGTTTCCGGGCGTCCGGTAGGGACAGGCGGACAGCTGCCACGCCCGCTCCTGACCAGCCTAGCCCACCCAAAGCCCCTCCATCGCCCGCGCGCGCTTTCCGCCCGAAATGGTCAGCGCCGCTCCAAAGAATCAGTGCCGCATTCATGCTCGGGCAGAGCGAACGCGACCTATCACTGGCGCCTACATTGAAGGGAGAAGCGGATTCAAGAGTGATGGTTGCTTCGTCTGTCCAACTTACTGCTGGGTCTATGTGATTTGATGGCTCATTGGTCATTATTACTAAGGTGGTAGGACTGCTGGATGTCCCACGCTTTCGGCGAAAGGAGGTACTACTAGATTACAATTTTCTCCATTCTTACGGCGGAGGAGTGCAAGAGCAGTGAAAACACGCAGGCTCAGTGATTACATGGCGTACCTCACACTACAACTTTATTTATAAATGAGGCGGCACCTACTACTCGTTCTCCTATGAACCTTGCGCTTGGCATCTCCAAACTATTAACCTTGCGATTGGCTCTTCGCCTCTTCGGGAAGTCAAGTAATAATGGTACTGCAGTATATATCGTTCTGGCTATATGAGACCGAATGAATTGCTGCACGTCCACCAGGTGGCGAGGGTCGAGGGGCGAGGCAGAGTGCATACTATTACATACGTTTCAATATGGACTACGTACGGAGCAAAATGAGTGAATCTACACTCTAAAATACGTCTATATACATCAGTGTTTGGAGTATGTACTAGTAGTTCATATTGAAATATACTAAAGGACATATATTCCAAACAATATGATAATCTCTCTAACCAAGGTTGGGACGAGGAGTAAACGGAGGGAGTACTAGTAAAATTTTCTCCTCGTCCTGCGAGCCACCGCACCATGGGCGAGGGAGCGGGTGTAAGGTGTAGTAAGCAAGCTTCACCTCATCCTGTGAGCCACCGCGCCCGTGGGCGGGGGAGACAGCATACAAGCAAGCTTCTCCACATTCTGTGAGTTGACAGGACACATCAAATGTACTCCAGTGTATATGGCCTTGCCTCTAAGGTAGGCTGTCGATGTCAAAACCGGCGGATCTCGGGTAGGGGGTCCCGAACTACGCGTCTAAGGCGGATGGTAACAGGAGGCAGGGGACACGATGTTTACCCAGGTTCAGGCCCTCTTGATGGAGGTAATACCCGACGTCCTGCTTGATTGATATTGATGATATGAGTAATACAAGAGTTGATCTACTACGAGATCAGCGAGGCTAAACCCTAGAAGCTAGCCTATGGTATGATTGTATGTTGTTCTATGGACTAAAACCCTTCGGCTTATATAGATGATGACCCACAAGTATAGGGGATCTATGGTAGTCCTTTCGATAAGTAAGAGTGTCGAACCCAACGAGGAGCGGAAGGAAATGATAAGCGGTTTTCAGCAAGGTATTCTCTGCAAGTACTGAAATAACTGGTAACAGATAGTTTTGTGATAAGATAGGTTGTAACGAGCAACAAGTAACAAAAGTAAATAAAGTACAGCAAGGTGGCCCAATCCTTTTGTAGCAAAGGACAAGCTGGAACAAACTCTTATAATAGGAAAAGCGCTCCCGAGGACACATGGGAATATCGTCAAGCTAGTTTTCATCATGTTCATATGATTCGCGTTCGATACTTTGATAATTTGATATGTGGGTGGACCGGTGCTTGGGTGTTGTTCTTACTTGAACAAGCATCCCACTTATGATTAACCTCTATTGCAAGCATCCGCAACTACAACGAAAGTATTAAGGTAAACCTAACCATAGCATGAAACATGTGGATCCAAATCAGCCCCTTACGAAGCAACGCATAAAGTAGGGTTTAAGCTTCTGTCACTCTAGCAACCCATCATCTACTTATTACTTCCCAATGCCTTCCTCTAGGCCCAAATAATGGTGAAGTGTTATGTAGTCAACGTTCACATAACACCACTAGAGGCTTGACAGCATACATCTTATCAAAATATCAAACGAATACCAAATTCACATGACTACTCATAGCAAGACTTCTCCCTTGTCCTCAGGAACGAACGTAATTACTCACAAAGCATATTCATGTTCATAATCAGAGGGGTAATAATATGCATATAGGATCTGAACATATGATATTCCACCAATTAAACCAACTAGCATCAACTACAAGGAGTAATCAACACTACTAGCAACCTACTAGCACCAATCCCGGACTTTGAGACAAGAATTGGATACAAGAGATGAACTACGGTTTCGAGATGAGATGGTGCTGGTGAAGATGTTGATGGAGATTGCCCTCTCCTGATGAGAGGAGCATTGGTGATGACGATGGTGATGATTTCCCCCTCCCGGAGGGAAGTTTCCCCGGCAGAACAGCTCTGCCGGAGCTCTAGATTGGATCCGCCAAGGTTCCGCCTCGTGGCGGCGGAGTCTCGTCCCGAAAAGTTACTCTCTATTTTTTCTCATCGAAAGACCTCATATAGGATAAGATGGGCATCGGAGAGCCACCAGGGGGCCCACGAGGTAGGGGGCGCGCCCTAGGGGGGCGACCCCCACCCTCGTGAGCAGGGTGTGGGCCCCCTGGCCTTCATCTTTGGCGTGGATTTTTCTTTATTTCTTTTAAGACGTTCCGTGGAGTTTCAGGACTTTTGGAGTTGCGCAGAATAGGTCTCTAATATTTGCTCCTTTTCCAGACTAGAATTCCAGCTGCCGGCATTCTCCCTCCTTATGTAAACCTTGTAAAATAAGAGAGAATAGCCATAACTATTGTGACATAAAGTGAAATAATAGTCCATAATGCAATAAATATCGATATAAAAGCATGATGCAAAATGGACGTATCAATAGACACCGGAGGGGGCTACGGTTACACAAGGTCGTTTACAAAGGAGGAGATATACATATCCGTATTGCCTAGCTTGCCTTCCACGCCAAGTAGAGTCCCATCCGGACACGAGACGAAGTCTTCAATCTTGTATCTTCATAGTACAACAGTCTGGCAACAGGATATAGTCCGGTTGTCTGGAGACCCCCTAATCAATGACTCCCTCAGTAACCCCTGAACCAGGCTTCAATGACGATGAGTCCGGCGCAGTATTGTCTTCGGCATTGCAAGGCGGGTTCCTCCTCCGAATACACCTTGGAAGAGTTTTGAATACAAGGATAGTGTCCGGCCCTGCAAAATAAATTCCACATACCACCGTAGAGAGAATAATATTTCCACAAATCTAATCTGCTGACACGTTTCGATAGCATGACATCATGCCATGTCCCGGTCATTATTCGAACCGTTTTCCCAACCAGCTTTGCACATAATGCGACGCGGTTTTCTTGACACGTCTTGTCAAAGCATAGATCGTGTTCCCCTTATCACGGGATTCTCATCAATACGGACATGGGTAACCCAGCCACGCCATCAATTGCGGCGCCTGGGGAATAAGCGCATTTTTGTCAGGAAAGTGGGGAGACTCATCGCCTCCTCCGCCCTTATAAAGGGAAAAAGATTTACTTTATCTCACCCATGCCTTCTTCCTCGCCTACCCATTCCCGCAAACTCGAGCTCTAGTGCCCAAGCTCGCGTTATTCTCCTTAAACCACTCCAAGTATGTCCAGAGTAGGAGGCAAGTGGATGATCTCCTCCGTCACAGAGGAGAACATCAAAAAGTTACGGGAAGCTGGATACCTGTCTGCAGATATCGCGCACCGGCTGCCAAATGCGGGGCAGATCGTCCCTATGCCCGAGCCCCATGAGAGGGTAGTTTTTCTCACCCACTTCGTCCGCGGACTGGGATTTCCACTCCATCCGTTCGTCCGCGGGCTCATTGTAGCGACTAGACCTCAAACAGTCTGATCTCTGTGCTCCGGTGTCATCCCTGGATCAGTAATGCTGAAACCACACAGTACTCGGAGGATTTATAGCAGAGTAGCAATCACACACTTATTACATCGGGTGTCTCAAAAGAGAACTTATTACAATAAATATGGCTTAAGGCCATCTAACAACGATAACAACGGAAGGCTTGGAAGATAAGTGAGTCCATCAACTCCAACGGCATCACTGAGTATAGAACCACGACCTAAAACTCCTCAATCATCATCTGAAAAGTCTGCAACATTAACGTTGCAGCCCGAAAATGGGTCAGCACATGGAATATGCTGGCAAGGTAACACATAGAGAGTAATGGAATGCAACAGCTATACTATATGCATATTTGGCTGGTGGAAAGCTCTATGGATTACAGTTTTGCGTAAAGCCAATTTTTCCCTACTTCAAAGGAATAAAATTAATTACTATCATGGTGGTTGTTAAACATTGAGAATGGTTGACAGCATTCTCAATCCCAATTACGTAACATCATTAAAACCCTACAAAATTAATTTAGAGTAACATGTTGAGATTCACATGATAATCCAGGTACTAGATACTCAAGATGTCCATAACCGGGGACACGGCTAACCATGATTAGTTTGTTACACTCTGCAGAGGTTTGCGCACTTTTCCCCACAAGACTCGATCGCCTCCGTTTGGTTTCTCGCACTACAGGGTGTTTGAGAAGACGGATGACCGAGACACAGTCTTTCAGAAGCGCTAGCAGCTTACGACAGATAGACCGGTACACCTACTTTCCCCTACATCTGCTAGTCTACCCTGTAAGAGTTCGCACAACTTAGTCAACTATGCCAGAGCCCATAATGGCTTGTGGCTGCACACGGAAGTTTCTAGTATGAATAATCTCATGATCCCTTTGGGCCTGGGTGGCGGTCCAAATTAAAACAGGCAAGTCCTGGAATCCCCAGGTGCCTCAATCCACCCAGATGTGTATTAGGATGCCACCTTAGATAAACCCTTAATTAGCAATCTCACATCTGTCATGGATATCACTCACCCAATCCACGTCTACTAGCATAGCATGGCATAATAAGCAAATGTAGAGGTAACTCCGAAAGGTTTGATAATGAACAGGTAATAGGTACTACCTCATCTACTTCCCATCCCACAATTTAATTAGATCCTAATCATGCAATGTGTGAAGATTGATCTAATGCAATAAAACTGGGTTGTAGAAAAGGTATGATCAAAGTGTTACTTGCCTTGCTAACGATCCGCATAACCTAGAGATTCGAAGTAACAGGCGGCGCACTCCGGGTATTCTATCACAGACAAACAACAAGCATACAATAAGTACTCATCTAATGCACAGGTAAAACTCAAATAGAAGATCTAACCAGAAAGTTCAACTTAAGAACCCTGGTTTGCAAAAAGATCAAATCGAACGAAGCAAAAGAAATCAAACGGCGAAAGAAAACAACTTCGTTCTAGTAATCTGGATCTAGGGCAAATTTTACAGTAGCAAAAACATGTTTAAATTGATTATTCGGAAAGAGGGTTTCGAGATGAAACTCCAGGCGCTTGAATCGCCTGATTCCGATAAACGAGCGAAAAGTTATACTAAAACGAAAATCGGATCAAAAATCGCGATCAGAAAATAACCGCGAAAAATCCGACGAAAAAGAAAAACGACGAACAGAATTTTTTTTAAACAGCACGGAAAACGAGGCGGCGGCGAACCTCGGGCGGCGCGCAAATCCGGCGGTTCGGCGGCGGGCGGCGGCGGCGGCTGGGGTGGCGGCGGCGGCTGGGGCGGGGCTAGGGTTAGGCGGCGGCGGCTGGGCTCTCTCTCGGCTTGGGCCTCGGGCGGCTTATAAAGGCCCGGGCCAGGGAAGTCCTGGCCGAGTATGGCCCGTAGTCGGTTCCGGGTTTTTTTAAATAATTCCGCTCGGAAGAAAAATAAAAATAAATACTAAACGGACTCCAAAAATCACGAAATAAATATTGCCGGGTTTCTAAAACCAAGCCCGATAAAGTGAACATTTATCTGGGCCCAAAATACAACTTTGAAAAACGCGCATTTTTCCTAAATTCAAATAAAAATACCGAAAAACTCCGAAATAAATCTTATTTGATTTTTTTATTAAATCCTCAATATTTCTATATTTTGGGAAAGTCATTTTATTCCCTCTTTCATATTTTTATAATAGAAATAATTGATGATAAAATAAATAAAATCAAATGATCCTGTTTACATAATTTGAGAAAACTCAAATCTGTAAATAACGAAATCCCCAACTCTCTCCATGGGTCCTTGAGTTGCTTAGGATTTTCTAGGATCAAAACCAAAAGCAAAATAAAATATGATATGCATGATGATCTAATGTATAAAATTCCAAATTGAAAATTTGGGATGTTACAAACCTACCCCCCTTAAGATAAATCTCGCCCTCGAGATTCGGGTTGGCTAGAAAATAGGTGAGGGTGGTCTTTGAGCAAATCTTCCTCTCGCTCCCAGGTGGCTTCATCCTCCGTGTGGTGGCTCCACTGAACTTTGCAAAACTTGATAACCTTGCTACGAGTAACTCGGCTGGCAAACTCAAGAATCTTGACTGGTTTCTCCTCATAGGTCAAATTGTTATCCAACTGAATTGCTTCTAATGGCACTGTGTCTCTCAAGGGTATGTCAGCCATCTCCGCGTGACACTTCTTCAACTGAGAAACGTGGAACACATCATGCACTCCTGCCAATACTTCTGGCAATTCCAACTTGTAGGCCACTTCTCCCATACGCTCCAAAACTCGATATGGTCCTACAAATCGTGGCGCTAACTTCCCCTTAACTCCAAAGCGCTTAATCCCTCGAAGTGGGGATACTCGAAGATAAACTCTGTCTCCAACTTCGTAAACTGTCTCCTTGCGTTTAGAATCTGCGTAGCTCTTCTGCCTGGACTGGGCTACCTTGAGCCTATCGCGGATCAACTTCACCTTCTGTTCAGACTCTTTAATCAGATCTGGTCCAAACAACTGACGGTCTCCAAATTCGTCCCATGACAACGGTGTCCTGCACCTCCTTCTGTACAAAGCTTCGAAAGGTGCCATCTTCAAACTGGTCTGATAGCTATTATTGTAAGAGAACTCTGCATATGGCAAATTATCGTCCCAACTAGATCCATAATCTAGCGCACAAGCTCTCAGCATATCCTCCAAAATCTCATTGACTCTCTCGGTCTGTCCATCTGTCTGCGGGTGAAAAGCTGTACTAAATTCTAGCCTAGTACCCAAAGTCTCATGCAACTGCTTCCAGAACTTTGAGGTAAACTGGGTTCCTCTATATGAGACGATGCTCCTCGGAACTCCATGCAAACATACGATCCTGGTCATGTATATCTTTGCCAACTTAGCACTGGTGTAAGTGGTCTTTACTGGGATGAAATGAGCTACCTTCGTCAATCGATCAACTACAACCCAAATCGAGTCATAGCCTGAACGAGTCCTTGGTAATCCCGTGATAAAATCCATGCCTAACTTATCCCACTTCCATTCGGGTATCGGCAATGGTTGCAACAATCCTGCTGGCTTCTGATGCTCTGCCTTTACTCTCTGACATACGTCACAAACTGCTACATACTCTGCAATATCCTTTTTCATTCTGGTCCACCAGAAAACATCCTTCAAATCCAAATACATCTTGGTATTTCCTGGGTGAATCGAATATGGTGAATCATGTGCCTCTTGCAAAATCAACTTTCTGATCTCCGGGTCTTTGGGTACATAAACACGGTCTTCAAACCATAGGGTGTCGTGCTCATCCTCACGAAATCCTTTAGCTTTTCCTTCTTTCATCTTCTCCTTTATGGAAGCAATCTCCTTGTCAGATTTGTGAGCTTCTCTGATTCTGTCCATCAATGTTGACGGAATCTCCAATGCTACTACATAGCCTCTCGGAACTATTTCCAAACATAGTTCACGAAAATTTTCTGCTAACTCCTTGGGTATTTCTCCCGTCATTAACGTATTGACATGGCTCTTGCGGCTTAATGCATCAGCTACTACATTAACTTTTCCGGGATGGTAATGTAATTTCATATCATAATCCTTGATAAGCTCCAACCATCTCCTTTGTCTGAGGTTCAACTCCTTCTGCATGAAAATGTACTTCAAACTCTTGTGATCTGTGTACACCTCACAATGATTTCCAATGAGGAAATGTCTCCATGTCTTCAATGCATGCACTACGGCTGCTAACTCCAAATCATGCGTGGCATAATTCAATTCGTGGGGCTTCAGTTGTCGTGAAGCATACGAAACAACTCTTCCTTCCTGCATAAGCACTGCTCCAAGTCCTCGACGTGAAGCGTCGCAATACACCTCATAATCCTTGGTTTGATCTGGCAAAATCAACACTAGTGAGGTAACCAAGCGTTTCTTCAACTCCTGGAAACTTGCCTCACACTCATCAGTCCATTTGAACTTGGTATCCTTCTTCAGCAACTCCGTCACAGGTTTCGCGATCTTTGAGAAATTCTCAATAAATCTCCGGTAGTACCCTGTGAGTCCAAGAAAACTCCAGATCTCTCCAACTGTTGTTGGGACTTCCCACTTGGTCACAGTTTCAACTTTAGCGGGATCTACTGCTATACCTTCTCCAGATATAACGTGTCCGAGGAATCCTACTTCCTTCAACCAAAATTCACATTTGCTGAACTTGGCGTATAATTGGTGTTCTCTGAGCTTTCCAAGTACCAAACGCAAATGTTCCTTATGCTCCTCTTCATTCTTCGAATATACTAGGATATCATCAATGAACACTACGACGAACTTATCCAAAAACTCCATAAACACTTTGTTCATCATGTTCATAAAATAGGCAGGCGCGTTAGTCAGTCCAAATGACATAACGGTATACTCATACAGTCCATATCTGGTGGTAAAAGCTGTCTTGGGTATATCCTATTCTCGAATCTTCAACTGATGGTATCCTGATCGCAAATCGATCTTGGAAAACACTTTAGCTCCTTGCAATCGATCAAACAGATCATTGATCATTGGTAGCGGGTACTTGTTCTCGATTGTTACTTCGTTCAATCCTCGATAGTCAACAATCATCCTTAACGATCCATCCTTCTTCTCCACTAGAAGTACTGGTGATCCCCAAGGCGAAGAACTTGGGCGAATATATCCCTTATCCAGTAACTCCTTAATCTGCTTCTTAATTTCCACCAAATCTTTTGCTGGCATCCTATATGGTCTCTTCGATATTGGCCCAGTGCCTGGCAAAAGCTCAATCAAAAACTCATTGTCTCTATCCGGTGGCATGCCTGGCAACTCTTCGGGAAATACATCAGGAAAATCCTTTACCACTGGTACTTCCTCCTGCACAACTCCTGATAAGGAATTTACTTGTGTCCTATTTGGCGCATGTCTGGATACATACTTGATCCTTCTTCCTTCTGGCGTTGTGAGCAAAATTGTCTTACTGGCACACTCAATATTCCCTTCATACTTTGATAACCAATCCATGCCTAATATCACATCCAATCCTTGAGATTCCAAAATAATTAAATCTGTTGGGAAAACATGCCTTCCTATACTTAATGGCACTTGAAAACATCCTTGACTGGCCATGTACTCCGCTCCTGGTGAGCTTACTAGCATAGGTGTTTTAAGAATCCTAGTGGGCAGGCTATACTTTTCCACAAATCCCCTTGATATGTATGAGTGCGATGCACTAGTATCAAAAAGGACGAGTGCAGTAAATGACTTAACCAAAAACTTACCTATTACTGCATCGGGCTGACCTTCAACCTCCTCCACATTAACGTGGTTCACATGTCCCCTGTTGAAAGGGTTCGGCTTCTTTCCAGAGCTTCCATTGCCGTTTTGTCCTTCAGGACAGTCATTTGCATAATGTCCTGGCTTTGAACACTTATAGCAAGTGACGTGGCTCAAGTCCTTCTTGGCTGGGGTTGATGGGGTGCTGCGGTTCTGGCCATTGCTTCCTCCATTCCCATTACCATTCTTGGCGCCATTGTGATTGTGCGAGCTACCTACTGCATGGGTATGCTGAAATTGTCCTCCCGGTCTAGGGGTAAAACGAGGCTTCTGCTGAGCTCCTGAATTATACTTTCCTTGTCCATACTTCCTCTTGCGGTTCTCAATTTGCTGCTGCTTCCCTTCAATCATAAGAGCACGATCTACCAACTCCTGGTAGTTGTTGAAGGTGGCTACCATCAACTGCATACTCAACTCATCATTCAGTCCTTCCAGGAATTTCTCCTGCTTAGCTGCATTTGTAGCAACGTCATCTAGGGCATAACGTGCTAGCTTACTAAACTCCTCCACATACTGGCCAACTGTCCGTCCTCCTTGGTGCAAGTTACGAAACTCACGCTTCTTCATGGCCATTGCTCCTGCTGAAACATGGGCAGTACGAAAAGCCTGCTGAAACTGGTCCCATGTGACAGTGTCGACTGGGAAGGTGGCTGTGAAATTCTCCCACCAAGATGCTGCGGGTCCTTCTAACTGATGTGCGGAAAACTTCACCTTCTCCGCATCTGCGCATCCTGCTGTGGTCAACTCCCTAGCTATCTTGCGGAGCCAATCATCTGCTACTATTGGCTCGGTGCTACTGGAAAACACCAGCGGATTCAGCCTAAGAAAACGGGCTAAGTGGTCAACAGGTGGTGGTGGTGGGTTGTTGTTGTTGTTCCCTTGATTCTGATTTTGAACTAGCAACTGCATCAAGGTGTTCTGCTGCTGGATCAACTGGGTGAGCTCCGGCGGAAAGGCAAATCCGGGGTCACGTCTCGGAGGCATCTGAGGGTTTAGAAAAGATGATATATAAGAATAGAGGGGGTCTAAAGAGAAAACACTACCCATATGCACATGAGGCAAAAGCACACAATTCACTTCATTCAATCAAACAAAGGCATACAATCGATCTAACTATCGCAAAAGTGCTTGGACTACTATATTTACATGGTTGACTACTACTACTGATGAGGTGGTCTACTAGAAATATTCTACGGTTGTAGACTCCATGATATCGGCTCCTGCTTCATCCACATAGTCATCATCGCTACCATCTTGCTCCGAGTTGGTGCCGTCGATGATGATTTAGTCTTCCGGGCTAATCTCCTTGGGTTCTTCGTCTTCATCTACAGGTGTCGGGCCTCCCATAAATATTCCAATCTTCTTAATTAGATTGTCATTCTTCTCCACCAATACTTCAATTTCTTCTTCATAATCTTCACGTGTAGCCTTGAGTTCTTCCTCTAGTTCCTTGATTCTAGTCTTAGCCTTCTTCAGATCTATCATGTCGGCGCACATCTGATTCTCCTATCATCGAATGTGCTGGTTTAACTCCTGGATAAAAGCTGCAATTGATCTATCTTTCCTGGTGCTGATCATCTCCCAGTGTTCATCTCGGCGTCCACAAATCTGGTAGATAGTATCCTTGAGATCCTTGCGGTAGACTTCTCCAATGTGTCCCATGGCGATGTGACCTGCCATACTCTTTCCTAGACTCCAAGTTGGTGCATCAAAAGAAAACTCTATGGGCTCAGTGACTGGCATGAACGTCCTTCCGGGAACTTGAACTTGAATCATCCAGCGCTCTTCATCAGGTAAAGTGGCGTTGTAGGTTCCCGTGAAGCTTGGTACTCCTATGTTCATGTATCTAGTGACTTCCTTCAAGTGGCGTCCAAAGGGTGTATCTTCATCCGGTTGGGTGAACTTGTTCCTTGCATCTGCCATCCTAAAGAGTAGAAAATATGAGAAGTCAGAAGAGAAGAGAGTGAGTAGTGATCTAGGTCTTTAGCTTAGTGGTCGTGTCCTACAGTCAGCGTGTGCTCTGATACCATCTCTGTAGCGACCAGACCTCAAACAGTCTGATCTCTGTGCTCCGGTGTCATCCCTGGATCAGTAATGCTGACACCACACAGTACTCGGAGGATTTATAGCAGAGTAGCAATCACACACTTATTACATTGAGTGTCTCAAAAGAGAACTTATTACAATAAATATGGCTTAAGGCCATCTAACAACGATAACAGTGGAAGGCTTGGAAGATAAGTGAGTCCATCAACTCCAACGGCATCACTGAGTATAGAACCACGACCTAAAACTCCTCAATCATCGTCTAAAAAGTCTGCAACATTAACGTTGCAGCCCGAAAACGGGTCAGCACATGGAATATGCTGGCAAGGTAACACATAGAGAGTAATGGAATGCAACAGCTATACTATATGCATATTTGGCTGGTGGAAAGCTCTATGGATTACAGTTTTGCATAAAGCCAATTTTTCCCTACTTCAAAGGAATAAAATTAATTACTATCATGGTGGTTGTTAAACATTGAGAATGGTTGACAGCATTCTCAATCCCAATTACGTAACATCATTAAAACCCTACAAAATTAATTTAGAGTAACATGTTGAGATTCACATGATAATCCAGGTACTAGATACTCAAGATGTCCATAACCGGGGACACGGCTAACCATGATTAGTTTGTTACACTCTGCAGAGGTTTGCGCACTTTTCCGCACAAGACTCGATCGCCTCCGTTTGGTTTCACAGGGTGTTTGAGAAGATGGATGACTGACACACAGTCTTTCAGAAGCGCTAGCACCTTACGACAGATAGACCGGTACACCTACTTTCCCCTACATCTGTTAGTCTACCCTGTAAGAGTTCGCACAACTTAGGCAACTATGCCAGAGCCCATAATGGCTTGTTGCTGCACACGGAAGTTTCTAGTATGAATAATCTCATGATCCCTTTGGGCCTGGGTGGCGGTCCAAATTAAAACAGGCAAGTCCTGGAATCCCCAGGTGCCTCAATCCACCCAGATGTGTGTTAGGTTACCACCTTAGATAAACACTTAATTATCAATCTCACATCTGTCATGGATATCACTCACCCAATCCACGTCTACTAGCATAGCATGGCATAATAAGCAAACGTAGAAGTAACTCCCAAAGGTTTGATAATAAACAGGTAATAGGTACTACCTCATCTACTTCCCATCCCACAATTTAATTAGATCCTAATCATGCAATGTGTGAGGATTGATCTAATGCAATAAAACTGGGTTGTAGAAAAGGTATGATCAAAGTGTTACTTGCCTTGCAGATGATCCGCGTAACCTAGAGATTCGAAGTAACAGGCGGCGCACTCCGGGTATTCTATCGCAGACAAACAACAAGCATACAATAAGTACTCATCTAATGCACAGGTAAAACTCAAATAGAAGATCTAACCAGAAAGTTCAACTTAAGAACCCTGGTTTGCAAAAAGAATCAAATCGAACAAAGCAAAAGAAATCAAACGGCAAAAGCAAACAACTTCGTTCTAGTAATCTGGATCTAGGGCAAATTTTACAGTAGCAAAAACATGTTTAAGTTGATTATTCGGAAAGAGGGTTTCGAGGCGAAACTCCAGGCGCTTGAATCGCCTGATTCCGATAAACGAGCAAAAAGTTATACTAAAACGAAAATCGGATCAGAAAATAACCGCGAAAAATCCGACGAAAAAGAAAAACGACGAGCAGAATTTTTTTTAAACAGCACGGAAAATGAGGCGGCGGCGAACCTCGGGCGGCGCGCTGCTCCAGCGGCGGCGGCGGTGGCGGGCGACGGGCGGCGGCGGCGGCTGGGGCGGGGCTAGGGTTAGGCGGCGGCAGCTGGGTTCTCTCTCGGCTCGGGCCTCGGGCGGCTTATAAAGGCCCCGGCCAGGGAGTCCTGGCCGAGTACGTCCCGTAGTCGGTTCCGGGTTTTTTTTTAAATAATTCCGCTCGGAAGAAAAATAAAAATAAATACTAAACGGACTCCAAAAATCATGAAATAAATTTTGCCTGGTTTCTAAAATCAAGCCCGATAAAGTGAACATTTATCTGGGCCAAAACTACAACTTTGAAAAACGCGCATTTTTCCTAAATTCAAATAAAAATACCGAAAAACTCCGAAATAAAACTTATTTGATTTTTTTATTAAATCCTCAATATTTCTATATTTTTGGAAAGTCATCTTATTCCCTCTCTCATATCTTTGTAATAGAAATAATTGATGATAAAATAAATAAAATCAAATGATCCTGTTTACATAATTTGAGAAAACTCAAATCTGTAAATAACGAAATCCCCAACTCTCTCCGTGGGTCCTTGAGTTGCTTAGGATTTTCTAGGATCAAAACCAAAAGCAAAATAAAATATGATATGCATGATGATCTAATGTATAACATTCCAAATTGAAAATTTGGGATGTTACACTCATGTTCTACTACGGGCTGGATTTTCATGATATGGCCCCCAACTTCATCCTCAACATCTCGGCATTTATTGTCGTGTGCGAGGCCTTCCTCCGCATCAAGCCCCATTTTGGCCTGTGGCTGAAGACTTTTAATGTCGAACCGAAGGTGGTGGTCGGCCAGCAGGCAGAGTGCGGAGGGACCTGTTGGGGAACGTAGCATAAATTCAAAATTTTCCTACGTGTCACCAAGATCTATCTATGGAGTCATCTAGCAACGAGGGAGGAGTGGATCTACATACCCTTGTAGATCACGCGCGGAAGCGTTCAAGAGAACGGGGTTGATGGAGTCGTACTCGTCGTGATCCAAGTCACCGATGATCCTAGCGCCGAACGGACGGCACCTCCGCGTTCAACACACGTACGGAGCAGCGACGTCTCCTCCTTCTTTATCCAGCAAGGGGGGAGGAGAGATTGATGGAGATCCAGCAGCACGAGTACGTGGTGGTGGAAGTAGCGGGATTCCAACAGGGCTTCGCCAAGCGCTGCGGGAGGAGGGAGATGTGTCATGGGAGGGAGAGGGAGGCGCCAGAGCTTAGGTGCGGCTGCCCTCCCTTCCCCCCACTATATATAGGGCCAAGGGAGAGGGGGGGGTGCAGCCTTGGCCCTTCCTCCAAGGAAGGGTGCGGCCAGGGAGGAGTCCATCCTCCCCAAGGCACCTAGGAGGTGCCTTCCCCCTTTAGGACTCTTTCTTTCCCTTATCTCTTGGCGGATGGGCCTCTTGGGGCTGGTGCCCCTGGCCCATATAGGCCAAGGGCACACCCCTGCAGCCCATGTGCCCCCCCGGGGCAGGTGGACCCCCTTGGTGGACCCCCGGACCCCTTTCGGCACTCCCGGTACAATACCGATAATGCGCGAAACTTTTCCGGCGACCAAAACAAGACTTCCCATATATAAATCTTTACCTCCGGACCATTCCGGAACTCATCGCGATGTCCGGGATCTCATCCGAGACTCCGAACAACTTTCGGGTTACCGCATACTAATATCTCTATAACCCTAGCGTCACCGAACCTTAAGTGTGTAGACCCTACGCGTTCGGGAGACATGCAAACATGACCGAGATGACTCTCCGGTCAATAACCAACAACGGGATCTGGATACCCATGTTGGCTCCCACATGTTCCACGATGATCTCATCGGATGAACCACGATGTTAAGGACTTAATCAATCCCGTATACAATTCCCTTTGTCTAGCGGTACGATACTTGCCCGAGATTCGATCGTCGGTATCCCGATACCTTGTTCAATCTCGTTACCGGCAAGTCTCTTTACTCGTTTCGTAACACATCATCCCGTGATCAACTCCTTGATCACATTGTGCACATTATGATGATGTCCTACCGAGTGGGCCCAGAGATACCTCTCCGTTTACATGGAGTGACAAATCCCAGTCTCGATTTGTGCCAACCCAACAGACACTTTCGGAGATACCTGTAGTGTACCTTTATAGCCACCCAGTTACGTTGTGACGTTTGGCACACCCAAAGCACTCCTACGGTATCAGGGAGTTGCACAATCTCATGGTCTAAGGAAATGATACTTGACATTAGAAAAGCTTTAGCATACGAACTACATGATCTTGTGCTACGCTTAGGATTGGGTCTTTGTCCATCACATCATTCTCCTAATGATGTGATCCTGTTATCAGTGACATCCAATGTCCATGGTCAGGAAATCGTAACCATCTATTGATCAACGAGCTAGTCAACTAGAGGCTTACTAGGGACATGGTGTTGTCTATGTATCCACACATGTATCTAAGTTTCCTATCAATACAATTCTAGCATGGATAATAAACGATTATCATGAACGAGGAAATATAATAATAACTAATTTATTATTGCCTCTAGGGCATATTTCCAGTAGGACCATGGTGGGCAAGATGCCAAACGTCACCTGGCTCGAAGGCTCCTATGTGGAGGACATAAAGGGGTGGCAATCGGGGTGGTTCTACATAACCGAGCTGCGCGACACCAACTGGGTGGCGGCCCCCAAATTTTGATCCGGAATCCCCACGCAGCTCACCTCCTGGAAAGAGAAGGGCCTGTCCTGGGGTTCTTCGGCAGAGCTAACCGGACTCCAGACCTGTATCCAGAACATGATGAACAAGAAAATTAAACTTGTCAACGTGGTCCAGGTTATGCTCGTCCGCCAGATCCTTCTGTGCCAACGACGGGCATTCAATTTGTGGGAGTTCGACTCGGCCAAGCACCAGACACTGCGAGAGCTCTACGACACGACGCACAAGGACATGTCGAGGGTGCTGTTCAAGAGCGCCGAGATCCCTCCCCCTCTCACCGAAGACCGCGGACTCAACGAAAAGTGCAATGCCGGGTTTAGTTATGTGTAGGATCTAAGCTCCCATGTTACTAATAGGACTAGATAAAGACGGCGGAGCAGCTCCATTGCCGAGCCCCGCTGCCCAAAGATCCGGTAGACGCTCTTCTAACGAAGATGCTGACTCTGGCACCTTACGAGGTGCCGGCACAGAAGACCAAGAAGAAGACCGCGGGGACCCGAAAGGGTCTCTGGCGTACGGTCATATCGGAGTCGTCGGGTGATGACTCTGACGCACACTCCTCCCATGGAAACGAGGAAGAGGAGAAAAGTTCTCCCCCACCCCCCAGCCGGGGAAGACAAAAAAAGGAAGGTCGACCCATCTAGGGAGGCCGAAGGGTCCAAGAAGGGAAGGACCCTCCTTCCGCACCGTGCCACGATGGTCGTCGACAGCGGCGACGAGTGGCTGCCCAGGGACAAGCCCCTGGCGAAGTTGTAAGTGTCCGGACACCATAGTACTTCATGATATGTTTTATTGTACTGCGTTTCCTCATGCCGAACATGATTATGCAGTCCGTCCCGAGCTCATCTCGACATACCTTCGTCGAGTGGCTCATTGGGCTCGTCGGATATGAACAGTGGTTCTCTTCCGACCGCTTCCACCCCTCACCCTACGGACAATGCCGAGGTGTTCTCCAAACAGGCACCGAGCCAAGGGGAGGTGGTCCTGGGGGCGCCTTGCAGTGACTTCCCGGACCCTGGGTACCAAGGGAGCGAGGCTCCTACGGGCTTCGAGTTCGAGCCCCAGCCGGACACTGCGCCGGAACCCTCGACGGTTCTGGACTCCGGCAGGCGGTCCCCCGTCAAAGGGGGGCCAATCATCCGTGTCGGTGTCCTCTATCCAACCAGAGGCACCGGACAACCTGCTGGAAGCGCTTCGCATCGCTTCCATTGAAGAAGAGCACCGCACTATCATGAGTGGGGTGGTCCAGAAGGTTCAGTCCGCCAAAAACGGACTGACCGAAGCTTGCGCCGGCCTAATAACAAGCTTTGAGGTAAGCAAAGAAAATATTACCGCATAGATAATAGCCCCTGATGCTCTGTTCGGCGTTCGCGAAGAAAAGCCGAATAGAGGATCAAATGATAACCCAGGAGTCTAATTAGAGTATGTCTATGTGTATGTGCAGGCTTCCCTGCTGGCCGCTGTCGTATGTACAGCAGAGGTCTCTGCGCTGAAGCAGGACTTGAAGCGCTCCGAGGACGAGCTCAGCCTGACCAAGAGGCAGCTCGAAGAGAGCAAAGGTAAGAAATACCCCTGTCTATATAGTTAAAGAGAAGTTCGGGTATAAAGTAATAGGATCATCATGGATTTGTCAGGGGACACGACCGAGGTGGCTACCCTGAGGAAGGCGTTGTCTGAGGCCGAAGACAAAGCGGCCAAAGAATGCATTGAACGGGAGAAACAAGAAGCTCGAGTGGGCGAGGTGCAGCAAGAGCTCGAGGATCTCACCAAAAAGCACGAGACCTTGGAGCTGGACTCTAAAATGCGAGAGTCCAAGCTCGCGCAGGCGCTTGAAAGTGTTCGGAGCGCCAAGGCCGAAGCCCACAAGGCCCTCCAGGAGATTGACGCGGTGAAGAAGATAGCAGCGGGTAAGGCATTCATTATGCAAAGCAAGCACGTGAAGGAGACTTTCCTTTTTCTTACCCGAGTTCGGAGCTCTCCAGGAGCGTTTGCAGATCTTCCCCGCAGTGTACTGGATGCCGCGGAGTTTTACCAGGCTGAGGAGGGGAGCTCAACGAAGAAGTTGTTCCGATCTCAGTATACTGGGACCGAACACCCCGTGCCCTTGAGCGGCCAGTTGAAGCAGTTGGTCAAACTTCACAAGGCAGCCGAACAGGCCATGAGGGGCCTTATGGTCCGGATGTGGCCTGGCGAGCCCCTGTCCGGCAGCTACTTCGGTCTGGTGAGACGGCTGGTGGAAGCCTGCCCACGGCTTGAGGTCATCAAGCGGTCCGTCTGCATCGAAGGTGCACGCGGAGCTTTTGCCCGTGCGAAGGTGCACTGGGCGAAGCTGGACGCCATGAAGCTTGTGAAGGAGGGGTCGCCGGAGGGCAAGGAGCATCACCGCCCCAAGAATTATTATGAGGGTCTCGTGGAGGGTTCCCACCTAGTGGCAGATGAGTGTGCCAAGGATGTAATTTTTGAATGAACATGCTCATGTGATCCTGTAATATGAAACGAGTTCATTTGCGCCATGCGATGCTTTCTTAATTTAAAATATTACCTTCTGTGTGGCCGTTTATAAAATTTGAGAGTTGGTCAGTCGTCGGCTTCTGCCCCCATGTAGCTAGTATCGGGGTGTTCGGGATAAACCTGAACAACCTTTACCCCAATTTTGGGTCCTCCAAGGGAGGTGTTCAGCACAACGAACCAGGCAATCGGACTATAATGCTTTATCACTCTCACTTAGCCATAGAAGTCTATGATTTTAAATTTTGGCGAAGCCCCTGGTATTCGGAGGGCCGAATTTGGGGCGCTATACATGCCTAAGCCGAACAAGGCCGGCTCCTCGCCCAAAGCGGAAAAAGTCTTTAAGGACTTGAGACCTCTCAAACAGCGACCAGTCTCTCGCCTTATAATGACAGTCAGTTTTTGGCTTTCTCTACTGAGGTGTTCGTCCGGAAGAACCGGGATACAATCGCAGTAGTTCTCCCACTGCTACCTTAGACGATATAGCGGAACGTAAGGTACCAAAGCATGGGAGCTGGGCAACCCAACATTTAGTCCAATACATGATTCGGAGCTGATGCATATAATGCTATATGTTCGGGGTGCCGCACTGTCGAAAGTGTTCGGACTTCTTGCCCCGTATTATGGGGTAAACGAGAGCCCCTAGCGTACTGACCGCACCCGAGCGTGCAGGTGCGAAATGTCATAAATGGACATATAAAAGAGAAAACGTTAAATAATGCAATGACAGATTAATAATATGCATTGTTATTTGAATAATATGTCGAAGCGTACTGTTACAAGTAGTGCAATTATCATAGAGTAGGACAATTCGAAATGTCCTATCCCAAGGCAAGCTACGCATAAATAGTGAAAAGTGGGTATATCAAGTATTACTAGAGACCACCTGGCGTTTCCCGTGTTCATCTTAGCTTCTTGCCGCCTTGGTTGTTGCTTCCGGAGTGTGTCTGGCAATTGGACTGCCAGAAAGGGCTTCCGAAGATTTAGGCCCTGAAAGAGAAAAGGAATGTAAAAGGTATACAGCCCCTGGCGTGGTTAAGCCACTATGCGGGGCGTGTCCTGATTGTGCCCCCGCTTATGTCCATGGTATTTTCAATGCGTAGTTATGTACGCGGGGCACGAATTTCGTCGCTGCACTGGGACTTTGACGGGGGCCGGATTGCTAGGCGAGCGTTGATTGCACCAGGAGGTCCTGTTGCAGATTTTTCCGGACATGCTTGAAGGTGTCCGGGGGTTGTAACGCCGAATGAGTGGTCTGCCTGAACAGGCTGCTTTGTGCCTCTGCTGCAGCGGCCGCAGTGTGCTCTTTTGTACGAAGCGAGCGTTCTGTGTTTCCATCTACTGTTATGACCCCGCGGGGTCCTAGCATCTTGAGCTTGAGGCATGCGTAATGCGGCACTGCGTTGAATTTTGGAAATGTTGTCCGTCCGAGCAGTGCATGATAGCCACTGTGAAATGGGACGATGTCAAAGATTAACTGTTCTCTTTGGAAGTTATCCGGTGATCCTAAGACCACTTCCAGTGTGATTGAGCCTGTGCAATGGTCCTCTACACCTGGGATGATGCCTTTAAAGGTGGTTTTGTTGGGTTTGATCCTCGAGGGATCGATACCCATTTTTCGCACTTATCCTGATAAAGCAGGTTCAGGCTGCTGCCGTCATCCATAAGGACTCGAGTGAGGTTAAATCCGTCAATGATGGGGTCTAGGACCAGTGCGGCTAATCCGCCATGACAGATGCTAGTGGGGTGGTCCCTGCGATCGAAGGTGATTGGACAAGCGGACCATGTGTTGAACTTCGGGGCGACGGCCTCCATCACGTAGACGTCCCTTAGTGCATGCTTCCGCTCCCTCTTGGGAATGTGGGTTGCGTATATCATGTTCACTATCTTGACTTGTGGGGGAAACCCCTTCTGTCCTCCTGGGTTCGGTGGCCGGGGCTCCTCCTCGTCATCGCTATGCAGCCCCTTGTCCTTGTTCTCGGCATTTAACTTGCCGGCCTGCTTGAACACCCAACATTCTATGTTGGTGTGATTGGCTGGCTTTTCAGGGGTGCCGTGGATTTGACACGAGCGATCCAGTATGCGATCCAGACTGGATGGAGCCGGAGTATTTCTTTTAAATGGCTTTTTCCGCTGGCCCGATCTAGAGCCTGTGAATCCGGCATTGACTGTTGTATCTTCGGTGTTATCGCCGTTATTGCGACGCTTTGGTCTGTTACGACGTTGCCTACCATTAACATCTTTGGTATCCGAGGTATCCGGATTCCTTGATGTGTTGTTGCTATGAGCCAGCCAGCTGTCCTCGCCCGCGCAAAAGCGGGTGATGAGTGTTGTGAGGGCTGCCATAGATTTCGGCTTCTCCTGGCCGAGGTGGTAGCCGAGCCACTCGTCGCGGATGTTATGCTTGAATGCCGCTAGGGCCTCTGCATCCGGACAGTCTACAATTTGGTTTTTCTTGGTCAGGAACCTAGTCCAGAATTGTCTGGCCGATTCCCCTGGCTGCTGGGTTATGCGGCTCAAGTCATCAGCATCCGATGGCCGCACATAAGTGCCCTGGAAGTTGTCAAGAAATGCGTCTTCCAGATCTTCCCAACTGCCGATGGAATCTGCAGGCAAGCTATTCAGCCAATGTCGAGCTGGTCCTTTGAGTTTTAGTGGGAGGTACTTGATGGCATGTAGATCATCACCGTGGGCCATGTGGATGTGAAGGAGGAAATCCTCAATCCATACAGCGGGATCTGTTGTGCCATCGTATGATTCGATATTTACGGGTTTGAAACGCTCCGGGAATTCATGATTCATAACTTCATCAGTGAAGCATAGGGGGTGTGCGGCACCTCTGTGCCGGGCTATATCTCGACGTAGTTCGTATGAGTCTTGTTTGCTGTATTCGGCCCGGCCAGATTTACTCTTGGTGTATCTGATGCAACGATAATCGTCCAGTGTGGGTGCACGTGCCTGTGTCCCATATATTGACCTTGGATTTTTGCCTTACTATCCAAGATGTCTCGCAGGTCCTCTGTGTTACCCCGGGCCATAGTATTTTTGACTGAGTGGCGACGGGGTGCGGGCTGAACTTTAGGCTGAAACGCCTTACTGACTCGGCCGCGTAGTGGCTGGTCAGCCGCATTGTACACTGGTGAATGAGGTTGCAATGCTTCCTCCTCGAGGTGAGGTAGAAACCCGCGTTTTGGGTAACTCTTGGACGGGCGCTCGAGTTCATGCTCCTCGGCCGCAAGGACTTCGGTCCACCTGTCTGCTAGCAAGTCTTGATTAGCTTGAAGCTGTCGCTGCTTTTTCTTCAGGCTATTTGCCGTGGCCATAAGCCGGTGCTTGAAGCGCTCTTGCTCGACGGGGTCCTCAGGCACGATAAGCTCGTCGTCGCCGAGGCTCGCCTCGTCTTTGGAAAGAGGCATGTAATTGTCCTCCTCCGGTTCTCCATCTGCTGCCTGCTCTAGAGGGTAGCTTGTTCGTCCTCCGGCTCTACATCATGCTGGAGGGGATTGTTGTTGTCTTCGGCACTATCCGGAGTTTTATTATCTCTTATGCCGGTATCACTGCTCCTGCTGTGGCGGGACTTAGAGCGCGCCGCTGACATCGGCGCTTGGGTTGATTCTTGGAGGGGTCATCCTCTGCTTTCTCGTTGCCATTGGCTTCTTTGGGGGTGTGCACCATATATATATCATATGAAGAGGTGGCGGTCCAGTGCCCCGAGGGCTGTGGATCTTGTTCGTCTCTGGCTTCGTCATCCATACCGTCGAAGTCGAAGTCTTCGGAGCCGAAGTTGAGCATGTCGGTTAAGTCGTCGACAGTGGCTACCAAGTGGGTGGTGGGTGGGCAGCGAATTTCTTCGTCGTCCATATCTCATTCTAGCCAGACATAGTTCAGCCAAGGTTCCCCTGACAGGGAGAGAGACTTTAATGAATTTAGCAGATCCCCTAAGGGTGAGTGCTGAAAGATGTCCGTGGAGGTGAACTCCATGATCGGCGCCCAGTCGGATTCGACGGGCACGGATATGAGCGGCTCGGAGTCCGTGGCCGGAGATGAATCTAGTGGTTTGGCGACATGGCTCTCGTAAGGGGTGAAGTCAGTATCCGGCTCCATCGCCACTGAGAGTGCGGCTTCCATGGCGGGGTCCATCCCTCCGCTCCCGGACAGCGCGACTTGCTCCAGATTAAAGGCCGGAGTAGCTGCGGACGCGATCTCCCGAACACTGTCCAACGGCAGAGTTACGTCATGCTCGTCGCGACTGCGCGACGCGTCTGGCATGGGCTCAAATACGACAAAGATCAAGTCTCCGCGGATATCGGCCGTGTAGTTCAAGTTTCCAAATCTAACCTGATGGCCAGGGGCGTAGCTCTCAATCTGCTCCAGATGGCCAAGTGAATTGGCCTGAAGTGTAAAGCTGCCGAATACGAAGATCTATCTGGGGAGGAAAACCTCACCTTGGACCGCATCGCTAGCGATGATCGAAGGAGCCACTCAAGCCTTACGGTGATGACACAGTGGAACTCTCAATGAAAGCACCAATGTCGGTGTCAAAACCGGCGGATCTCGGGTAGGGGGTCCCGAACTGTGTGTCTAAGGCGGATGGTAACAGGAGGCAGGGGACACGATGTTTACCCAGGTTCGGGCCCTCTTGATGGAGGTAATACCCTACGTCCTGCTTGATTGATATTGATGATATGAGTAGTACAAGAGTTGATCTACCATGAGATCAGGGAGGCTAAACCCTAGAAGCTAGCCTATGGTATGATTGTATGTTGTTCTACGGACTAAAACCCTCCGGCTTATATAGACACCAGAGGGGGCTAGGGTTACACAAGGTCGGTTACATAGGAGGAGATATACAGATCTGTATTTCCTAGCTTGCCTTCCACGCCAAGTAGAGTCCCATCCGCACACGGGACGAAGTCTTCAATCTTGTATCTTCATAGTTCAATAGTCCGGCCACATGATATAGTCCGGCTGTCTGGAGACCCCCTAATCCAGGACTCCCTCATAGGCCCCACATGGTTTGCCTCTTTTTTAACATAACGCGTCAAATCGCAATTTGTTTCTTCACCCGTGGTAGACGATCCTCCCTCCATCCAGTGGACAACCAGAACACGTGTCAAATTACCACGTGGGCTGCCTTTTCGTACAGAAATGAGCTCCACCGTGTACCCGCGCAGGTGTGGTTGAGAAAGAGACGGGAGTACGTGCGTCGTGCGTGCACCTCTTCTCTTCATGCACGTCCCCCACCTACGTGGGTGTGTGCGATATACAAAGCTAGACAAATGGCTTGTGCGTTCGTGAGTGTTTTTTGTTTTGGGGGGAGGTTGATTTCATGAATGTATTTGTGGGAATATGTGTCGATGACATCTCAAACAAAAATTTGCATGCAATGTGTGTGAAATGGAGGCCTATCCATATCATATATAGAGGGTCGGGTGATCCACGAGAAGAGAGGGAGGGGTCATAGATATCGATAGAGTCGAAGAGAGGATAAAATGGGTGGGTGCGAGATCGATGAAGAGAGCCATCGAAATTGTGTGTGTGTGTGTGTGCAAGTCAAAGATATAGGGCGACTGACCTAGCTACCGGAACATCAGAGGGCACATGTCAAGTTTGTGTGTGGCAGGGAGACATGACTAGAGCGCTCGATGTATCGGTGTGTGTGTGGGGGAGGGGGTGGGGGAAGGAGTAGGCAGATGCCTAACTATAGAGGTAGAATGACTCGTATATGTGTTGAGAAGGAGAGACCCAGCTATGTCTTGAGGGAGATCGGTCGACATCCATACATAACTGAAGTACGGGAAATAGGATGGGACAGAGATAGAGAGGATAGAGAGAGGGAGGGAGAGGGGTAGAGTGCTGGATGGGTGATGGAGTTGCTTCTCGAAGATGGTGGGATAGGCCTACTACACAAACTGAGGGTGGAACTGCAATCTTATCAATAAGAGTGGGGATGTGTTTCTGTGTGTGCCTGTGCATGATAGATCTGTCAGGACACATCCATGGATGATGAAGGGGAACCATGTGTTTGGTAAGAAAACCTAACTAGATCGGTAGATCAATTGTTGTTTGTCGGAGGAAGGGAGAGACATAACTAATGAGGAAGATCGATAGACGCGGGGGAAAAATGAGTTATAAGGACCTAGCTAGCTATATGTATAGCGGGAGATCAATTGGTGTACGTCCATTTGTTAGAGGCAAATAAGGCCTGACGAGACGGATAGACAAAGAGAATGGAGCTAGGAGGTGGTGCGAGAGGCCCAGCTACTAGCTAGATAGGGGGAGGAGTGTGCGGTTGTGAGATCGATGAATAGAGGGGCGAGAGTTTACGCGTGTGTGGGAACGTATGAGAGACACGAGGTAAGGACACATAAAGGAGGAGATTGAAGGTGCGTGTGTATGTTGTAGGCAGACATCGCTGGAGAGGTTTATCGATCGGTGTGTGTCGGAAAGGAGTTGTGGAGACTGTGGGAGAACGACCTAAAGGAAAAATGAATGTGCGTGATGGATAGAATGCTGAGGGAGGGGGAGGGCGAGGAGGTAGTGTGCATGCACGAGAGAAAGTTAGTGGTAGCTACAAAGGTTAGAGGATTGTGTGGGTGTAAGAGACTAACAAAGATCATAATTTGATATGAAAGTGGAATCATATATTTGAATAGGAGATCATAATGTTTTAAACATATGCATGCATGAATATAGCGGTGATACGCGTGTTTTGGCTTTGCACATGTTATACCAAAATGTGATGATGCATGGCGTTTGCAACTCACAGCTAAATGTCGAACAATCTAAACCATACTATACATAGAATAATCTCACATTTTATTTGAATTTGTGATAATGTGTGGCATTTGCAGCTTACAACTAAATATCGAACAATCTAAACAATACTATATATTGAACATTCTCACATTTTATTTGAATTTGTGCTAATGTGTGGTGTTTGCAACTCACATCTAAATACTTGTAGGCGTAGGGGGCGGGGCACCATACATAATGTGATAAACACATTATACATATGAGACATGGTTTAGTTTGTGAAGATCTAGCTAGAGCTTGAAATGTACTATGATTTGAAATCAACATAAAGTGGATTCAAAAAATCGAGTTCGAGTTCATATAGTATACATAGTTCATATGTAACTCGAGACTAATCATGTGGTGTGCTGTGAAGATAATACACAAACGATGGTTTAACTTGACAATAATGACAATTGTAGATCTTATTAAAACGGAGAAACGAATTCAAATGCTTTGACTTCACAACAATCATTATTGTTGATCTTATTCAAATAGAGAAACGAATTCAAATTTAGTTCATATTGAAGCGGTAGTATATACGTTTGGAATGCACTAAAACGTTCATTTGAGTACTAGGTTGCATGCATTATACACATAGCGAAATATTATAATTGAACATAACATGAATTCAAAGTTTCGAATGACATTGTAGTGCGAATTGATTTGGTACAATACACGTTAGGCTTGTCCGGAAATTTCAAACCGCGCCTTGTTAGCCTGAAATATTTAAGATATATCTTTGTCTCGTTGTGCTCCGACAACTCCCTCCATCTCAACCCACGCCTTGCTATTCCAAAATTACAACGCGCGCGAAAACTCCCACCTCCTATGAAATCCCGACACGCGAAATGCCTGTGATACCCCTGAACCGAAAGAACCACCTCAAATCGGTGGGGGTACTTTCGTAACTTACCCCACATTTCAGACAAGCGCATCCCTAAGCCATGGTTCCCCCACTCCCATCCCATCTGCCCACCCATTCGTACACCGAGGCCGGCAAAACCCGCGAAGCCCCACATCCTCCTCCGTCCGCCACCCAGCCGGAGCCTCTTCCCCGACGACGTCGTCCACAGCAACACCTCGACGTCCCTCATCCACCGTACCGGATGAGGAACCATCATCGATCTGGTCGTCCTGCCGGTTCAGCCACCCCGTCCTCCACCTCCAAGGAGCTGCCCCGATGTTGCCCTCGTCTCTCACGCCACCTCCATTCCCACACCGCCGTCTTCACCTGCACCATCGAAAGAGCATCATCATCATCATCGTTTCCTCGGATGATGCTGCGGCCTAATCGGCGCCACCAATGAGGTTGTACACTAATCGCCGCATTTTCTTCTTGATTCGATCTCACGATGCTGCCGGCACTCAGTCCCGAGCCGACACGGCGCGGCTCCATCCACGTCGGCATCGCCGGCCACTTCCTCCACGGTGTCGCTCCCTCGACGGTGACGTCCACATCAGTAGGAGCTGCTGCTACTTTAGCTCTCGTTGTTGCTCTTCTCTTGCTCTTGGTCCCCTGCCTGGTCTACTCTTGCTCTAGCTCTTGCTCTTTCTCGTGCTGCTGCTCTTGATCTTGCTGTTGCTTGCGATGCTGCTCCAATTTAGCCACACTTCAGTCGACTGAATCGACTTTTGGGTCAGTCGATTTTTAGGGGGTGGGGCTCGCTGGAGTTAAGGAAGAACCAGCCGCAGCGGGGATGGGGGCTCACCGAAGAGGTACCCCACTATCTATCTTAGGGTTCAGGGTGGGGGCGGTGGTTGCCGGCGGTGGTGGGGCGGTGGCGTGGGGATCGCTGTAGAAAAAGCTCGGCACGGGGGGCGGAGGGGGCTATAGGGATGGCCGGGGCGGCGGTGGATCGACGGTGGGGAGTGTTTTCGGGGCGGGCGGGGCGGCGCACCGCCGGCCGCTGGCGCCGGGGGCGGCTGTTTGGCCGGTGGTGGCTGGCGGCTCAGGGGGGTGGAGCTTGAAGATGAACTACAAGCCCTTGATTTCGTATCCAACGACTGCAAATCGACTGACCAGAGATGAAAAAGTTAGTCGACCGACTTGTAGCCTCACCTCTAGTGCGTTCAGTTTCGACAGTAAAATTCAGTTTCGACAGCAAAATTCAGTTTCGAAAGTTAAGTTCAGTTTCGACAGTTAAATTCAGTTTCGACAGTTAAGTTCGGAGATGAGCGGCTGATGTATACATCTAGCAGTTTGTGGTTATGTATTTTACGTCATCTATTGGAGATGCTATTAGAATTCCACTCAGGTTAACATTGTCTCTCTTGTCCTTCTTCAGCCTCGGCGTCGTACAACTCACGGGAGTTGCTCCAACGACGAAACCCTCCATCACAGCGGAGCAGTGCCTCTGGCTCCATCTCCAGACGCCTAAGATCTTCTTCCCCTCCTCCAACAGCCAAGTCAACCGGAGCATCCTCACCGACCAACCCAATCACGCTGAGATCGACATGGCTTCGCCAAAGAGGTTGTACGCTTCTTGTGGTTTGACTTAATCTCACCATGCTTCTTTGCATCCTGGTATCTTCCAATTCTTGTGAACCAAACACCCAGATTGGCAGAAATCATGTGTTTTTAAATTCTCTATTTTTGCACATGCATTCCTATCCTATTCCTGTCTATTTCCTATCCCTGCATTGTTAGAATCCTCAAATTTAAACAAGCCCTTACAAAATTACTTCTGTTACAGATATGTGTCAAAGAAAACCTTGCGTGGTTTGTCCTGCTCCTGCGGTGTTGTGTTCCACCCCAGCTCAGCTGCTCCAACGACGGAAGGGTTCACCACTACAGGGATCCGCTCTCCATACTGTCTTTCGCCTCCTCAGATCTTCTTCCCCGCCGCCGGAGCCACGACAACTGCATTACCATCATCAACTGAGCAGATGACCTTGAGGACTACATGGGTCTGTAAGAGAGGTCGCACTCTTCCATGTCTGCTTACGTTATGCATCCCTTAATATGATGACATGCTACTTTATCGCCGTGTTCACCTATTAGACTCCGACTCAGGTCCAAACTTATGCTGAAACTTGAGTTTTTAAATGGTTGTGGGGAACATATTGGGGCAGCCATCAGTACTATCTGTCTACTATCTGGTTAATCTCGGGTGTCTACTATGAGTTTGATGTTCGGTGAAAACAAACATTAAAGGATTCATTATCTGTATTTTTTAACTAAAGCTATTATCTGCCTGCTATCATTGGTTTTGGGTCTATCCACAGTTTGCTACCTTCACTCTGGATTTGTGCATGCACTCCTTACATAATCTCACTATGTTTTATTCCTATGCATGTCAGTTATTGTACACAACGGAACTGAACATGTAGAGCAAAAGAGACGAGCCTTGCGTGGCGATAAAATTTCATGTAGACGTCGCTCCATGGTGGGTGCAAAGGCACCCCCCTCCACCCATTTCGGATCGTAATCAAGAGGAAGATGACTGTTCTGAGGGGGATTCATAAGCAGAAGACCACTCCTATTTACCCAATGAGGTCTTCGCTCTAACTTGGCATGCTGATGTTGGTAATATCATGCATATGGTGCCTTGCATTGCTTACTGTATACATCAAAGATGTTATTTGCTTAGTTTAGACATGCTTTGTGTCAATGCCATCTGTTTAGTTTCTTTATCGTATATGTGAATCATGCAATGCCATCTTCTTTAGCCAGGCATCATATATGTGAATATTGCAATCCCACCCTAGTTAGCCAGTCATCTTATATGTAAATTATATCATGACATCATTTTTTATTACATGTTAAAATGTGTCAGCAATTTTAGTACATTCAACTACTCTTCCTGTGCATCAGCCATTCGGCACGGTCATGGAAAAATCTGGAGTGGAAACAAGGTCTTCAGAGCAGACAATGCTATCTGACGAAGCGCAAGTCTTGCTGGTTATAGATAGCTCCTCGGAGGAGGATTCAGAGACAGATGACCAGTCATATCACCCCCTCCAGAGGTGCATGCTCTAACTTGGCAGGGTTATGTTGCTCATATTGTGCATATGGTATCTTGCATTGCTATGTCATTTGCTTGGTTTAGACATGATTTTTGTGAATGCCACCTGTTTAGTGTCTAATTACCATATATGTGAATTATGCAATGCCATATTTTTGCAAGACATTATATATGTGAATTATGCAATGCTATCTTGTTGCAAGGCATTATATATGTGAATTATGCAATGACATGCTGTTTAGCCAAGCGTCATATATGTGAATTATATCATGACGTCCTTTTTTTGTATTTCTCATTGCTTTTGTCGATAATGCTTGTATATTCAACTGCTCTTCCTGTGCATCATCCACTTGAATTGGTGATGGAGAAATCTGGAGTGAAAACAAGGTCTTCGGAGCAGACAATGCTACCTGGTGAAGCAGATATGTTGCTGGTTACAGATAGCTCTTCAGAGGAGGATTCAGAGGCAGATGGCCAGTCCTATTATCCCCCTAAGGTGTATGCTCAAACTTGGCAGCGTTATATTACTCATATCATGCATATGTTGTATTGCAATGCCTAGTTTTTACATCATATACACAATATTGAATGCCATCTCCTTTGTTGACACATCATATATGCGACTGCCCTCTGCTCACTTCCTTGGTATATAAATCATATATTTGAATTATATCATGCCATGATGTTTACATAGACAGCATGTATCTGAATTATGGCATGCCAACCCATTTTCTAAAGACATAATATAGTTATGTCATCTCATCCTGTTCACATGGTCATCATATTTTGAATTATGTCATTCTATCCGTGAATTATATCATGCCATCATGTTTCCATCGACGGCATGTTTGTGATTTATGGCATGCCAACAACATTAATAGACACATCATATAGTTATATCATGTCATCCTATTTACATAGTCATTATATTTTGAAGTATGTCATTCTATCCTGTTTAGTTAGCCATCATACATGCGAAATTGTGTCATGCTATCCTGTTTAATTAGCCATCATATATTTGAAATTATGTCCTGCTATTTTGTTTGGTTAGACAACATAAATGTGAATTATTTCATGCCCTATTTTCTTCCCTACTATCCATTGTACCTGTCTACCTTACAATGTGTGTACATTCAATTACTTTTCTTGTTTATCAGCCATTTCAATTGGAGGGGGTGATGGCAGTATCTGTGGGCGCAAAAACACGGTCTTCAGAAAAGATCGTGCTACCTGTCGATGGAGAAAGAACCACAGTTGTACTTGCCCAAGAACTAGCCCCACCACACATAACCCAGACTCACGCAGATTATACCCCTACCTAGTTGGACAGAGAACCAGCTAAACCCCTCCAAACCCCAAGCCCAGCAGATAGTAACCCAGTTCCCGTTGACACAGCACTGTCTCCACCACAGAGCACCCAAACACGAGCAGTTAGTAAGGCAACTGCAGTGGCCAAAGCACGAGGACCACCACTCCGAACCCCAAGTCAATGCTTAAAGCAGAAGAAGAATTGTTCTCAGGTCAGGTTCCATAGCTATGGTTCATACTACTTTGCTCTTTCATCACTGTATTTACTCATACCAACTAATTTCAAATTTGAAGGATGCAATTGAAACTCCAATGGCGCAACAGGTATGTTTTAAACCTATTTCTTTAACGTGTTTGCTGTTGTAACTTGCTCTATGTTGATTTCCGTTTCAATTGAATATACAGTTATGTTCTCATGCCATGCACATTACAAGTGTTGTTATTGCTGTGTAGTTTCCCACACTTATATTCTGTCTGTGCTGCTTTGTCTTAAATAGATATGATTCGAACTGTATCTATCTTGATTTGGCAACATAAACTAGAATGATATAGACCATACAGTGACCATACTACATAGATATATGTTTGTTTCATGCTGTTATCCTGTCCACCTTACTACTGAACTGGTTTACCAAAATGAGTTTCATATACTGCATTGTAAACCTGTGATGTGTTTGTTTGTTTCTCCTTTAGAACACAGATAAAATATTGGAGAAGAGTACCCCGTTATGCAATGGTAAAGGAAGCAATTCAGATCAGGTTCAAGATAGTGAGACATCCCTGTTGTTCTCCAAGAAAGCTGATAAAAACTATATTGAAGACACTGAGACAACCCCAAAGTCCTGTCTTGATGTAGTGTTCGAGTTACTGGCTACTACTGCTGGCACCAGCTCTTCGAACTCGCTGCCTGAATCAGTTCGGCTTCTTGAGTCTCAACTTCAAGTTGAAAGACATCGATCAGATGTTATGCGACAGGAAGCCGAAGGACTGAGGAAGTCCCTGCAGAATTCAGATGCATACTTTCTGGTGCAACAGCAAGTGTTGGAGGATTTAAGCACCAAACAAGAGAAAGTTAATAAGCTTGCTAAGCATCTTGCCAGCATTATGGGTACATAGGATATTGTTTCTTGATCTCTTCTGAAGTGGTTTCAGTTCTGGACTTGTTTTGCTGCGGCGTTTATATGCTGCTTTGTTCCCTATATTTGCACTTGTGCTGAACTTTGATGTCCAGTGGATGTAATATGTGTAATAGCCATGATAGCCTAGCATAAGTTGCTTGCTTATTTATTTCCGTTGTCTTGTTTATTTGTTTTCTTGTAGTAGTGCAGTTCTTTTTCCGTGGTTTGCTAGTGGCCGCAATAACCTATTTTTTAAAACTAGACCACATTAACAAGGGGCTACATATTTACTGTAGTTAACATGGGCCTCCTACGGGCCATAGAAACAATGGGCCTTCTAAGGGCCGTAGAAACAATGGGCCTTCTATGGGGCGTAGACACAATGGGCCTTCTATGGGCCATATCATCAATGGGCCTTCTACGGGTCGTATAATCGGTTGGCCAAACATGGGCAAATAACAGACCACATTATGGCTGTAAATGGGCTAGAGTTGAAATCGTCCGTTCATGGGCCGACCATAATGGACCGTTGTTAATAGGTCGTATTTGATGACGCTATGAAAACGGCCCAACGTATTAACGGGCCACAAACGGGCCGACTGTATCCACGGGATGTATTTGGCCCACAAGCAGAAAATGACGGTAACGGGCCGAAAGTAAACGAATGCTGGAAATGAGCCCAAGAATAAATGGGCCCTGAGAAGGCCGAAAGATAACATGGCCTAGAAACGGCCCAACGAAATAATGGGCTGTTAATGAGTATAAAGTGATACACTGTTCATTACGGGCCAGATTTACCACGGACCGTTAATGGGCCGAGGGTTACTAAGGGCCTCATATGGGCCAAAAGACGTCATGGGCCATACATGGGCCAGAAGTTAAAATGGGCTGGAATTATATTGGACGGCCCAGATGATACTACTGGGCCTAATTCAGATAGGCGTAAGCGGGCCCTGGGCTAGCGGGCTGTAAATGGGCTATATGCGAACAAGCCGTTAATAGGCTTGTCGTGGGCCGGCCCACCACCTTTTGACCAAGTAAAACGGGCTGGCCTTTTCATAGGAATGGGCCTCTGTTGGGTCGTGCCACGTGTCGACGTATCATAGGCGCTTTGGGTCCAATGAGTGGATGACATGTGTCCTAACGGTGAGCCGACACGTGTTTCCTCTAGCCAATGATGATTTTACACGTGGAAAATCCCCATTGGTCGGGGCTGTTAATGGGTTATCGAATCCAAAACCGGACCCGATAGCTTACCGGCGTTCCGTTTCTATGGATGCCACGGGTCGGTCACCCTTGACGAAAGCACTTCTGTGAAGCGCGATTTATCGTCATGGAAGTGGACACTTCCGTGATGATAATTTTGGTAATGTCATGGAACACTTCTATGACAGCACAGGTATGACTATCTTGATTCTGTCATAAATTTGTCATGGATGTACATGCATGACAAAAAACGTGACCTACGGTGACAAACACGTATCATCACGGAAGTGTATTTTTTTGTAGTGATAACAAGAACACTTCTGAGACAGGCATGTGGTTGAATCCTAAAGACTCGACAAGCAAGACTTTGTCCATGTGTCGATCATTTGAGATCGCAACCCTACCTAGACCCAATACCTTGCTTTTGCCTTTCTCAGCATAGGTGATATGCTTCAGATGTGATGGAGATAAAGCAGTGTCCATCAATAAGCTCTTAGCACCGGTCATGTGATTTGTACATCCACTGTCGAGGACCCACTCAGTAGCTTTGGGTTGATCATTCTACAGATGAATTAATGCATCTTACGAACTCATATACTTCATTAGTGAAGAATATGACATGAAATTCATCAGATTGAATTTCATTAAGAAGTACAATAGATAAAGCAGAATAAGGACGTGCGAAATGAGTAATCATTTCTTCATGATTAGGTTGCGTCCTTTCAAGCATATTCAGGTCTCCAGCAAATTATTCAGACGTTCAACTTCGTTTGGAGACCTAAACCTGCATAAGAGATTAGTTCTTTTTCTTCACCACCCACATCTAGAGGGGTGGCAAAGAATTTATCAATCTGCGAGCTTCATAAGAAAAGGTGGCATAGAAGCCAGTCCACTTCGTTTCACTGAAGAGGGATTACAGTAAGCATATGAATAAGCAGAGAAATTATTCGAGGACTTATGAACATAATGATTTGAAGAATAATGCACATTTTCATAGCTCTTAGATTTTCCCTGTGAAACAGAAGTGTTAACATGATAATATTCATATGAGGATGTTGATCCATTTGAGGAATTTGATCCATGTGAGGAATTTGATCCATGTGAGGAATTTGGTCCATATGAGGACTTGGATCCATATGAAGACTTTGGTCCATATGAAGAATTTGATCTGGGGTTCCTATTCTTCACAGGTGGTGTCATGATGACATACACCTGAAGACTTTCAAGGTACCCTTTGGAAACCCATATTTTCTTCATAGGAGGACCGTTCCTGCAGTTAGTTCCAACATATCTAGAAAATACTTTACCATTCTGATTTTTGAACAATTTATAGTTGGAGTCAAATGACTCATCAGAAGAATTTGAAGATTCACATGTAAAGCCAGATAAAGTGGATGGATCTACGGGAGGTCCTTTCGCTGCAACCCATGAGGTTTTGGGATACTGATCATGTTTCTAGTAAGTCCCATCAGCATTGAGTTTCCTCTCAAAGGCAATACCCTCTTTCCTAGGGTTCCTGTTGAGGATCTGCTTTTTAAGCACATCACAAAGAGCATGATTGTCGGCATCCTGGGACTGGGGGTACCCATACTTGCCTGCCTGCGGCTCATGGCGTGCCTCCATCAACGGCCTGGTATGGCCCATCTTCAGGAACAACAACCCAAGACCCTCGCGAGGCGGACGACACCAAGACCTCCTCGAGGGACGGCCTCCCCAGGCTGGCTCCCGAGGAGCGGAGATTTATGTGCAAGGTGCACCTCCCGAGGTTCAGATGACGTGAGCCATGACGATCAAGGCCAGGTGGGTGCCAGCGGCGCAGTGTACCCATTTCCTCTTTTGCGCTAAGAAGGCAAGCGCAAGCGCGGAGTCCCGAGGAATCAACCAAAGGTTTCCATTTCGGTGCAACAAGATCAAGACCGCCAGGATGGCAGGATGGAGGTCAATGCCAAGCCCACCACGGTGTCATGACAGAGGCTTTTGCAGGCGAAGACTACTTTTGTCAGGATAGCATGTACTATATGTCCCCCTTCAAATTTGGCCATTGTGCGATCCCTTCCCGCCTCACATTTGGGAAGAGGACCAAGGCCACTATAAACAGGACTTAGCCACCACCATAGCGGGGGGCGGATCATTCATATCATCCTCTCACCCACCAACTCATCGAGCACAAGAACACCTCTCCTCCTGAGGCTGTTCTCCATTGTACTAGTTCGTCCTCAGCCCCTCGAGGCCAATCCACCACAAAGCAGGAGTAGGGTTTTACACCGCAAGGTGGCCCAAACCTAGGTAAACTGTTGTGTCTTTTGTTCAGCCAGTTCGTCGAGCTAGGCCGTGGGATTAGCGAGTAGGCATACTGGGGAGGACGAGTTCTTCGCACGCACCCCAGAGTTTGAACCTCTCAAGGGTCCACGGAACCCCGAATCCGACATTCGGCGTGCCATGTAAGGGTGCGTTGGAGCCTCTATTCCACTGGTCGACCCACCACCGCTCCACCGCTTCCATGGCTGACGCCCGTCGAGCCCGTGCTAACCGTCAGGCAGCCCTCGCTGCTCGCGCCACCTAGACAGCGCCTGTCGGCAGGCCTCCCCATCATTCTCCATCGCCTGCTGCCAACGCCGCCACCAGCCCGGCGGGGCACGAGCAGCAACCTTCATCGCTGCACCCCTCTGTGCGGCGTGATGGACGCACGGCCACCCCATCGCTGACCCACGCTGGTTCGCCATCTCACGCTCACCGTGGGCCGATGGACACGCAGGCTATGCTGCTCATGGCACGTGAGCTCTTACGCTACCGCCCCGTCGACGACTTCTACGAAGATTGGCTGGACCGCGTCGCCGAGCTTGTCAGCGCCGCTGGGGGCTCTCCTGCACCATCTCTCTCGCTGCCTCGCCCGCCACCTACCGCGGGTGACGTAGCCCACGGAGCTCCTCCTCCACCTCCCCGTCAAGACTTCGCCCTCGGACCAAGGCGCGCAGCCCCGCGGTGCGACCCGCCGCGCAGGGCGCCCGCGCGCGAAGAAGAAAGCTGCCAAGAGGTCTAGCGGCCGCAAGAAGATGCTCCTGCGCTCCCTGCACCACCACGTCAAGATCACACGCTGCTTGCGGTGGTGGCGCGCGAGCACCGAGATCAAGCTCCACCTCCATGGCTGGCCCCCATGACTACCGCGGGCTGCCGAGCCTACACTCCAGAGCTTCGCAGCGTCGTCTAGCTGGGGAAGTTCAAGCCTGACCCGCCTCCACACTACGAAGACACCCCCGACCCCGCTAAGTTCCTGCAACTCTACGAGCTAAGCATCGAGGCGGCCAACAACGACGAGAAGGTCATGGCGAACTGGTTTCCCATGGCCCTCAAAAATGGCGCATGCTCGTGGCTCATGAACTTTCCCGCGGGATCGATCTCCTCCTGGGGCAAGATGCGCGAGCGTTTTGTCGCGAACTTCCAGGGCACTCGCGACCGCCCGCCGACTATGGGTGACCTGCGAAGCATCAAGCAACAACTAGGGGATACCCTGCAAAAGTCCATCCAATGCTTCAACAGTGTTCACCTCAAGATCCCCAAGGTTTTAGACGAGGCAATCATCTCAGCGTTTTCTAATGGCGTCCGTGACGTCAAGATGAAGGAAGAGCTCGCCATACACGAGGACCCTATTGGGGAACGTTGCAGAAAACAAAAAAAATTCCTACGGTTTCACCAAGATCCATCTATGAGTTCATCTAGCAACGAGTGATTGGATTGCATCTACGTACCTTTGTAGATCGCGCGCGGAAGCGTTCAAAGAACGGGGATGAGGAAGGCGTACTCGACGTGATCCAAATCACCGAAGATCCTAGCGCCGAACGGACGGCACCTCCGCGTTCAACACACGTACGGTCAGCGTAACGTCTCCTTCTTCTTGATCCAGCAAGGGGAAGGAGAGGTTGAGGAAGATGGCTCCAGCAGCAGCACGACGGCGTGGTGGTGATGGAGCTGCAGTACTCCGGCAGGGCTTCGCCAAGCACTATGGAGGAGGAGGATGTGTTGGAGAGGGAGAGGGAGGCACCAAAGGCGTGGGGTGAGAGGCCCTCCTTCCCCCACTATATATAGGGAGCCTAGGGGGGCGCCGGCCATAGGAGATGCAATCTCCTAGGGGGGCAGTCGCCAAGGGAGGAATCCCTCCTCCCCAAGGCACCTAGGGGGTGCCTTCCCCTTTGAGGACTCTTCCTCTTTTTTTATCTCTTGGCGCGTGGGCCTCTTGGGGCTGGTGCCCTTGGCCCATGTAGGCCAAGGCGCACCCCCTACAGCCCATGTGGCCCCCCAGGGCAGGTTGCCCCTCCCGGTGGACCCCCGGGACCCTTCCGGTGGTCCCGGTACAATACCGGTGACCCCGAAACTTGTCCCGAAGGCCGAAATAGCACTTCCTATATATAATTATTTACCTCCGAACCATTCCGGTACTCCTCGTGACGTCCGGATCTCATCGGGACTCCGAACAACATTCGGGTTACTGCATATACATATCCCTACAACCCTAGCGTCACCGAACCTTAAGTGTGTAGACCCTACGGGTTCGGGAGACACATAGACATGACCGAGACAACTCTCCGGCCAATAACCAACAGCGGGATCTGGATACCCATGTTGGCTCCCACATGCTCCTCGATGATCTCATCAGATGAACCATGATGTCGAGGATTCAATCAATCCCGTATACAATTCCCTTCGTCAATCGGTATGTTACTTGCCCGAGATTCGATCGTCGGTATCCCAATACCTCGTTCAATCTCGTTACCGGAAGTCACTTTACTCGTACCGCAATGCATGATCCCGTGACCAGACACTTGGTCACTTTGATCTCATTATGATGATGCATTACCGAGTGGGCCCAGTGATACCTCTCCGTCATACGGAGTTACAAATCCCAGTCTTGATCCATGTCAACCCAACAGACACTTTCGGAGATACCCGTAGTATACCTTTATAGTCACCCAATTACGTTGTGACGTTTGGCACACCCAAAGCACTCCTACGGTATCCGGGAGTTACACGATCTCATGGTCTAAGGAAAAGAAACTTGACATTGGAAAACTCTAGCAAACGAACTATACGATCTTATGCTATGTTTAGGATTGGGTCTTGTCCATCACATCATTCTCCTAATGATGTGATATCGTTATCAATGACATCCAATGTCCATAGTCAGGAAACCATGACTATCTGTTGATCAACGAGCTAGTCAACTAGAGGCTTACTAGGGACATGTTGGTGTCTTTTATTCACACATGTATTACGATTTCCGGATAACACAATTATAGCATGAATAAAGACAATTATCATGAACAAGGAAATATAATAATAATGCTTTTATTATTGCCTCTAGGGCATATTTCCAACAGTCTCCCACTTGCACTAGAGTCAATAATCTAGTTACATTGTGATGAATCGAACACCCATGGAATTCTGGTGTTGATCATGTTTTGCTCTAGGGAGAGGTTTAGTCAACGGATCTGGTACATTCAGGTCCGTATGTACTTTACAAATATCTATGTCTCCATTTTGAACATTTTCACGAATGGAGTTGAAGCGACGCTTGATGTGCCTGGTCTTCTTGTGAAACCTGGGCTCCTTTGCAAGTGCAATAGCTCAAGTGTTGTCACAGAAGAGTTTGATTGGCCCTAACGCATTGGGTATGACTCCTAGGTCGGTGATGAACTCCTTCACCCAAATTGCTTCATGTGCTGCCTCCGAGGCTGCCATGTACTCCGCTTCACATGTAGATCCCGCCACGACGCTCTGCTTGCAACTGCACCAGCTTGCTGCCCCACCATTCAAAATATACACGTATCCGGTTTGTGACTTTGAGTCATCCAGATCTGTGTCGAAGCTAGCGTCGACGTAACCCTTTACGACGAGCTCTTCGTCACCTCCATAGACGAGAAACATTTCCTTAGTCCTTTTCAGGTACTTCAGGAGATTCTTGATCGTTGTCCAGTGTTCCTTGCCGGGATTACTTTGGTACCTTCCTACCAAACTTACGGCAAGGTTTACATCAGGTCTGGTACACAGCATGGCATACATAATAGAACCTATGGCTGAGGCATAGGGGATGACACTCATCTCTTCTATATCTTCTGCCGTGGTCGGACATTGAGCTGAGCTCAATTTCACACCTTGCAACACAGGCAAGAACCCCTTCTTAGACAGATCCATATTGAACTTCTTCAATATCTTATCAAGGTATGTGCTTTGTGAAAGACCTATGAGGCGTCTTGATCTATCTTTGTAGATCTTGATGCCTAATATATAAGCAGCTTCTCCAAGGTCCTTCATTGAAAAACTCTTATTCAAGTAGGCCTTAATGCTATCCAAAAGTTCTATATCATTTCCCATCAAAAGTATGTCATCTACATACAATATTAGAAATGCTACAGAGCTCCCACTCACTTTCTTGTAAACGCAGGCTTCTCCATAAGTCTGCGTAAACCCAAACGATTTGATCATCTCATCAAAGCGAATGTTCCAACTCCGAGATGCTTGCACCAGCCCATAAATCGAGCGTTGGAGCTTGCACACCTTGTTAGCATTCTTAGGATCGACAAAACCTTCCGGCTGCATCATATACAATTCTTCCTTAAGGAAACCATTAAGGAATGATGTTTTGACATCCATTTGCCATATCTCATAATCATAGAATGCGGCAATTGCTAACATGATTCATACGGACTTTAGCTTCGCTACCGGTGAGAAAGTCTCATCGTAGTCGACCCCTTGAACTTGTCGATAACCCTTAGCGACAAGCCGAGCTTTATAGATGGTCACATTACCATCCGCGTCTGTCTTCTTCTTAAAGATCCATTTATTTTCTATGGCTCGCCGCTCAACGGGCAAGTCAGTCAAAGTCCATACTTCCTTTTCATACATGGATCCTATCTCGGATTTCATGGCTTCTAGCCATTTGTCGGAATCCAGGACCGCCATCGCTTCTTCATAGTTCGAAGGTTCACCATTGTCTAACAACATGATTTCCAAGACAGGGTTGCCGTACCACTCTGGTGCGGAACGTGTCCTTGTGGACCTACGAATTTCAGTAGGAGTTTGATCTGAAGTTTCATGATCATCATCATTAACTTCCTCTCTAGTCGGTGCAGGCACCTCAGGAACATTTTCTTGAGTTGCGCCATTTTCCGGTTCAAGAGGCAATACTTCATCAAGTTCTACTTTCCTCCCACTTACTTCTTTTGAGAGAAACTCTTTCTCTAGAAAGGACCCATTCTTGGCAACAAAGATCTTGCCATCGGATCTGAGGTAGAAGGTATACCCAATAGTTTCTTTAGGGTATCCTATGAAGACGCATTTTTCCGACTTGGGTTCGAGCTTTTCAGGTTGAAGTTTCTTGACATAAGCATCGCATCCCCAAACTTTTAGAAACGACAGCTTAGGTTTCTTCCCAAACCATAATTCATACGGTGTCGTCTCAACGGATTTCGACGGAGCCCTATTTAAAGTGAATGCGGCAGTCTCTAAAGCATACCCCCAAAAAGATAGCGGTAAATCGTTAAGAGACATCATAGATCGCACCATATCTAATAGAGTGCGATTACGACGTTCAGACACACCATTACGCTGAGGTGTTCCAGGCGGCGTGAGCTGTGAAACTATTCCACATTTTCTCAAGTGTGTGCCAAACTCATGACTCAAGTATTCTCCTCCACGATCTGATCGCAGGAACTTGATTTTCCTGTCACGTTGATTCTCAACCTCACTCTGAAATTCCTTGAACTTTTCAAAGGTCTCAGACTTGTGTTTCATTAAGTAGACATACCCGTATCTACTCAAGTCATCGGTGAGGGTGAGAACATAACGATAGCCACCGCGAGCCTCCACACTCATTGGACCGCACACATCAGTATGTATGATTTCCAATAAGTTGGTTGCTCGCTCCATTGTTCCTGAGAACGGAGTCTTGGTCATTTTACCCATGAGGCATGGTTCGCACGTGTCAAATGATTCGTAATCAAGAAACTCTAAAAGTCCATCAGCATGGAGCTTCTTCATGCGTTTGACACCTATGTGACCAAGGCGGCAGTGCCACAAGTATGTGGGACTATCATTATCAATCTTACATCTTTTGGTACTCACACTATGAACATGTGTAGCATTACGCTCGAGATTCATTAAGAATAAACCATTCACCATCGGAGCATGACCATAAAACATATCTCTCATATAAATAGAACAACCATTATTCTCGGATTTAAATGAGTAGCCATCTCGAATTAAACAAGATCCTGATACAATGTTCATGCTCAAACTTGGCACTAAATAACAATTATTGAGGTTCAAAACTAATCCCGTAGGTAAATGTAGAGGTAGCGTGCCGACGGCGATCACATCGACCTTGGAACCATTCCCGACGCACATCGTCACCTCGTCCTTCGCCAGTCTCCGCTTATTCTGCAGCTCCTGCTTTGAGTTACAAATGTGAGCAACTACACCGGTATCAAATACCCAGGAGCTACTACGAGTACTGGTAAGGTACACATCAATTACATGTATATCACATATACCTTTCGTTTTGCCGGCCTTCTTGTCAGCTAAGTATTTGGGGCAGTTCCACTTCAAGTGACCACTTTCCTTGCAATAAAAGCACTCAGTCTCGGGCTTGGGTCCATTCTTTGGCTTCTTCCCGGCAGCTTGCTTTCCAGGCGCGGCAACTCCCTTGCCGTCTTTCTTGAAGGTTTTCTTACCCTTGCCTTTCTTGAACTTAGTGGTTTTATTCACCATCAACACTTGATGTTCCTTCTTGACTTCTACCTCTGCTGATTTCAGCATTGCAAATACTTCAGGAATGGTCTTTTCCATCCCCTGCATATTGAAGTTCATCACAAAGCTCTTGTAGCTCAGTGGAAGCGACTGAAGGATTCTGTCAATGACCGCGTCATCCGGGAGATTAACTCCCAGCTGAGTCAAGCGGTTATGCAACCCAGACATAGTGAGTATGTGCTCACTGATAGAACTGTTTTCCTCCATCTTACAGCTGAAGAACTTGTCAGAGACTTGATATCTCTCGACCCGGGCATGAGCTTGGAAAACCATTTTCAGCTCTTCGAACATCTCATATGCTCCGTGTCTCTCAAAACACTTTTGGAGCCCCGGCTCTAAGCTGTAAAGCATGCCGCACTGAACGAGGGAGTAGTCATCGGTACGTGCCTGCCAAGCGTTCATAACGTCTTGTTCTGCAGGGAGAATAGGTGCGTCACCTAGCGGTGCTTGTAGGACATAATCTTTCTTGGCAGCTATGAGGATGATCCTCAAGTTCCGGACCCAGTCCGTGTAGTTGCTGCCATCGTCTTTCAGCTTGGTTTTCTCTAGGAACGCGTTGAAGTTGAGGACTACGTTGGCCATTTGATCTACAAGATATATTGTAAATATTTTAGACTAAGTTCATGATAATTAAGATCATCTAATCAATGAACTCCCACTTAGATAGACATCCCTCCTGTAATCTAAGTATAACATGATCCGAGTTAACTAGGCCGTGTCCGATCATCACGTGAGACGGACTAGTCAACATCGGTGAACATCTTCATGTTGATCGTATCTTCTATACGACTCATGCTCGACCTTTCGGTCTTCTGTGTTCCGAGGCCATGTCTGTACATGCTAGGCTCGTCAAGTCAACCTAAGTGTTTGCATGTGTAAATCTGTCTTACACCCGTTGTATGTGAACGTTAGAATCTATCACACCCGATCATCACGTGGTGCTTCGAAACAACGAACTGTCGCAACGGTGCACAATTAGGGGGAACACTTTCTTGAAATTATTATGAGGGATCATCTTATTTACTACCGTCGTTCTAAGCAAACAAGATGAAAAACATGATAAACATCACATGCAATCAAATAATAAAAGTGACATGATATGGCCAATATCACATAGCTCCTTTCATCTCCATCTTGGGGCTCGATGATCATCTTGTCACCGGCATGACACCATGATCTCCATCATCATGTCTCCATGAAGTTGCTCGCCAACTATTACTTCTACTACTAAGGCTAACACGTTTAGCAATAAAGTAAAGTAATTTACATGGCGTTTCTCAATGACACGCAGGTCATACAAAAAATAAAGACAACTCCTATGGCTCCTGCCGGTTGTCATACTCATCGACATGCAAGTTGTGATTCCTATTACAATAGCATGAACATCTCATACATCACATATATATCATTCATCATTCATCACAACTTTGGCCATATCATATCACAAAGCACTTGCTGCAAAAACAAGTTAGACATCCTCTAATTGTTGTTTGCATGTTTTACATGGCTGCATTAGGGTTCTTACAAGAACGTTTTCTCACCTACGTGAAAGCCACAACGTGATTTGTCAACTTCTATTTACCCTTCATAAGGACCCTTTTCATCGAATCCGCTCCAACTAAAGTGGGAGAGACAGACACCCGCCAGCCACCTTATGCAACTTGTGCATGTTAGTCAGTGGAACCGGTCTCACATAAGCGTATGTGTAAGGTTGGTCCGGGCCGCTTCATCCCACAATACCATTGAAACAAGATAAGACTAGTAGCGGCAAGAAAGTTGACAACATCAACGCCCACAACAAATTTGTGTTCTACTCGTGCAAGAGAACTACGCATAGACCTAGCTCATGATGCCACTGTTGGGGAATGTTGCAGAAAACAAAAAAATATCCTACGGTTTCACCAAGATCCATCTATGAGTTCATCTAGCAACGAGTGATTGGATTGCATATACATATCTTTGTAGATCACGCGCAGAAGCGTTGAAAGAACAGGGATGAGGAAGGCGTACTCGACGTGATCCAAATCATCGGAGATCCTAGCGCCGAACGGATGGCACCTCCGCGTTCAACACACGTACGGTCAGCGTAACGTCTCCTTCTTTTTGATCCAGCAAGGGGAAGGAGAGGTTGAGGAAGATGGCTCCAGCAGCAGCACGACGGCGTGGTGGTGATGGAGCTGCAGTACTCCGGCAGGGCTTCGCCAAGAACTATGGAGGAGGAGGAGGATGTGTTGGAGAGGGAGAGGGAGGGACCAAAGGCGTGGGGTGAGAGGCCCTCCTTCCCCCACTATATATAGGGAGCCTAGGGGGGGCGCCGGCCCTAGGACATCTCCTAGGGGGCGGTGGCCAAGGGAGGAATCCCTCCTCCCCAAGGCACCTAGGGGGTGCCTTCCCCTTTGAGGACTCTTCCTCTTTTTTATCTCTTGGCGCATGGGCCTCTTGGGGCTGGTGCCCTTGGCCCATGTAGGCCAAGGCGCACCCCCTACAGCCCATGTGGCCCCCCGGGGCAGGTGGCCCCACCCGGTGGACCCTCGGGACCCTTCCGGTGGTCCCGGTACAATACAGGTGACCCCGAAACTTGTCCCGATGGCCGAAATAGCACTTCCTATATATAATTCTTTACCTCCGAACCATTCCGGAACTCCTCGTGACGTCCGTGATCTCATTCGGGACTCCGAACAACATTCGGGTTAATGCATATACATATCCCTACAACCCTAGCGTCACCGAACCTTAAGTGTGTAGACCCTACGGGTTCGAGAGACACGTAGACATGACCAAGACGACTCTCCGGCCAATAACCAATAGCGGGATCTGGATACCCATGTTGGCTCCCACATGCTCCTCGATGATCTCATCGGATGAACCATGATGTCGAGGATTCAATCAATCCCATATAAAATTCCCTTCGTCAATCGGTATGTTACTTGCCCGAGATTCGATCGTCGGTATCCCAATACCTCGTTCAATCTCGTTACCGGCAAGTCACTTTACTCGTACCACAATGCATGATCCCATGACCAGACACTTGGTCACTTTGAGCTTATTATGATGATGCATTACCGAGTGGGCCCAGTGATACCTCTCCGTCATACGGAGTGACAAATCCCAGTCTTGATCCATGTCAACCCAACTGACACTTTCGGAGATACCTATAGTATACCTTTATAGTCACCCAGTTACGTTGTGACGTTTGGCACACCCAAAGCACTCCTACGGTATCTGGGAGTTACACAATCTCATGGTCTAAGGAAAAGATACTTGACATTGGAAAACTCTAGCAAACGAACTATACGATCTTATGCTATGTTTAGGATTGGGTCTTGTCCATCACATCATTCTCCTAATGATGTGATCTCATTATCAATGACATCCAATGTCCATAGTCAGGAAACCATGACTATCTGTTGATCAACGAGTTAGTCAACTAGAGGCTTACTAGGGACATGTTGGTGTCTTTTATTCACACATGTATTACGATTTCCGGATAACACAATTATAGCATGAATAAAGACAATTATCATGAACAAGGAAATATAATAATAATGCTTTTATTATTGACTCTAGGGCATATTTCCAACAGACCCGTGCACGGCTCTAGAGATGTTCAACATGGCAACCAGATGCGCGAGAGCTGAGGAGGGTCACCTCTCTCTCCTGGAGCTCCCGGGGACAGACCCAGAAGACAATAAGGCCAAGGCCAAGGATGTGAAGCGCAAGGGGCCGGCCGTGCTTGCGGCTGAGCCGGAGATGAAGCGCGGCTGTGACCACCCAGAGTCATCCAAGGGCAGCTGCCCATTATGCGTCTTCGACAACATGCACAACCACAACACCAACGACTGTCAGGAGCTTAGGGCCATCCGCGACGGGTGCCTCGGTACTCGCCCCGAGCGCAACGACCGAGGTTACGGCCATGGAGGAAGCCGAGGAGGAGGACGCTGGGACGACTGCGGCCCCCTCCAGGAGTGGCACGATCAACCTCGTGAGGAGCGTTGGCAAGCCCAGCCTCGTGAGGGCACCTAGAGAGATCAGCACCGTGAGGATAGCCCTCAGGGCAACGCCGGCCTCCCTCTGCTGCCACCACCACCAAGAAGGAACAACGACCACCACCAGGACGAGGGGGGTGGGGGCTTCCAGGAGCTTCACGGCATCGCCTGCACCCTAGGCGGTGCTCAGGCCCCAGCCTCTCATCGCATCTTCAAGTAGTTTGCCCACGAAGTGAACACGTCCCTCCCCAGGCTTGAGGCCACACGACCGCTCAGGTGGTCCAAGTGCACCATCACCTTCAGCTCGACCGACCAGCTCAAGTGCGCGACAACTACTGGTGCCCTCCCGAGGCTCTGCTCGCCCGTCATCAGCAACGTCCTCGTCACCAAGACTCTCATCGATGGCGGTGCGTGGCTCAACGTTCTTTCTATTGACACGTTCGACCGCCTCCAAGTGCCCTATGACCAGCTGTAGCCCACCAAACCTTTCTCAGGAGTAACCGATGGCTCCACCAACCCGATAGGGCAGATCTGCCTCCCTGTCACCTTCGGAAGCGCGACAACTACCGCACTGAGTTCATCGACTTCGACGTCGCCCACATCCGACTAACATAAAACGCCATGCTTGGGTATCCAGCCCTGGCCAAGTTCATGGTGGTGACTCATCATGGTTACAATGTCCTCAAGATGCCACGGAACCGCAACATCATCACCGTCACCTGCAAGGAGGACACAGTGTGCTCTCTCGAGCACGCCTACACCAGGCTGCGGCAGTCGAGAGCCCCGATGACGAAGGCACCATCTACCCTCCTGAGGCTGTCCCCAAGAAGAAGAAGCAGCTGCTCCACCAAGAGCCTAAGGAGAGCGGTGTCTCCAGCCCTCAGGACCCGCGCCCATGGATGGGGTGCCTCCCTCTCTCGCATAGGAAGGCATGCCCGACGCCCTTCTCAGGTTGGGCTCGGGGACTCTCCTCTGGAGGGCCTTTAACCTATCCAACGTCACGAGGGAGGTGCTCGGGCACCACGCGGAGGTGTGCTTCAGCGTGCACTTCTTCCAGGAGGGCACATGGCACAGGGTGTGCTACCTCTTGAGCATTGCATTTTTTCCCTTGAAGAGGAAAGGGTGATTGTCGGTGTCAAAACCGACGGATCTCGGGTAGGGGGTCCCGAACTGTGCGTCTAAGGCGGATGGTAACAAGAGGCAGGGGACACGATGTTTTACCCAGGTTCGGGACCTCTTGATGGAGGTACAACCCTACGTCCTGCTTGATTTATTCTTGATGATATGAGTATTACAAGAGTTGATCTACCATGAGATCGGAGAGGCTAAACCCTAGAAGCTAGCCTATGGTATGATTGTATGTTGTCCTACGGACTAAAACCCCTCCGATTTATATAGACACCAGAGGGGGCTAGGGTTACACAAGGTCGGTTACAAAGGAGGAGATATACATATCCGTATTGCCTAGCTTGCCTTCCACACCAAGTAGAGTCCCATCCGGACACGAGACAAAGTCTTCAATCTTGTATCTTCATAGTCCAACAGTCCGGCCAAAGGATAGAGTCCGGCTGTCCGGAGACCCCCTAATCCCGAACTCCCTCAGTAGCGCCTGAACCAAGCTTCAATGACGATGAGTCCAGCGCGTAGTGTTGTCTTCGGCATTGCAAGGCGGGTTCCTCCTCTGGATATACCATAGAAGAGTTCAAATAAAAGGATAGTGTTCGAAGCTGCAAAATAAGTTCCACATACCACCATAGAGAGAATAATATTTCCACAAATCTAATCTGCTGACACGTTTTGGCAACATGACATCATGCCATGGCTCGGCGATTATTCGAACCGTTTTTCTTTAACTAGCCCCGCACATAACGCGAGGCAGTTTCTTGACACGTCTTGTCAAAGCAGAGATCGTGTTCCCCTTATTACGGGATTCTCATCAATACGGGCATGGGTAACCCAACCGCGCCATCGATTACAGCGCTTGGGGGATAAGCGAGTTTTACCAGGCTAGTGGGGGCGCATAGTTTCGGCCGCCCTTATAAAGGGATAAGGTTTAACCATTTTCTACCCACGCCTTCTTCCTCCTTGCTCATCCATTCTCGCGCACTCGAGCCCCAACGCCCAAGTCCACATCTTTCTCCTCAACCTTCTACAAACATGTCCGGAGCGGGAGGCAAGTGGATGGCTTCCTCCGTTACGGTGGAACACATCAAAAATCTGCGCGGAGCCGGATACTTAGCCGCGAATATCGCGCATCGGCTGCCCGCTGCGGGGCAGATCGTCCCTACCCCAGAACCTTACGAGAGGGTAGTTTTCCTCCACCACTTCCTCCGCGGACTTGGGTTTCCCCTTCATCCATTCGTCCGCGGTCTCATGTTCTACTACGGGCTGGACTTTCATGATCTGCCTCGAACTTCATCCTCAACATTTCGGCGTTCGTCGTCGTCTGTGAGGCTTTCGTCCGCATCCGTCCCCACTTCAGTCTGTGGCTGAAGACCTTCAATATCAAGCCGAAGGTGGTGGGTGGCCAACAAGCAGAATGCGGTGGAGCCATGGTGGGCAAGATGCCCAATGTTATATGGCTTGAAGGCTCCTTCATGGGGACCATAACGGGGTGGCAATCGGCTTGGTTCTACATCACCGAGCCGTGCGACACCAACTGGGCGGCGGCCCCTGAGTTTCGATCCGGATTCCCTACACGACTGACTTCCTGGAAAGAGAAGGGCCTGTCGTGGGGCTCATCGATGGAGCTGGACGGACTCCAGAAATGCATCCGGAACATGGCAAGCAAGAAACTCAACCTTGTCAACATAGTCCAGGTCATGCTTATCCGTCGGATCCTCCCGTGTCAACAATGGGATTTCAACTTGTGGGAGTTCGGCCTGGCCCAGCACCAAACTCTGAGCGAGCTCTTTGACACGATGCACAAGGACGTCTAGAGGGTGCTGCTCAAGGGCGCTGAGGTCCCTCCCTCTTTCACCGAGGACCATGGGCTAAGCGCGAAGCGCCGAGCGCATTCGGTGAGTTTTATACATCCGGTAGGATATTTATCTCCCCTAGCTTAACCATGTGCGGGGTCTGAGCTCCATGCCTTTGACAGGACTGGGTGGAGATGTCGGGGCAGATTAACTATCCGGCCCCTCTGCCCGAAGACACTATGGACGCTCTCCTGACGGAGATGCTGACTCCGGCTCCTTACAAGGTGCCGGAGAAGACCAAGAAGGCCAAGGGAACCCGAAAGAGTTTCCGGCGCCAGATGTTATCGGACTCATCGTCTGATAACTCCGTGATGCACTCCTCCCCCGAAGACGAGGAGGAAGATAAAGATGCCCCCCTTCAGTCGGGGGAGACAAGAAAAGGAAGGCCGCCCCCACTGGGGGCCGGAGGGTCCAAGAAGGGAAGGACTCTCCTTATGGACTACTCCACCACCGCCGCCGAAGGCAAGGACGAGTGGCTTCTCAAGGCCAAGCCCCTGGCGAAGACGTAAGTATTCGGATACCAGAGTAACTCATAGCATACCTTTGTCGCACTGCTGCTCCTAATGCCAAATTATGATTATGCAGACCGCCCCGAACCCGTATCAACGTATCCTCGTCGGACGGCTCCCTGGACTCGTTGGCTATGGATAGTGATCCACTTCCGACCGCCACCTCCCCTTGTCCCACGGACAATGCCGAGGTGTTGTCTCAAGAGGCACCGGGTCGAGCGGAGACAGTTTCGGAGGCGCCTCAAGGAGACCTTCCGGACTCCGGGAGCAGAGGGAACAAGGCTCCCGAGGGCTCAGAGTTTGGCCCTCAGCCGAACACCGCGCCGGAACCTCCAGTGGTTTCGGACTCGGGCAGGCGGACTCCTTCCAAGAGGGGCAAGACGCCTGTGCCGGTGACCTCTGTCCATAAAGAGGCACCGGACAATCTTTTGGGAGCGCTTCACAGTGCTTCCATCGACGAAGAGCACCGCACTATTATGAGTGCGGTGGTCCAGAAGGTTCAGTCCGCCAAGAGCGGACTGACCGAAGCATGTGCCAGCCTTCTAACAGGCTTTGAGGTGAGTTTTTGAAATATAGGAAAAATATTACCGCATAGACAGTAGCCCCTGATGCTCTATTCGGTGTTCACAAAGAAAAGCCGAACAGAGGATCAAACAATATCACAGGACTCTAATATAAGTATGTCTATATGCGTATGCAGGCTTCGCTGCTGGCCTCTGCCGCACTGACTGCGGAGGTCGCCACACTGAAGCAGGACCTCAAAGGGTCCAAGGAAGATCTCGGCCTTGCCAAGAGGCAGCTCGAGGAGAACAAAGGTAAGTAGTACCTAGTCTATGGATAGAAAAAGAATGCGATTGCAAAATGGCAAGATTATCGTAAGTTTGCCAGGGGCCACGACCGAGGTGGCGACCCTGAAGCAAGCGCTATCCGAGGCCGAAAACAAAGCGGCCAAGGAGCGCACCGAGTGGGAAAGGCATGAGGCATGGGTGGGCGAGGTGCAACAAGAGTTCCACGCTCTCGTGACGAAGCACGAGGCGTTGGAGCTTGACTTGAAGACGCGAGAGTCCGAGCTTGCCACGGCCCTTGAGAGTGCAAAGAGTGCCAAGGCCGAAGCCCACAAGGCCCTCTAGGAGATGGATGCGATGAAGAAGATAGCGGCGGGTAAGGCATTCTATATGCAAAGCAAGCATGTGAAAGTAAATTACTTGTTACTTACCCGAATCCGGAGCTCTCCAGGAGCATTCCCAGATTTGCCCGCAGCGTATCAGATGCCACAAAATTTTACTGGGCCGAGGAGGGAAGCTCAACAGAGAAGCTGTTCTAGTCTCAGTATACTGGGACCGAACACCCGGTGCCTATGAGCGACCAGCTAAAGCAGCTGGTCGAGCTACACAAGGCGGCCGAACAGGCCATGAAGGGCTTTATAGTCCGGATGTGGCCTAGCGACGCCCTTCCCAACAGCTACTTCGGCCTGGTGAGGCGGCTTGTGGATGCCTGCCCACGGCTGGAAGTCATCAAGCGGTCCGTCTGCATCGAAGGTGCACGCCGGGCTTTCGCCCGTGTGACGGTGCAATGGGCCAAGCTGGACGCCATGAAGCTGATTAAGGAAGGGTCGCCGGTGGGCAAGGAGCATCGCCACCCCGAGATGTACTATGAGGGTGTCCTGAAGGGTGCCCATCTTATAGTGGACGGGTGTACGAAAGATGTAATATTTGAGTAAACTTGCTCGTGTAATCCTATATTATGAAAACTTGTTCATATGCGCTATGCAACGCTTGTTTAAATTTAAAATATTACCTTCTGTTCGGCTGTTTATCAAATCTGAGAGATGGATAGTCGTCGGCTTCTGCCCCCACGCCACAAGTGCTGGGGTGTTCAGGATAAACCTGAGCACTCTTGTTCCCATGTTTGGGTCCTTCGAGGGAGGTGCTCAGCACAACGAACAAGGCAATCGAACTATAATGCGTTATCACTCTCACTTAGCCATAGAATTCTATAATTTAAAATATCGGCGAAGCCCCTAGTATTCGGAAGGCCGAATTCGGGCGCGATACACGCCTTAAGCCGGACAGGGCCAACTCCTCGCTCTAAGCGGCATAAGTCTTTAGGGACTCGAAACCTCTCGAACAGCAACCAGTCTCTTGCCTTATCATGATAGTCAGTTTTAGCTTTCTCTACTGAGGTGCTTAGCCCAGCAGAACCGGGGCACAATCGCAGTAGTTCTCCCAGTGCTACCTTAGCCGATATAGTGGAACGTAAGGTACCAAAACATGGGAGCCGGGCAAACCCAACTATTGACCCAAGACATGATTCGGAGCTGATGCATATAATGCTATAAGTTCGGGGTGCCGCACTGTCGAAAGTGTTCGGACTTCTCACATTGTATTATGGGGTATGCTTAAGCCCCTAGCGTATTGGTCGTACCAGAGTGTACGGGTGCTGGACGTCATGAATGAACATACATACATATATATATATATAAAGAAGAATGCAATAATAGTCTTAATGCTATGCATTGTTTATTCAAAAAAGTGCGTTAAAGCAGAATGATACAGGTAGTGCGATAAGCAAAAAGTAGGACTACGTCCCCTCCAAGGGCAAGATGAGGAATAGTATTGAAGTAAATATTTCACTCGTTATCGTAATCCACCTGGGAGTTCCATGGTGTGACGTAGCTTTCTGCCTCCTTGGTTGCTGCATCATGTGTTCAGCAATCCTGCTACCGGACAGGGTTTCCAGAGATTAAAGTCCTGGAAGAGAAAACTTAACTAAGTGGGAAGCCCCAAGTGCGGTTTAAGCCGCGTCTTGGAGCGTGCCGCAGTCGTGCCCCCTCCCCGCCCATGCCCATGGTATTTTTATTCCATAATTATGTACGCGTGGCACGGGTTTCGCCGTTTGGCTGGGACCGGGGTGGGGCCGCATTGCTATGTGAGCTCGGAACGTGCCAGGCGGTCCAGTTGCCGATTACTCCGGGCACGCTTGAAGTTGTCCGGGTCCTTAATCGCCGAACTAGTGGATTTCCTTAAGAGGCTGCTTTGTGCTTCTGCTGCGAGGGCCGCAGTGTGCTCCTCCATGCGGAGAGAGCGCTATGTGTTTCCATCGACTGTGATGACCCCCCGAGGTCCTGGCATCTTGAGCTCGAGATATGCATAATGCGGTACCGCATTGAATCTTGCAAATGCGGTTCGCCCGAGCAGTGCATGGTAGCCACTGCGGAACGGGACTATATCGAAGATTAACTCTTTGCTTCGGAAGTTATCCGGGGATCCGAAGACCACTTCCAGTGTGACTGAGCATGTGCAATGGGCCTCTACACCTGGTATGACGCCTTTAAAGGTTGTTTTTGTGGGTTTGATCCTTGAGGGGTCTATGCCATTTTGTGCATTGTCTCCTGATAAAGCAGGTTCAGGCTGCTGCCGCCATCCATAAGGACTCGAGTGAGGTGAAATCCGTCAATGATTGGGTCTAGGACCAGTGTGGCAAATCCGCCATGACGGATACTAGTGGGGTGGTCCCTGCGATCGAAGGTGATTGGACAGGAGGACCATGGGTTGAACTTTCGGGCGACTGGCTCCAACGCATATACGTCCCTGAGCGCACGCTTCCGCTCCCTCTTAGGGATGTGGGTTGCGTATATCATGTTCACCGTCCGCACTTGTGGGGGGAACCTCTTCTGTCCTCCGGTGTTCGGCTGCCGGGGCTCCTCCTCGTCATCGCTATGTGACCCCTTATCTTTGTTTTCGGCATTTAGCTTGCCGGCCTGCTTGAACACCCAACAATCCCTATTCGTGTGGTTGGCTGGCTTGTCGGGGGTGCCATGTATTTGACATGAGCGAGCAAGTATACGGTCCAAAATGGACGGGCCCGGAGTGCTTCTTTTGAATGGCTTTGTCCGCTGACCGGGTTTAGAGCCTTTAAATCCGGCATTGACTGCCATACCCTCGGTATTGTCGCTGTTAATGCGGCGCTTATGTTTGTTGCGACGTGACCTGCTATTGTCGTCCTTGCTATCTGAAGTACCATGGTTCTTTGATATGTTATTACTGCGAGCCAGCCAGCTGTCTTCTACTACACAAAAGCGGGTCATGAGTGTCGTGAGGGCTGCCATAGATTTCGGCTTTTCCTGACCAAGGTGCCGGGCTAGCCACTCGTCGCAGATGTTGTGCTTGAAAGCTGCTAGGGCCTCTGCATCCGGACAGTCGATGATTTGATTTTTCTTTGTTAGGGACTGTGTCCAGAATTGCCTGGCCGATTCCTCTGGCTGCTGAATTATGTGGCTCAAGTCATCGGCATCTGGTGGTCGCACATAAGTGCCCTGAAAGTTGTCGAGGAATGCGGCTTCTAGATCTTCCCAACAGCCAATGGACTCTGCTAGCAAGCTATTGAGCCAATGCAGAGCTGGTCCTTTGAGTTTGAGTGGGAGGTATTTAATGGCGTGTAGATCATCACCGCATGCCATGTCGATATGCAGGAGGAAATCCTCGATCCATACCGCAGGATCTGTTGTGCCGTCGTATGATTCTGTATTTACGGGTTTGAAACCCTCTGGGATTTGATGATCCATTACTTCGTCTGTGAAGCATAAGGGGTGTGCGGCACCTCTGTACTGGGCTATATCGCGACGCAGCTCAAATGAGTCCTGCCCGCTGTGTTCGGCCCGGACGGGCTTACTTTTACTGTATCCGGCGTGACGATTATCGTCTCGCATAGTGGCGCGCCCCTGTGATCTGTAGATCGATCTTGCATGTTTTTCTTTGTCCTCCAATATATCTCGCAGGTCTGACGTATTTCCCCATGCCTTTTATTTGAATGGCGTCGGGGTGCGGGCTGAGCTTTTGGCTGGAATATTTCTCTGTCACGGCCACGAGGTGGCCGATCAGCCGCGTCATACGCCAGGGATGTAGGTTTCGGTTCTTCCTCCTCCAGTTGGGGTAGCAACCTGCACTTTGGGTAACTCTTGGAGGGGCGTTCGAGTTTATATTCCTCGGCCGCTAGGACTTCAGTCCATCTGTCAGCTAGCAAATCCTCCTCCTCTCCATATGCCGCTCTCTCAGGAGGGCTGCCCTCTCCATCCTCCTGCCCTAAATCTTGCTGGAGGGGATTGTTGCCGTCTTCGGCACTATCCGGAGTGCTATTATCTCCTGTGCTGGTATCGCCACTTTTGCCTTGGCGGGACTTAGAGCGGCGCTGCTAACGCCGGCGCTTGGGTTGCTTCTTGGAGGGGTCATCCTCCGTTGTCTCGTCGCCATTGCCTTCTTTGGGTGTGTCCACCATGTATATATCGTATGATGACGTGGCTGTCCAGTGCCCTGTGGGCAGTGGTTCCTCTTCACCTCCCGCATCGTCGTCCATACTGTCGATGTCTTTGGAGTCAAAGTCGAGCATGTCGGTTAAGTCATCGACAGTGGATACTAAGTGGGTGGTGGGTGGGCGGAGAATTTCTTCGTCATCTGCATCCCAATCCTGCCGGACATAGTTCGGCCAGGACTCTCCTGACAAGGAGAGAGACCTTAATGAGTTCAGTACATTGCCAAAGGGCGAGTGCTGAAAAATATCCGCGGAGGTAAACTCCATGATCGGCGCCCAATCGGGTTCGACAGGAACGGGCGCAGGCAGTTCGGAGTCCGTGGCCGGAGAAGGATCCGGTAGTTTGACAACACGGCTCTCGTGAAGGGTAAGGTCGATATTCGGCTCGATCGCCGCAGAGGATACGGCCTCCGTGACGGGGTCTATCCACCTCTCCATGGATGGCGCAACCGGCTCCGAATTGGGGCTCGGAGCGGCCATCGGTGCAATCTCCTGAATACGGTCTGATGGTAGAGCTAAATCATACTCATCGTGACCGCGCGGCGCACCAGGCAGGGGCTCGAATCCGTCGAAGATCAAGTCTCCGCAGATATCGGCCACGTAGTTTAACCTTCCAAACCTGACCTGGTGGCCAGGGGCGTAACTTTCGATCTGCTCCAGATCGCCAAGCGAGTTGGCCTGCAGTGCGAAGCCGCCGAACACAAAGATCTGTCCGGGGAGAAAAGTCTCACCCTAGACTGCATCGCTATCGATGATCATAGGAGCCATCAAGCCTAACGGCGACGACACAGAGGAACTCTCAATGAAAGCACCAATGTCGGTGTCAAAACCGGCAGATCTCAGGTAGGGGGTCCCGAACTGTGTGTCTAAGGCGGATGGTAACAGGAGGCAGGGGACACGATGTTTTACCCAGGTTCGGGCCCTCTTGATGGAGGTAAAACCCTACGTCCTGCTTGATATATTCTTGATGATATGAGTATTACAAGAGTTGATCTACCACGAGATCGGAGAGGCTAAACCCTAGAAGCTAGACTATGGTATGATTGTATGTTGTCCAACGGACTAAAACCCCTCCGGTTTATATAGACACCGGAGGGGGCTAGGGTTACACAAGGTCGGTTACAAAGGAGGAGATATACATATCCATATTGCCTAGCTTGCCTTCCATGCCAAGTAGAGTCCCATCCGGACACGAGACGAAGTCTTCAATCTTGTATCTTCATAGTCCAATAGTTCGACCAAAGGACAGAGTCCGGCTGTCCGGAGACCCCCTAATCCCGGACTCCCTCGGTGATGCGGCAAAGTAGCGTAAGTATTTCCCTCGGTTTTTGAGAACCAAGGTATCAATCCAGTAGGAGGCCACACGCAAGTCCCTCGTACCTACACAAACAAATAAGAACCTCGCAACCAACGCGATAAAGGGGTTGTCAATCCCTTCATGGTCACTTACGAGAGTGAGATCTGATAGAGATGATAAGATAATATTTTTGTTATTTTTATGATAAAGAGTAAAAGTAAAGATTGCAAAATAAAAGGGTAATAGAAATAACTTGTTGATGGAAGATTAATATAATGGAGAATAGACCCGGGGGCCATAGGTTTCACTAGTGGCTTCTCTCAAGATAGCATAAGTATTACGGTGGGTGAACAAATTACTGTCGAGTAATTGATAGAAAAGCGAATAATTATGAGAATATCTAGGCATGATCATGTATATAGGCATCACATCCGCGACAAGTAGACCGACTCCTGCCTGCATCTACTACTATTACTCCACACATTGACCGCTATCCAGCATGCATCTAGAGTATTAAGTTCATAAGAACAGGGTAACACATTAGGTAAGATGACATGATGTAGCGGGATAAACTCAAGCAATATGATATAAACCCCATCTTTTTATCCTCGATGGCAACAATACAATACGTGTCATTTCCCTTTCTGTCACTGGGATCGAGCACCGCAAGATTGAACTCAAAGCTAAGCACTTCTCCCATTGCAAGAAAGATCAATCTAGTAGGCCAAACCAAACTGATAATTCGAAGAGACTTGCAAAGATAACCAATCATGCATAAAAGATTTCAGAGAAGAATCAAATATTGTTCATAGATAGACTTGTTCATAGATCCACAATTCTTCGGATCTTGACAAACACACCGCAAAAAGAGTTACATCAAATAGATCTCCAAGAAGACCGAGGAGAACTTTGTATTGAGATCCAAAGAGAGAGAAGAAGCCATCTAGCTAATAACTATGAACCCGAAGGTCTGAAGTAAACTACTCACACATCATCGGAGGGGCCATGGAGTTGATGTAGAGGCCCTCCGTGACCGTTGCCCCCTACGGTGGAGCTCCGGAAAAGGCCCCAAGATGGGATCTCTTGGGTACAGAAGGTTGCGGCGATGGAAATAGGGTTTCGTGGTGCTCCTGTAGGTTTTCAGGGTATATGAGTATATATATGAGGAAGAAGTAGGTCGGTTGAGCCACGAGGGCGGAGGGTGCGCCCAGGGGGGTAGGCGCACCCCCTTCCTCGTGGACTCCTTGTTGGTTGCTTGACATCCACTCCAAGTCCTCTGTTTCACGCTTGTTCCAAAAATCACGCTCCCGAAGGTTTCATTCCGTTTGGATTCCTTTTGATATTCCTTTTCCGTGAAACAATGAAATAGGCAAAAAAAACAATTTGCACTGGGCCTTGGGTTAATAGGTTAGTCCCAAAAATAATATATAAGTGTAAAATAGAGCCCATTAACATCCAAAATAGATAATATAATAGCATGGAACAATCAAGAATTATAGATACGTTGGAGACGTATCATGCATTCCCGAGTTTAATTCCTGCTCGTCCTCGAGTAGGTAAATCATAAAAACAGAATTTTTGATGTGGAATGCTACCTAACAAAATTCTCAATGTAATTCTCTTTATTGTGGCATGAATATTCAGATCCTATAGAATCAAGACAAAAGTTTAATATTGACATAAAAATAATAATACTTCAAGCATACTAACTAAGCAATTATGTCTTCTCAAAACAACATGGCAAAAGAATGTTCATCCCTGCAAAATCATATAGTTTGGTCATGCTCCATTTTCGTCACACAAGAATGCTCTTATCATGTACAACCCCGATGACAAGCCAAGCAATTGTTTCACAGTTTAGTAATCTCAAACTTTTTTCAACTTTCACGCAATACATGAGCGTGAGCCATGGATATAGCACTATGGGTGGAATAGAATATAATGATGGGGGTTATGTGGAGAAGACAAAAAAGGAGAAAGTCTCACATCGATGTGGCTAATCAATGAGCTAGGGAGATGCCCATCAATTGATGTCAATGCAAGGAGTAGGGATTGCCATGCGACGGATGCACTAGAGCTATAAATGTATGAAAGCTCAACAAAAGAAACTGTCAGCGTTCTGGCAACGGGGGTCCCCAGACATGCCTGCCTGCGGCCCATGGCGTGGCGCTGCAAGTGGGCCCATATGGCCCAACTTCACCAACAAGCATTCAAGACCCTCGCGAGGGGCCAAGCCTCGCGAGGTGGGCAACACAAGACCTCCTCAGGAGCGGCCTCACCAGGGTGGCTCGTGAGGGGTGGAGAGATCAAGGCCAGGCAAACCTCGCGAGGTTCCAATGACATGGGCCATGACAATCGAGACCAGGCGGGTGTCAGGCGGGCGCCAGCGCTCACAGTGTCCTTGTTTCCGCTTTGGTGCTAAGGACACAAGCGCAGACAAAGAGTACCGAGGCTTCAAGCAAAGGTTTCCGTATCGGTGCAACGAGACCAAGACCAGCAGGATGGCAGGACGGAGGTCACCGTGGAGCCCAAGACGGTGTCACCACCAGAGCCTTTGGCAGGCGAAGACTGCTTTTGTGAGTATAACTTGTACTAGTTGTCCCCTTTAAAATTGGTCGTTGTTGGCTCCCTTCCCACTCAATATTTGGGGAGAGGACCAGGGCCTCTATAAATAGGATTAGCCACCACAGCGGATGGGGGGATCGACCTCATCTTAGATCTGAGCCATTCCATCCTTAGCCACACACCAACCAAGCACAAGAACACCTCACCTCAGGAGGCTGTTCTTCCCCTTGTACTATTCATCATCAGCCCAAGAGGCAGTCCACCACCCCACACTGGAGTAGGGTATTACACCACAACGGTGGCCCGAACCAGTATAAATCTTGTGTCTCTTGTGTTGCGAGTTCGTTGAGTTAGCCTTTGAGATCGCGAAGGGCTTGAGGGCGTGATCGGTGAGGGAGAGATCTACGCGCGCACCCCAGTGTTCGAACCTTAAGGGTTTTGCCGGAAACCGAAATCCCACATTTGGCGCACCAGGTAGGGGTGCACCGGAGCTCTTCATCCGCCAGTTGATCCGCTCTTTGTTCCCCCGACACTCCGCGACTCTGATGTCCGGCGACTCAAGGACCAACGCCGACTGCTAGGCAGCCTGGCCAGCCCGGGCAGCGCCGCCCGCTCAAGAAGACCTCAACCCAGCGCCCAAGGTGGCACGCACACCACCAAACATTGCGGGGCGTGGGCGACGCAGTCACCCGCCGTCCACCCTTACTCCACGACAAGTGTGGGCAGCCGCAAGAGCCTCAAGCCACGCCGCGGCCATGGCGCCACATACCCGACGGGAGCAAGCAAGCATGAGGGTCGCGCTCAAAGTGGCTCGGGAGCTGCTGCGATGCCGGTTAATGGAGAGCGGACGGGATGCATTGCTGGAGCGCGTCGCCGAGCTCTTGGACGCCGCGGCTTCGGGAGCACCACCTTTATGCTCTTTGCTCACACCTCAAGCCGCGGTCGGGCCGCATGGTGGGCCACCGCGCCCGCGTGCCCACGGGCGCGCCTCCAGGCTTCATCGACACCAGCGCAACCAATGGAGCTGGACGCCCGCTCGCACCCATGCATCCTCCGTTGGGCGCGGGTATGAGCGCTGCTACCTACGGCCACGGCCAGAAAGAACCCTACCATCCTCAAGGTGGCACGCTGGGCGGGGTAACGTGGAGCGTGGGGCACTACGGCGACGTCTTTGAGGCGACAATCTCGGAGGCCTACGTGCCCCACATGGTGGACCCGCATGGTGGACCAGGAGTACATGCTTAGGACGACCCTGGCTCGTCCCTCGAGCCGGGCTGGGAGGAGGAGGCGCTAGAAGCCGGCACCTTTCAGGAGCCCTCCGAAAGCCTCACCAACCGCGCCGGCAACAACAGCTATAGGGTACCACTAATTTCTCAGGAGCAGGCTTACGCTAACCATGGGACGCAGGAGGATCAAGTCGCAGTGATGGATGGCGACCCCAGCTCGTCGGCCTCCCTGCTGCTAGGGGGGCACGCTGGGGGCTGTAGGAGAGGGGCCGGGAGCAATGCCCCTTCCCGCGCCGCGCGGAGCAAGGCGTCCCCCGGAGGTAGGCCCTCTGCCGGGGAGGTGCTACAGAGCCTACCCCCGACAGAGGACCCGTGGTCAGTGAGGGCACCGATGGCGTCCCCTTTGCCACTTGGTGTTGTCCTGGCTACCAGTCGCCCCCAACGGTGGTCGAGGGAGGCGCAAGGCGGGGCCTTCGTCTGGCGCTATGAAGTAAGGCTCACACATGTGAAGGTCTTCGCTCGTGACACTCTCACGTAATAATGAGTGGAGCTGTACATGCCTCGGAGCCTCAGGAGTGCCGCCCTCGGGCCTCGGGGGCTCCCTCCCACGTCCTAGTGGCAGCACTTAGCTCCGCTAGTGAGAAGACTCGAAGACAAGAAGACTAGACTAGGCGCCGGATGTGACCATTTGCTTTGGATCTTTTTTCTGTAACCCTACTTTCTGGATTTGGATTTAAGTTGAAGTTGAATTTTCATTGATGCGCGTGGGGGGGTGCCTTTTCTCGTTCAAGCGATTTCTTGCTATCTGGTTCTTGCCTTACTTTGGAGTTTGCGCCTGTTGCTTCCCCCTCATGGGCCCCTCGTGAGCGGGGCTAGGCACGGCGCACGCGCGCCATGCGCATGTCACGCCACGGCTAGCGCTAGCTTATCATGCGGCCCCCTCGGGCGTGTCGATGGGGTCCTCAGGAGCTTCCCAGAAACTCGCAACCTCACGAGCCGGTTTGGGGGCTCGTCTAGGCTAAGGTAAACCGCAACAACAACTTTGCCCCAGGATAGGTGAGTTCATGAAGACACATACTCAACTCGACCTAACAAGATAGACGCAGTAGTGTATTTACATGAGGGGCTTCCCCTCCCAACATGCTCTTACAATCTCAAGGTCTGCGCCCAAGCTTCTGTGTGCAGGACAAACAGCTAGGACACACTGGATCAGTCAGACATATCGCTCGCTGCATCCTCCGGATCACCCTCAGACACGTCGCTGGCATCACTGGCATCGCCATCACCTCCACCAGCGCCGCCATCACCGTCGTCGACCATGTCGCCCGCATCCACCGCGACCACCACCCCATCGTCATCGGAAGTGAAGGTCCTAACCAACGCATCCACATGGTCTTCCACCCATTGCGACTGATCACCCTGGATGGCCTCGGGTACAGGGGCGATGGTGGCGTCAAAATCGAAGTTGGGGTCGGTGTTCGGGAGATGGCTGAAGATGCGGGAGAATGCGTGCCCTAGCAGGCCACGTCTCCTCTCTTCAACAAGTTGGCGAGATCTCTCGGAACGACTCCCCAGGCATGTCACCACGTCGATAAAGAAGCTGAGGTGGCTGGCGTAGTCGTTCATGTGGGGATGAGGAGCATTCTCATCACAGCTGTGGCCCAGGGCGATATTGGCCCTGTTCCTGAGGTCCTTGAGCATGCGGGCGTGCACGTGCTCCAGCGTCCGCCGCTGAAGCACTTCCTCCCTGTTCTGCCGCGCGACGGACTCGGCATCGGCGACCAGCTGCTGAAGGGGGAGCATCTCGGCGCGGGCGTGATACGTCTCCAACGTATCTATAATTTTTGATTGCTCCATGCTATATTATCTACTGTTTTGGAAATTAGTGGGCTTTATTATCCACTTCTATATTATTTTTGGGACTAACCTATTAACCGGAGGCCCAGCCCAGAATTGCTGTTTTTTGCCTGTTTTAGGGATTCGAAGAAAAGGAATATCAAACGGAGTCCAAACGGAATGAAACCTTCAGGAACGTGATTTTATCAACGAACAAGACCCGAGAGACTTGGACCCTATGACAAGAAAGGAAACATGAGGCCATGAGGTAGGGGGCGCGCCCACCCCCACCAGGCGCGCCCTCCACCCTCGTGGGCCCCCTGTTACTCCACCGACGTACTCCTTCCTCCTATATATACCTACGTACCCCCAAACGATCAGACACGGAGCCAAAAACCTAATTCCACCGCCGCAACTTTTTGTATCCACGAGATCCCATCTTGGGGCCTATTCCGGAGCTCCGCCGGAGGGGGCATCGATCACGGAGGGCTTCTACATCAACACCATAGCCTCTCCGATCAAGCGCGAGTAGTTTACCTCAGACCTACGGGTCCATAGTTAGTAGCTAGATGGCTTCTTCTCTCTTTTTGGATCTCAGTACAATGTTCTCCCCCTCTCTTGTGGAGAACCATTCGATGTAATCTTCTTTTTGCGGTGTGTTTGTTGAGACCGATGAATTGTGGGTTTATGATCAAGTCTATCTATGTATAATATTTGAATCTTCTCTGAATTCTTTTATGCTATGATTGGTTATCTTTGCAAGTCTCTTCGAATTATCAGTTTGGTTTGGCCTGCTAGATTGATCTTTCTTGCAATGGGAGAAGTGCTTAGCTTTGGGTTCAATCTTGCGGTCTCCTTTCCCGGTGACAGTAAGGGCAGCAAGGCACGTATTGTGTTGTTGCCATCGAGGATAACAAGATGGGGTTTTCTTCATATTGAATGAGTCTATCCCTCTACATCATGTCATCTTGCTTAAGGCATTACTCTGTTTTTAACTTAATACTCTAGATGCATGCTGGATAGCGGTCGATGAGTGGAGTAATAGTAGTATATGCAGGCAGGAGTCGGTCTACTTGTCTCGGACATGATGCCTATATACATGATCATACCTAGATATTCTCATAACTATGCTCAATTTTGTCAATTGCTCAACAGTAATTTGTTCACCCACCGTAGAATACTTATGCTCTTGAGAGAAGCCACTAGTGAAACCTATGGCCCCCAGGTCTATATTTATCATATTAATCTCCTACTACTTAGTTATTTCCTTTGTTATTTACTTTTCCCATATTTTACTTTGCATATTTATCATAAAAATACCAAAAATATTATCTTATCATATCTATCAGATCTCACTCTTGTAAGTGGCCTTATAGGGACTGACAACCCCTATTTGCGTTGGTTGCGAGGATTTATTTGTTTTATGCAGGTACGACGGGACTCGCGCGTAGCCTCCTACTGGATTGATACCTTGGTTCTCAAAAACTGAGGGAAATACTTACGCTACTTTGCTGCATCATCCCTTCCTCTTCGAGGAAAAACCAACGCAGTGCTCAAGAGTAGCAAGAAGGATTTCTGGCGCCGTTGCTGGGGAGTCTACGCAAAAGTCAACATACCAAGTACCCATCACATACCCTTATCTCCCGTATTACATTATTTGCTATTTGCCTCTCGTTTTCCTCTCCCCCACTTCACCGTTGCTGTTTTATTCTCCCTCTCTCTCTCTCTATCCTCCCTCTCTTTCCCGTTTGCCTCCTTTTGTCTGCTTGCTTTTTGTTTGCTTGTGTGTTAGTTTTCTTGCTTGTCACGATGGCTCAAGATAATACTAAATGTGTGACTTTACCAATAACAACAACAATGATTTTATTAGCACTCCGATTGCTCCTATTACCGATGCTGAATCTTGTGAAATTAATACTGCTTTGCTGAATCTTGTCATGAAAGATCTGTTGTCCGGCCTTCCTAGTGAAGATGTCGCTACCCATCTTAATAGCTTCGTTGATTTATGTGATATGCAAAAGAAGAAAGATGTGGATAATGATATTGTTAAACTGAAGCTATTTCCTTTTTCGCTTAGAGATCATGCTAAAGCTTGGTTTTCGTCTTTGCCTAAAAATTGTATTGATTCATGGAACAAGTGCAAAGATGCTTTTATCTCTAAGTATTTTCCTCCCGCTAAGATCATCTCTCTTAGAAACGATATTATGAATTTTAAGCAACTTGATCATGAACATGTTGCACAAGCTTGGGAGAGAATGAAACTAATGATACGTAATTGCCCCACTCATGGTTTAAATTTGTGGATGATTGTTCAAAAATTTTACGCCGGATTGAATTTTGCTTCTAGAAATCTTTTAGATTCGGCCGCGGGAGGCACTTTTATGGAAATCACTTTAGGATAAGGTACTAAACTCCTAGATAATATTATGGTTAATTATTCTCAATGGCATACTGAAAGATCTACTAATTAAAAGGTGCATGCGATAGAAGAAATTGATGTTTTGGTGGAAAGATGGATGAACTTATGAAATTATTTGCTAATAAGAGTGTTTCTTCTGATCCTAATGGTATTCCCTTGTCTAATTTGATTGAGAATAATAATGAATCTATGGATGTGAATTTTGTTGGTAGGAACAATTTTGGTAATAACGCGTATAGAGAAATTTCAATCCTAGGCCTTATCCTAGTAATCCCTCTAATAATTATGGTAATTCCTACAACAATTCTTATGGAAATTATAATAAGATGCCCTCTGATTTTGAATCTAATATTAAATAATTTATTACTTCACAAAATAATGTTAATGCTATATTGAAGAAAAATTGCTTAAGATTGATGATTTGGCTAGGAACGTTGATAGAATTTCTCTTGATGTTGATTCTTTGAAACTTAGATCTATTCCACCTAAGCATGATATCAATGAGTCTCTCAAATCCATGAGCATTTCCATTGATGAGTGCAAAGAAAGAACCGCTAGGATGCCTGCTAAGAAAGATGCCTTTATAAGAGCGTGTTCTTCTAGTTCCTATGAAAATAAAGATGAAGATCTAAAAGTTATTGATGTGTCCCATATTAAATATTTGTTTTGCAATATGAATCTTGATAATGATGGCACTGAATATGATCCACCTTTACCTAGAAGGTGTTCCAAGAATTCGGAATTTGTTGATCTTGATACTAAAATTGATAAAAGTGGGATTGAAGAAATTAAAACCCTAGATGTTGCTAAACCTACTATTATGGATTTCAAGGAATTTAACTATGAAAATTTCTCTTTGATTGATTGTATTTCCTTGTTTCAATCCGTGCTAAATTCTCCTCACGCTTATAGTCAAAATAAAGCGTTTACTAAACATGTTGTTGATGCCTTGATGTAATCTTATGAAGAAAAACTTGAATTGGAAGTTTCTATCCCAAGAAAACTTTATGATGAGTGGGAAACAAATATTAAAATTAAAATTAAATATCATCAATGCTATGCTTTATGTGATTTGGGTGCTAGTGTTTCCACGATTCCAAAGACTTTGTGTGATTTGTTAGGTTTATGTGATCTTGATGATTGCTCTCTAAACTTGCACCTTGCGGATTTCACTATTAAAAAACCTATGGGAAGAATTAATGATGTTCTTATTGTGGCAAATAGGAATTATGTGCCCATAGATTTTATTGTTCTTGGCATAGATTGTAATCTTTCATGTCCTATTATTCTTGGTAGACCTTTCCTTAGAACGATTGGTGCAATTATTGATATGAAGGAAGGAAATATTAGATTCCAATTTCCATTAAGAAAAGGCATGGAACACTTTCCTAGAAATAAAATTAAATTACCTTATGAATCTATTATGAGAGCCACTTATGGATTGCCTACCAAAGATGGCAATACCTAGATCTATCCTTGCTTGTTATGCCTAGCTAGGGGCGTTAAACGATAGTGCTTGTTGGGAGGCAACCCAATTTTATTTTTATTCCTTGCTTTTTGTTCCTGTTTAGTAATAAATAATTTATCTATCCTCAGTTTTGTTTGTGTTTTTTGTGTTTAATTAGTGTTTGTGCCAAGTATAACCGTTGGGAAGACTTGGGGAAAGTCTTGTTGAACTTGCTGTAAAAAACAGAAACTTTAGCGCTCACGAGAACTGCTGTCATTTTTATTTGGAAAGTGCTATTTGGTTAATTATTTTTTAAGATGATTAATAGATAAATTCCTCACGTCCAGAAATTTATTTTAGAATTTTTGGGGTTCCATATCTTGAGCTAGCTACAGATTACTACAGACTGTTCTGTTTTTGACAGATTCTGTTTTTCGTGTGTTTGCTTATTTTGATGAATCTATGGCTAGTAAAATAGTTTATAAACCATAGAGAAGTTGTAATACAGTAGTTATAACACCAATATAAATAAATAAATAATGAGTTAATTACAGTACCTTGAAGTGGTCTTTTATTTTCTTTCGCTAACAGAGCTCACGAGATTTTCTACTTTAAGTTTTGTGTTGTGAAGTTTTCAAGTTTTGCGTAAAGATTTGATGGATTATGGAACAAGGAGTGGCAAGAGCCTAAGCTTGGGGATTCCCATGGCACCTCCAAGATAATCTAAGGACACCTAAAAGCCAAAGCTTGGGGATGCCCCGGAAGGCATCCCCTCTTTCGTCTACTTCTATCGGTAACTTTACTTGGAGCTATATTTTTATTCGCCACATGATATGTGTTTTGCTTGGAGCGTCTTGTATTATTTGATTCTTTGCTTGTTAGTTTACCACAATCATCCTTGCTGTACACACCTTTTTAGAGATCCATGCATGATTTGTAATTTGTTAGAATACTCTATGTGCTTCGCTTATATCTTTTGAGTTATATAATTTTGCTCTAGTACTTCACTTATATCTTTTAGAGCACGGTGGTGGATTTGTTTTATAGAAACTATTGATCTCTCATGCTTCACTTAGATTATTTTGAGAGTCTTAATAGCATGGTAATTTTCTTAAAATCCTAATATGCTTGGTATGCAAGATTAATAATAAAACTTCTTATGAGTGTGTTGAATACTATGAGAAGTTTGATACTTGATAATTGTTTTGAGATATAAAGATGATGATATTAAAGTTGTGCTAGTTGAGTAGTTGTGAATTTTAGAAATACTTGTGTTGAAGATGGTGATTCTCGTAGCATGCATGTATGGTGAACCGTTATGTGATGAAGTTGGAGCATGATTTATTTATTGATTGTCTTCCTTATGAGTGGCGGTCGGGGACGAGCGATGGTCTTTTCCTACCAATCTATCCCCCTAGGAGCATGCGCGTAATACTTTGCTTTGATAACTTGTAGATTTTTGCAATAAGTATATGAGTTCTTTATGACTAATGGTGAGTCCATGGATTATACACACTCTCACCCTTCCACCTTTGCTAGCCTCTCTAATACCGCGCACCTTTCGCCGGTATCATACACCCACCATATACCTTCCTCAAAACAGCCACCATACCTACCTATTATGGCATTTCCATAGCCATTCCGAGATATATTGCCATGCAACTTTCCACCGTTCCGTTTATGACACACTTCATCATTGTCATATTGCTTAGTATGATCATGTAGTTGACATCGTATTCGTGGCAAAGCCACCGTTCATAATTCTTTCATACTTGTCACTCATGAGTCATTGCATATCCCGGTGCTTAGCTTTGGGTTCAATCTTGCGGTGTCCTTTCCCAGTGACAGTAGGAGCACCAAGGCACGTATTGTATTATTGCCATCGAGGATAACAAGATGGGGTTTTCATCATATTGCATGAGTTTATCCCTCTACATCATGTCATCTTGCTTAAGGCGTTACTCTATTTTCATGAACTTAATACTCTAGATGCATGCTGGATAGCGGTCGATGAGTGGAGTAATAGTAGTAGATGCAGGCCGGAGTCGGTCTACTTGTCTCGGACGTGATGCCTATATACATGATCATACCTAGATATTCTCATAACTATGCTCAATTCTGTCAATTGCTCAACAGTAATTTGTTCACCCACCCTAGAATACTTATGCTCTCGAGGGAAGCCACTAGTGAAACCTATGGGCCCCAGGTCTATCTTCATCATATTAATCTTCCAATACTTAGTTATTTCCTTTGCTTTTATTTTACCTTGCATCCTTATCACAAAAATACCGAAAATATTATCTTATCATATCTATCAGATCTCACTCTCGTAAGTGGCCGTGTACGGATTGACAACCCCTTATCATGTTGGTTGCAAGGATTTCTTTGTTTTGTGTAGGTACGAGGGACTCGCACGTAGCCTCCTACTGGATTGATACCTTGGTTCTCAAAAACTGAGGGAAATACTTACGCTACTTTGCTGCATCATCCCTTCCTCTTCGGGGGAAAACCAACGCGGTGCTTAAGAGGTAGCAAGCCTCCTCCAGAGCTCGGGAGCAGGCCTCACGGGAGGCTGTGAGGAAAACCTTGGCCTTTGCATTATCAAGCTCGCGTTGGTGGCGCCCGAGGTTGATAGCCACCTTCAGCTTACGCTGCTCCTCCACCAGCCAAAGTCCCTCGGCCATGAGGCGCGCGTCCATGTCCACGAGCTCTTCACCAAGCCGGTTCATCGCGCCCATTGCCTCTTGAAAGAGCTCGTGGCGGATGACGCTCCTTTCTTGCGCCGACTCGAGCATGCTGCTGACTCCGTCCTCCGCCGCGGGGACCGCAGATGGGGCCCGAAGCGGCTCGCCCCATTTTAGCAGGGGGCTGGGGGCCGGTACCCACCCAATTGCAGGCTAGGCCTCGGGAGGAGCCCGAACGAGTGGAGGCCCGCTGCTTGAAGAGGAGCCCAAGACCGAAACCACCCAGCCACCGTCCACGACCAGGGGAGGAAGCCTTAGCACACCTGCTCTGTCCCAAGTAAGGCCGCGAAGGAAGGACGGCGAGTGCGCGAGCTCGATACGCCTTGTCGACGGGCTGGCTTCCCCGGCTGACTCCACGCCATGAGCAGCGCGCGGGCTTGCAGAGCTCAAGTCTGGCGGGAGAAACGAGGCGAGAGGGGGCTGCTTCTCTGGAGATTTTGCGGCCTTGGCAGAATGGACCCTGAAAAGACGTCGTCGGGAAGGGAAGCAGCACACGGAGAATCACCAAGATAAGGTACTCACTCGTTAACGGTGATGTACATCCTTCGTTTTAATGGCCCGAGGGTGCCGCTGCCACAGCTTGGGGACCCCTTCTTCTTGCAGAGCTCTTCGAAGTCCACGCAAAGCCGACCGAAGCGCTGGACATGGCGGCCAACACGAGGCGTAACTGGAGAAGTGCTCAGAGGGGCAGCCTTAGGAGCGCCAAGCTGGGGGGAGCTATCGGGCTCTGCCTCGCAGCGGTCAGCCGAGGCCTCAGGAGCCCCGGCCTTAGGAGACACGGACTGCGTCCCCCCCCTCAACCACCGCCCCAGGGCAAGAGTCACGAGCCCCCGAGGACGACGCCCCGGGAGCCCTGGGTGGCATCAGCACCTCGGTGCCTGCGCCATCGGCCTCCAGCGGTGCTCGCCCCCCTGCATCCACACTTGGGGCGAGCCCGACGCCAGCAGCAAGGAGGGGAACGACGTCGACGGGGTTCTCACGGGGCCCCACCAGACCGACTAGACGCAACCCCCACTCATCAAAGGAGGTCATCTGCTCCGCGAATGTCATCTTGTTCAAGCAGCGGTACAGAAGGCAAATCTTCCTCGGCATGTCGTCTAGCAACGGGACACCTGTCAGGACCTTGAGCATTGTTTGCTGCACCCCAAGGGGGAGCCTGGACTCCTGAAGTCTCATGTGGTCCTTGCTGTTGATCAAGGCTCACATCGGTCGAGAGTGGCGCTGAAGCGGAGCGATTCGGCACCGGACGAACTCCTTCACCACCATAGGCGTCGTCGTGTCAAGGTCCTTGAGCCTCTTCAGCCTGAGCCAGACGGGGGCTACGCACGAATCGGTGAGCCTTTGGTGGCACCAAGCGGAGCTAGGAATGGCAGGCGCTGATGGAGAAGAGAGCAGGGGGCTGAGCACTCCGACATCAACAAATACCCACCATGTACGAAACTCGCTCGTGGATAGTGGGGGCTCGAAGTCAATCCCCGAGCCGGCCGTCGCCGCCACGGCCTGAAAGCTCAGGCATCCTGAGCTCTGCCGGGGATCAATCAGGTCCAGTGATAAAAATTCACGGAGAAGGGCCAGTGTCAGTGTCAAAACCGGCGGATCTCGGGTAGGGGGTCCTGAACTGTGTGTCTAGGCCGAATGGTAACAGGAGGCAAGGAACACGATGTTTTACCCAGGTTCGGGCCCTCTTGATGGAGGTAAAACCCTACGTCCTGCTTGATTAATATTGATGATATGGGTTGTACAAGAGTAGATCTACCATGAGATCAAGGAGGCTAAACCCTAAAAGCTAGCCTATGGTATGATTGTTGTATGATGAAGTTGTCCTGCGGACTAAAACCCTCCGGTTTATATAGACACCGGAGAGGGTTAGGGTTACACAAAGTTGGTTACAATGGTAGGAGATCTTGAATATCCGCATCGCCAAGCTTGCCTTCCACGCCAAGGAAAGTCCCATCCGGACACGGGACGAAGTCTTCAATCTTGTATCTTCATAGTCCTGGAGTCCGGCTGAAGGTATAGTCCGGCTACCCGAACACCCCCTAATCCAGGACTCCCTCAGTAGCCCCTGAACCAGGCTTCAATGACGACGAGTCCGGCGCGTAGATTGTCTTCGGCATTGCAAGGCGGGTTCCTCCTCCAAATTCTTCATAAAAGTTTGTAAACACCAAGAGTAGTGTCCGGCTCTGCAAAATAAGTTTCCACGTATTGCCACAGAGAGAATAATATTATCAAAAATCTAATCTGCTGACGTATTCCGCAGCGTGACTACAGCCAAGCCTTTATTCGAATCGTTTTCACTTTTCCACCTCAGCGTGTTTTGTGAGGCAGTTTCCTTGGCACGTCTTGTCAAAGCAGAGATTGTGTCCCCCATTTACGGGATTCTCATCAATACAGACGTGGGTAACCCAACCGCGCCATTTATCATGGCGCTTGGGAGGCAAGCGAGTTTTACTAGGCTGGTGGGGACGCATAGTCGCATCCGCTCATATAAGGGGATAAGGATCCACCTTTTTACCTACGCCTTCTTCCTCCTTTGCCTATCCATCTTCTGCGCACCCGAGCTCCAGCGCCCAAGCCCGCACTTCCTACCTCAACCTTCTCCAACAATGTCCGGAGCGGGAGGCAAATGGATGGTCTCCTCCGTCACGGAGGGCCATGTCAAAAAGCTAAGGAAGGTCGGATACCTGTCCAAAGACATCGCGCACCGGCTTCCTGAGGAGGGGCAGCTTCTCCCCACCCCAAGGCCCCATGAGAGGGTAGTATTTCTTCCCCACTTCCTCTGCGGACTGGGTTTTCCTCTCCACCCATTTGTCCGTGGGCTCATGTTCTACTATGGCCTAGATTTCCACGATCTGGCCCCGAACTTCATCCTCAATATCTCGGCTTTTATCGTCGTGTGCGAGGCTTTCCTCTGCATCCGCCCCCATTTCGGCCTCTGGCTCAAGACCTTCAACGTCAAGCCAAAGGTGGTGCGCGGCAACCAGGCGGAGTGCGGAGGTGCCATGGTGGGAAAAATAGCCAACGTCCTATGGCTCGAGGGCTCCTTTGTGGAGACCTTGAAGGGGTGGCAGTCAGGGTGGTTTTACATCACCGAGCCATGTGATCCGAAGTGGATCGCAGCCCCTGAATTCTGATCCGGACCCCCTACGCGGCTCACGTCCTGGAAGGAGACGGGCTTGTCATGGGGCGACGAACAAGAGGTGACCGGACTGCAAAAATGCATCCAGTCCCTGGTGAATAAGCAGCTCAAGCTTGCCAACGTTGTCTAGGTCATGCTCGTCCGCCGGATCCTTCCGTGTCAAGAACGGGACTTCAATTTGTGGGAGTTCAACCCGGCGCAGCACCGAACTCTGAGTAGGCTCTTCGATACGACGTACGAAGATGTCTGGAAGGGGCTAACCAAAGGCGCCGAGGCTCCCACATCCGCCTCCGAAGACCGCGGATTCAGCTCGGAGCGTCCTGCTGGCGAGGTAAAATATTTTCATCTTTTACAGGATGTTAAGTTTTCTTCATAGTTTGACTCTATGCGGGATCTAAACTCCCTCACCTTTGACAGGATTGGCAGGCGAAGTCCGGACTGATTAACTGTCCGGCTCCCTTGCCCGAAGACCCAGCCCCTGCTCTCCTAGTGAAGTTGCTGGTTCCAGCACCTTATGTGGTGCCGGAGAAGAAGGCCAAGAAGAAGAAGGCCACGGGGACTCGAAAGAGTTCCCGGCATATGGTGGTGCCGGACTCGTCGTCCGATGAGTCCGAGATGCACTCCTCCCATGAAGACGAGGAGGAGGAAGAAGAGACCTCTCCCCCTCCAGCGGGGGGAGGAAAGAAGAGGAAGGCCGCCCTAGTAGGGGAGGCCGAAGGGTCCAAGAAGAGGAAAACCCCTCCGCCGGACCGCGCCCCCGACGCCGACAAGGACGAAGAGGAGTGGCCGGACAAGGCCAAGCGTCCGGCGAAATCGTAAGTGTTCGGATACCAGAGTAACTCATGATATTCCTTTGGTTGCGCAGCTTTCCCTAATGTCGAATATAATCATGCAGCCCGCCCAAGGACGGGCTCGACGAGTCGCCGAGCGGCTCCCTGGATTCATCGGACGAGAATTCAGTTCCGCCTGCTGCCTCCCCCTATGCTGCAGATGACGCCGAAGTGGCATCGCGACAAGCTCCGGGGCAAGAGGAGGTGGTCCAGGAGGAGCCGCGAGGCGACCTCCCAGACTCCAGGAGTAAAGGGCACAAGACCCCTGTCGGCGTTCTGGGAACGGGGGTCCCCAGACTTGCCTGCCTGCGGCCTGCGGCGTGGCTCAAGGGGTGCCCCAGCACGGCCCATCTTCATCAACACATACCCAAGACCCTCGCGAGGGGCCAAGCCTCGCGGGGCGGACGACACGGAGCTTCCTCAGGCACGGCCTCATCAGGCTGGCTCGCGAGGAGGCGGAGAGATCAAGGCGGGGTACCTCACGAGGTGCCCGTGACGCAAGCCATGACGACCAAGGGCGCCAGGCGGGTGCCAGCCCGTGCAGTGTCCTCCTTTCCTCTTTCGTGCAAAGGGGGCCAGCGCAGCCGCGGAGTACCGAGGCATCAGGCAAAGGTTTCCATTTCGGTGCAATGAGACCAAGACCAGGAAGACTGCAAGACGGAGGTCATCGTGGAGCCCAAGACGGCGTCACCACCAGAGCTTTGTGCAGGCGAAGACTACTTTTGTCAGGGTAGCGAGTACTAGCTGTCCCCCTTCAAATTAGCCCGCCATTGTTGGCTCCCTTCCCGCTCGATATTTGGGAAGAGGACCAGGGCCTCTATAAATAGGACTAGCCACCCACAGAAGAGAGGGGTTCGGAGGGGTTGAGAGGAGAGGTTCGATAGGAGGTTGAATCGGAGAAAGACAATGAGAGAGAGAGAGACAGAGGAGGGTGGCTGAACTCCTCACAACAGTTCATCGCCCCAGCCAAGAACAGACCCTCGCGAGGCTGTTCTTCCTTGTATCATTCATCATCATCAGCCCAAGAGGCAATCCACCACACCACACACTGGAGTAGGGTATTACACCACAACGGTGGCCCGAACCAGTATAAACCCTGTGTCTCTTGTGTTGTTCTTTCCATAGCTTAGATCTTAGCGAGGCGGAGGGGTGCAGGTAGGTAGGAAGCGAAATCTCCGCGCGCACCCCAGTGTTCAAACCTCAAGGGTCTGCCGGAACCCGAAATCCGACATTTGGCGCGCCGGGTAGGGGTGCGCCGGAACTCGTCTTCCACCACCCCGTTCTCCTCCGACCATCGCACCCATGTCTGACGCTTGTCAGGCCCGCGCCGAGCGCCGGGCCGCTCTCGCTTCCCGCGTCGCCCAGACGGCTCCTGTCGGAGGGCATCCTCACCGTTCCCCTTCACCTGTCGTCAACACCGCCACCGGCCCGGCGGGGGACGAGAAGCAAGCATCGTCTCAGTATCCGTCCATGCGGCAAGACGGCCGCACCGCAACTCCCTCGCTCCCCCCAGCTGGTTCTTTGTCCCGCGCACTCCGCGCACCCATGGAGGCTCGAGCTGCGCTCATCACGGCAAACGAGCTCCTGCGCTACCGCTCCATCGACGACGTCTACGAAGAATGGCTCGACCGCGTCGCCGAGCTCGTCCGCGCCGCAGGGGGCTCTCCTGCGCCGTCCGTTCCGCTACACCACACCCTGCCCCGCGCGGGCGACGAAGCTCCGGCGGTGCCCCGGCCTCCTCCTCCTCAAGAAGGCGCCATGGCTCCAAGGCGCGTGGCCCCTGGGTGGAACCCGCTCTGTTAGGTGCTAGCGTAGCAAGAGCAGAGCTGCCAGGAAGTCCCTCGCCCGCAAGAAGCTGCTGGGGCGCTCCCTGCTCCAGCACGTCGCGACCATGATCCTGCTCCCACACGTCAAGACCCAGCTGCAGCGCGTGGGGACATGCAAGACCAAGCTCTCCGTCACCCAAGGCCTCCCGTGGCCACAGCAGGCTGCCGTGCCTTCACCGCCGAGCTACGCAGTGTCGCATGGCCCGGCAAGTTCAAGCCCGACCTGCCTCCTCGCTACGACGGCACGGCTGACCCTGCGGAGTTCCTCCAGCTCTACGAGCTGGGCATCGAAGCTGCCAACGGAGATGAGAAGGTCATGGCGAACTGGTTTCCCATGGCGCTCAAGGACGAGGCCCGCACCTGGCTCCTGAACCTGGCTCCAGGCACGATCTCCTCCTGGGACGAGATGCGCACCCGCTTCATCGCCAACTTCCAAGGTACTCGTTACCGACCACCTGCCGTGAGCGACATGCGCCGCATCAAGCAACAACCCGGGGAGACCTTGCAGAAGTACATCCAGCGCTTCAACAACGCACGCCTCAAGATTCCCAGGGTGACTGAAGAGGCCATCATCTCAGCCTTCTCCGATGGCGTGCGCAATGTCAAGATGAAGGAGGAGCTGGCGATGCATAAAGAAATGTGCACTTCTTTGGAGCTGTTCAACTTGGCAACCAAGTGCGCCAGGGCTGAGGAAGGGCGTCTCTCCCTCCTCGAGCTGCCTGCCGCGGACCCGGAAGAGAAGAGGCCCAAGGCCAAGGATGTGAAGCGCAAGGGGGCTATCGTGCTCGCGGCAGAGCCAGACACCAAGCGGGGCAGAGATCAGCCCGAGCCTTCCAAGGGCAGCCGGTACTGCGTGTACCACGACCTCCACACCCAGAACACCAACGAATGTCAAGAGCTCCGAGCCGTGCGAGAAGGAAGGATCGGCCGACGCCTCGACCACGGTGACCGGGGCTACGGTCGAGGAGGAGGAAGGAACGCAGGACGCTGGGAAGACCGTGGCCCACGCCAAGGGTGGCGTGATCAACCTCACGAGGATCGCTGGCAAGACCCGCCTCGCGAGGGAGACTGGAGGGGTCGGCCTCGCGAGGATCACCCGCAAGGCAATGCAGACCTCCCTCCGCTGCCGCCGCAACCAAGGAGAAATGAGGACCGCCACCAGGACGAGGAGGCTGGGGCCTTCCAGGAGCCTCGCGCGATTGCCTGCATCCTGGGCGGGGCTCAAGCCCCAGCCTCTCAACGCATCTTCAAGCAGTTCGCCCGCAAAGTGAATGCAGTCCTCCCCAAGCTCGAAGCCACGCGCCCTCTCAGGTGGTCGGCGTGCGCCATCACGTTCAGCTTGGCAGATCAGCTCAAGTGTGCGGCTACAGTCGAAGTCCTCCCGATGCTCTGTTCCCCAATCATCAGCAACGTGGTGGTCACCAGGACCCTCATCGATGGCGGGGCAGGGCTCAACGTCCTGTCCGTGGAAACATTCAACAATCTCCAAGTTCCCTACAGCCATCTTCAGCCAACCAAGCCTTTCTCCGGAGTCACCGACGGCTCCACGGTCCCGATTGGGCAGGTCCGCCTCCCTGTCACCTTCGGGGCACACGACAACTACCGCACCAAGCTCATCGACTTCGACGTCGCTCACATTGCCTGCCGTACAACGCCATCCTCGGGTACCCAGCGCTGGCCAAGTTCATGGCCGTAACTCACCATGGCTACAACGTCCTCAAGATGCCAGGAAGTGGCGGAGTCATCACGGTGCCCTGTGAAGAGAAGGATGCGGTGTGTTCCCTGGAACGAGCCTTTCAGGCCGCGTCACTAGAAGACCCGGATCGCGGAAGCAGGAGGCTTCCCGAGACCGCCCCCAAAAAGAAGAAGACATCATCCGGCCCGGCTCCTCAGGAGGCAGGCCCCTCTGGGCCCGTGCCTGCCCAGGGGGAACCTCCTTCCATCGCATAGGAAAGTGCGCCTGGCGCCCTCCTCAGGCAAGGCTCGGGGGCTCTCCCCTGGAGGGCCACCGACCTGGCTAGGGTCACGAGGGAGGCGCTTGGGCACCACATGGAGGCGTGTTTCAAAGCATGTTTCCCTCAAGAAGGAGTAAGGCAAGGAGAGCCAGACCCTCAGGAGTTCGTCAGCAAGGCCATTCAGGAGCTACAGGAGTCAAGAGTCATGAAAGGCGGCCGCCGTCTACCAGCAGTGGCTCCCCATCCAGGCAAGGATGGTGGGATGCGCGTCTGCATCGACATACCAGGGCTCAACCGAGTCGCCTCTCTAGAGCGCCGCTGGCCCTCGCGAGTGGGGCGCTGCGGAGGTCCACCCCATAGCTACGTTCGCATGCCTTACGACTTGCCGAACGCGGCTGCCACGTACCAGCGCCTCATGAGGGGCATCATGGAAACACAAGAGGCCAGGTGTTCCGCAGCCCTGGCGGAGATGGAGATGGTCCGGGGGGAGCCGCCAGCACCTCCGGAGCCTCCCGAGGCCCCCGGGCCTGGGCGCTCATGAGGATTGGCTTCCGCAGCCCACCGAGTCTGCTACACCAACACCCCTTCGTCCTCAACGTCATCAGGTGAGAACTTTCAAGTTTCACTTCCAGCTGGGAGCGCCCCCCCAGGGATGCATTATTCCCAGGCCGCGTGGGTCCGTCCCTGCGGCATGTACCCCTTTTATTTCATGTTGTTAGCTTACCTTATTGGGGGCGCCCCTCGGGCTGCATGATCCCCAAGTCGCTCGGGCCTGACCCAGTGATGTCCGCCTTCCCAGCATCTATTTGAACGAATCCACTCCTTCGCGGCTATTGTGTTTTACCTAGTTGCCTGCTCAGCTGACGCCAACTAACGGAGCTGCTCCCAAACGGCACGACGCTTGCGCATGGGTCCGTCCCTGCAATGCCGACAAACCTGAATGGCTGAGCTCTGGCCGCGGCAGCCCCGCATAGCGTCACCTCGTCAAGCCTTCAGTGCCTCATTACCCCCCCGAAGCAATGGCCAGGCCGAGCAAGCCAACGCGGAGGTCTTGAGGGGCCTCAAGACCATGACGTTCAAGAAGAAGCTGGAGGCCTGCGGCAGAGGTTGGTACGACGAGCTTCAGTCCGTGTTGTGCTTCAGTCCGTGTTGTGGTCCATCCGCACAACCGCGACCAAGCCGACTGGAGAGACCCCGTTCTTCCTGGTCTACGGAGCCGAAGCGGTCCTCCCTCACGTGGTCATACGTCGCTCCGCGCGGGTCCTGGCGTTCGACGAGGCGCAGCAGGATGCCATGCGGGGGATGGACGTCGTGCTGGGGGAGGAACGTCGCCGAGAAGCCGTGCTACGAGCGGCGAGGTACCAATAAGCACTGCGGCGATATCACTGCCGCAACATCCGCCCCAGAACTCTCGAGGTAGGAGACCTCGTGCTCAGGCGGGTTCTCTCCAGGGAGGGGCTGCACAAGCTCTCTCCCATGTGGGAGGGCCCGTTCAAAGTTGTTCATGTTTCCAGGCCCAGCTCCGCGCGCTTGGAGACTCAGGAGGGGGTGCCGTCCAGAACGCATGGAACATCCAGCATCTCCGGAGGTTTTACCCCTCAAAAGGCCCGGAGCCTGTGAAGAAGGCGAATGCCTATGAAGCCATCGCGCTTTGGAAAAGGCCCAGAGCCTGTGAAGAAGGCGAATGCCTGTGAAGCCATCGCGCTTTGGAAAAGGCCCGGAGCCTGTGAAGAAGGCGAATGCCTATGAAGCCATCGCGTTTTGGAAAAGGCCCGGAGCCTGTGAAGAAGGCGAATGCCTGTGAAGCCATCCCGTTTTGGAAAAGGCCCGGAGCCTGTGAAGAAGGCGAATGCCTGTGAAGCCATCGCATTTTGGAAAAGGCCCGGAGCCTGTGAAGAAGGCGAATGCCTGTGAAGCCATCGCATTTTGGAAAAGGCCCGGAGCTTGTGAAGAAGGAGAATGCCTATGAAGCTGTCGTTTGGAAAAGGCCCAGAGCCTGTGAAGAAGGCGAATGCCTATGAAGCTGTCCGTTTTGGAAAAGTCTCGGAGCCTGTGAAGAAGGCCAATGCCTGTGAAGCTCACCTCCCGTGACACTCTCACGTAATAATGAGTTGGGGCTGTACACGCCTCGGAGTCTCAGGAGCGCCGGCCTCAGCGCCTGGGGCTCCCTCCCACGGCCAGTGGCAGCACTTAGCTCTGCGCTGGTGAGAAGACGTCGAAGACTAGATTAGGTGCCGGACGCGGCTTTTCATTTGCTTTCCGCAGTTGGCTTGCTCCTTCTCATTCGAAGTTTTATTGAAGTTGTTGCCGTCTTTGGCTTGTGGTTCTTCGACTTATCGCTCTCCCGCCTCGATTTCTCTTTTGCAAGGCCTCACGAGGGAGGGGGACAACCGAGCCCTCGCGAGTGTTCCTATCCTAGTCATTCAAAGGTTTCGTGACCTGGGTCCATTACAGGAGCACCCCTCCAGTCCGTGCCCCACGGGCACCACGACACGAACACAGGGCCTGGGTCGGTCGCCCCCCACGCTGAGTCGGGAACTACCCACGCGCGGGCACGTAGCCGGAAGGCACGATAGCAAACAAATGATGATTAACGCAATAACCCAAACACCACCCCCGCGGGGCTCCACACTACTGTCTTTTTGCGTAGGAAAAGGAAAAGAAAGAACATCAGGCACAGCTCGCCTCACACTCGGCCTGCAGGGAGGACTCGAGCCGCCATGGGGCTCAGGCAGACTCCCTCTCGCGCTCCACCAGGGCGCGACGGCGGGCAGACACGCCACCACCTCCCAAGCAGATACGTGTGTGGAGTTGACCGCGGCCACCGCTGGAGGAGTCGCCGCTTGAGAACCCTGAGCGCCGCCAGTCACCCGAGCGTCCTCTCCATCGTCGTCAGAGCTGGGTTCCCGACCGCGGTCGTCGTCCTCAGGGCAGCACTCCCGGCGACCATCCTCCCGAAACACCCTCACATAGAGGGTGGCATCGCCGTCAAACTTGAAGTGCAGGGTGCACCGACGCCTCAGGCGGCGCGCGGGCACGTCTGCCAACCGTGGGCCAAGGCCAGGCTCCCAGCTGCGGAGACCTCCAGTGAAGCCCATGAGGCCCGGCAGCAGCAGCCGTCAGCCTGCCAGCCCCGGGGCGCCGGCCGGGAGCTCGCCGAGGAGGAAGCGAGGAAGTGGAAGCCGGGTGCTAGTCGGCTCCGCCGACCACACAACTAACTCAACCTCTTGCAGCGCGAAAGCACGGCCTTAGGGGGACGCGCGACCGAAGCGCGCCCCCCGGCCGCAGCAGTCCGACCGTCACCATGCTGGGAATCGTCTCCGCGGCCGCGGGGAGCTGCCGTGGAGGCCACATGATGCTTGCGAGGGCGCCCTCCGGCCGCTTGGGCGGGGAAGAGGCAGGCTCTACCCGGCGAGCCTTCCCCTTCTCTGCGGCCGAGAACCTCCTCGATGGGGCCATGAAGAAGAAAGAGAAGCAAGGGAGAATAAACTGGAGGAGTGCGGCACCAATCCATACTTATAGCCGGCGAAGGCCAACCGCCGACCTCCACGATCGCAGGTAATCATGACCTGCTTTGCATGTAGGACTTGTCCAATCCGTGCAGTTGCCGATGCGCCATGGGGAAGTGGAGACGCCCATGTCCAGTCAACCGCCATGCGGCGCCCAAGGCGGCAGGCTGTTAGGGCCCGCGCTTCGCTCTTGCCCTTCCGCCTCCCTGCTCGGCCAAGTTCCGGGCGCGCCTTGGGCCCGGGGGCTACTGTCGGTGTTCTGACAGGGGTCCCCAGACTTGCCTACCTGTGGCCTGTGGCGTGGCTCAAGGGGGGCCCAGCGCGCCCATCTTCATCAACACAGACCCAAGACCCTCGCGAGGGGCCAAGCCTCGCGGGGCGGACGACATGGAGCTTCCTCAGGCACGGCCTC